>NC_092338.1:381345000-381945000 GCF_046630445.1 Rutidosis leptorrhynchoides
CTAACTCAAATTGGCTTGCTTATTAAAGATATATGCACGAAAATGTATATCTGACCTTAATCTGTCATAATTTTCTTAATGTTTAACAAGATTTATCTCATGAAAACATTATTTATGTCAAAATTGTATGAAACTTATGAAGTTTTCTGGCAATTAAGTGATTAGCTCATGTACTTTGATCATACTTCATGCTTGAATATTCATATTTCTACTGCCATGACTGAGTTTCTATGTTTTTGTCTCTTTATTTCATGATTTAATCAAAATTAGCGTGGTAATAATCACTCTTTTGTGTTAAGGTTAATTAAAGGTCCTAAACTTACTTGATTCATTGCTATTGTGCACTCAAATCCTGCTAAATCTGCTTTAAAACCATTTAATTTGCTTAAGTTTTTCCCCAGAACAGACGCTCGAAAACCCTTTCTGGGTTTGATTCTGCTCAAAAACCTCTCAGGGTTGCACCACTACAGTGAAACCATAAGGTTCTTGCTCGAAAAACCTGTTCATTCACCCACGTATTGAGTCTGTTTTGGCTCCAAACTTTGGACCCTTAGTCAATACCCACCGATATTGCTATTACCCGATAGTTTTAAGTGTGAAAAGGACATGTCCTTGACATAATCCCTTGATTTGTGTCATAGAGGACAAAGGACTTGTCCTTTTGTGCATAAGCTTGTACTTTTGTGTAAGTATTCACGTGCATAGGTATTCTCTATCTTAAAGTCAAACAACTTGAACTTAAAACAAACTGAATTTAGTGTTTTCAGTCAAATTTGCTCGAAAAAATTGTGAAAAGTGTAATTTTTGCTCGAGAACAGTGTGTAATTTGAGTATTTGCTCGAAAATTGTGCAAAAAAATCGAAGGATTGACTGAAAACAGTGTTTTTATTGCCCGAAAACCTTGCACGAAAATCTTTTTTTGCTCGAAAATCTTAGTTCTTTGTCTCATTATGCTCGAAAACTCAGTTTCCAGAAAACCTGGTTTTGCTCGAAAACCACCCTGTTTTGAAGGCTTGGTTTTGCTTGAAACCCTAGTTATCTGCTCGAAAATTTAGGTGCTCTAGAACTAGATTTGTGCTCGAATACCTTACATGCTCGAATACTTGCCTGCTCTAAAAGTTTACTGGTGCCTTATTATCGTACCTGCTCGAAAACCTAGGATTTTACTCCCATAACTGTCCTGCTCGAAAACCTTCCTTTCTTATCACCTTGTTGCTGCTCGAAAACATAGTCTGATTTGAAATTTGGCTTTGCTCAAAAACCACTTGGTCTATAAAAGTGGTTTTACACCAAAACCCTAATTTCACTCTGTTTATACAAGTAATTCCCCACTCTCAAAACCTCCTCTTAACAATCTCTTGTCAACCTCTTCTCTTTTGCACCATTCAGTCTACACTCTTAGTTAAGATGGCTACTGCAAACCATGATGCTTTGGTCGTGGGCTCGGATACTCGTTCTCCCATGCTGTTCAAGGGATTTTTTGACGAATGGAAAGGAAGATTCGACAACTTCATCGATGGAAAGGGAGAACAAACCAAATACCTCTGGGAGTCATTTCTCAATGGACCTAAGATCTCACTTCATCCTGACACCGGCGCGCTTCTAAAACCCTATGAACTCCAGGGTGAAAAAGCCAAGAGAGCTCAAGCCGATATTGATTCCAGATCCATTATCATGCAAGCTCTTCCTCATGACATGTACAAATCCGTCAGCTCTCTGAAATCCAGAAAAGAACTTCTAGATGAAATTACTCGTCAACAGGAAGGATATAGCCAATCCGACCAGACAAAACTTGACATAGCTCTCGCAATGTATGAGGACTACTTTTAGAAACCTGACAAACCTTTAAAGGACTGCTACAGACGTTTCTATGAGGTCATAAATGAGCTAAAGAAGGTTGGAGTGAAAAAGAAAAATCAAGAGCTGAACATGAAATTCCTGAAGAAACTGAATGCCACATGGACACCATACGGAAACAACTTCCGTGCCTCCAAAAACACCAAGAAGTACAACATCCATGAAGTTGTAGCGAAACTAATGTATCATCAACCTGATGTTCTAGCCGCCCAAAACCCTAAATCCAACCTCACTGAAACCAGTGATCCAATGGCTCTGTTTGTTAACAAAAGCTCCACTAAAACCCCTTCCAACCGCTCCAACTCACTCAAAGCAAAACAAACCATTTTCTCTGATGAGGACACATACTCTGACGTTGATGAAGAGCATCGAGATCTCGTCAAGGCTACCGCAATTTTCAGCAAGCAACTGAATCTCAGGAGATCATCTGGAGATTTTAGCAAGAACAACAACAATCGAACCTCATCCAGCTCTTCATACTACAAAAAACCCGAAACCTCAACCACTCAATACTGGGCTCCTGACAACAAGGACCCCGATAATGTTTGTTTCAACTGTGGTAAAACAGGTCACTTTGCACGAGAATGCAGACTACCCAAACGAAAGGATGCTGAGTACTACAAGAAAAAGATGTTGCTCGCCCAAGATGCCGAAAAAGGAAAGGTCCTCAAAGCCTCAGATGATGTTTGTTTGAACTGGTCAGACAGTGAACAGGAGCCCGAATGAGCTAATGTAGTGAAACTCACCAACATGAACCGTGCTCCAAACAATGTTTCTTCCGATGATGAGGAAGAGGTACAACTTTACACCGACATAATTCATGAATATTACAACTCTGTAAATAATAGCTCTGAATGTGTTTATGATGTATTGCATGCACCCTCTAAGAGACCTAATGACCCACCTGTCCAAATTAATGTGTCCATTAGAGATGAACCTGCTTCTAATAATCATGATAGAGTGCTCCCTGAATTTCCTGATATGTATGTTGAAAACTTTGCTAAAATGAGTAAGGACCTTAGATCACTTGCTAGTCAGGTTAGTGGACTACAAAATGAGAACCATAGGTTAAAAGCAGAATTTAAAATTAAAGTGTCAAACAATGCATACCTAACACTTCAGAAGGAACTAGCTGGAAAAGTAACACAATTGGAGGAGCTAGAATCTAGTGTGAGACCGTTACGAATAGAAAGGACAGACTTTAGGTTAAGAAATGAAGTTCTTAGTGAGAAAGTAGACAATGCAGAGAAAGAAATTAAGAAACTCACTGCTTCTAAGAAAACTCTTCTAGATACCTTAGAAGAAAAGATAAGAGAACCCCTTTTCAGTCTTGCTAAGAAAACCTCTGAATGTTCTAAACTTACTGCACATAATCTAGAGCTTCAAACTCGTCTAGGTCAATTTGAAGAAAAGCTCTACAGGACCGAACAGTCTAAGGTTGTTTTAGCAGGACATATCTCGAATCAAACCCTGTTCATGAATCGACCAAAGGACTCCTTCCGTGAGAACAAAGGCCTAGGCTTTGAAAATCCTCTCACCTTGTCCAATATGGCCAAAGCTGAGCCCTGTCTGTATGATAGTAGATACTTGATGATTGGCCTACCTGTACGACTCACATTTGCATCCAACAGTGAGGTTGAGGAAGCATTGGCTAAAAGATTAGCTAAAATGAAAAGAGAAATTGCTCTAATCTATGATAAAATCAACGCTCTTTATTTGAAAAAGAAAAACTCATTTTCATATGAAAGCTTACATGATTTGTTTAATGAGAGTGAAAGTTCGGAAGGTCAAAAACGTGTTGTCTACTTACCAACCCTGGTATTAGAAAAATACATCATCAGTTTAGAAAAGGAACTTTTCGAAAACAAAATGAAATCTTTTGACAATGAACGAAAATTTCTGATGATCATAAAAGCCATGCAACACCAAATCTCACTCCATGTGCCCACAAATGATCAACTTGCTCATGATGTGCATGAACTTCAAAAACAGATTGCTAGTCAAGCGACTACTTTCTGTGAAATGATTTCAAAGTCCAAAGCCCCTCAGGAACCGCCACCCTGCCACCTTATAGAACCCTCAAATATTCTTACTGATTCTCTCAAGGAAGAAATCGTTGATTTAAAACTTGAACTAAAAGGATATAAGAAACATGTTGCTCTTATTAAAAAGGAAAACATCAATTTGCAAGTAAAAGTTTTAATGAATCGTGATTTTGAAAAAGCCGAAAAGAATTTTGGTCCAACATTATCACAAGACTATTCACAAGAAAAGGAATCAAAATCAACGCAAGAGAAATTTGTACCATGGGTACCCACTTATTCTCAACGAGTTCTTCCCCCACATCACCAAGGCTTTCCTTACACTACTGTAGTGAACTCAAGGAAACCTGTCATTCCAGCTGTCACCATCCTAAAAAACCCTATTCATGGCTCTCGTTTAGAGATGATTGTCACTAAAAGGGGTGCTGACCCTAAACCACCACATTCCGCAACCTTGATGAGAAAGCCAAACAACCTTGTTCGAAGAATAATCCAAGAACATGGTGTGTATGACCACTCAGCAAGAAAAGCCCATAACCACCCTGCACCACCTATTCTAGACAGGAGGGGTGGTTCAAGCAACCTTCACGTCCACCGAAATATCAACCACTCTAACTCCTTCCAGAGCAACAGTTGTAGATCATTGAAACACAACACCGAATCCATCAGACATCCGCAACTACCAAATCTCAACTATGCTGCAAAGCGGGTATCTGATGGATTAACTAAGACTCAAAAGTGAAACCGTCGCAAAAGAGCACAAAGGGCTAGACAGTCATTACTTAAAGACATGAATCGTTTTCAAACTGGGTGTAAATTTGGTATTTTAAATTTCACAAGACCTAAACCAAAACAAAGCATTTTGAAAGCATGGAAACCCAAGACTGAAATAGTCCAAGCATCCTCAAGTCTTGCTTCTCAGTCCGGGTCATTAATTTGTAATAGATGTAAAAGACGTCAGTATTTTGGTCACCAAAACCATGATTCGTGTGTTGTAATGAATGTTCAGACCTTGTTGAATGTTTCATCTGATGAACCTGATGCTCTAAATTCTCTGAATGTGTCTGATTACAAGGAGCCCGAGATAACTGGGGTCCCTAAAACTTGTGCTTAACTCTGTTTTGCAGGTTATCCCAGCATATTTTTGGTATCTGGATTCTGGTTGTTCCAGACACATGACTGGTGATAAACCCATGTTGACAAACTATGTCAACAAGGTCCTAGGTACAGTTCGCTTTGGAAATGATGAAATTGCAACCATCGAAGGGTATGGTGATTATGTGTTCAATGGTGTAACCATCAAACGCGTGTCCTTTGTTTGAGGCCTTGGGTGCTGTCTCTTCAGTGTTAGTCAATTCTGTAACAGTGATCTCAGCGTGATCTTTGAAAGGTCCATGTGCTGTGTTCAAACCATGAAGGGAGACAATTTACTCGAAGGAAAATGTGAATCCACTCTTTATTCTCTTGCCATAAAAAACCTGTCTTCTGATCTACAACCACTCTGTCTTATTTCCAAAGCTTCCTCTGAAACCTCATGGTTGTGGCATCATCGGATGTCACACCTTCACTCTCAGAACCTTAACAAACTAGTTTCCAATAATCTTGTTGATGGTGTTCCTCTCATCTCATTTGATTCCACACACATTTGCCCTTCCTGTCCTATGGGAAAGATTCATAAATCCTCCCACAAATCAAAAACCGAATTCAACACCACCAATCCATTACATATGCTACATATGGATCTTTGTGGTCCAATGCGTTTTTCCAGTGTAGGCGGTCGAAAATACATTCTGGTGATAGTTGATGACTATTCTCGTTACACCTGGGTCAGATTTCTGAAAACCAAGTCTGAAACTCCCAAAACAATCATTGAATTCCTAAAATGAATTCAACTCTCCATCAATAAGCTGGTTCGAATTCTCAGAACTGATAGCGGCACGGAATTTCAAAACTCGGTTCTTAATTCTTATCTTGACCAGTCCGGTATCACCCATCAATCCTCTGCCGCTCGCACTCCACAACAAAATGGCGTAGTTGAAAGATGAAATCGTACTCTTGTTGAAGCCGCAAGAACAATGCTTGTTTATTCCAAATTACCTCCGTCCCTCTGGGTTGAAGCTGTTAACACTGCATGCTTCACCCAATATCGGTCCATTGTTAACTGTCGGTTCGAAAAAACTCCATATGAACTTCTTTTCAATCGTCGACCCAACGTAAAGTACTTTCGCATATTTGGATATGTGTGCTATGTTCTAAACGACGAGGACAACGATGAAGCAATATTTATTGGCTACTCTGAAGATCGTGTGGCATATCATGTTTATAATCGTCGAAATCGAATCATTAAAGAAAGCACCAATGTCAAGTTTGATGAGATGTCTGGAATGGTGCTTGGTCATAACGGTTCTCGCCCTGGTCTCAATTCTGATCCTCACTTCCGACATATTCCACTGGCCACCTCTGATGATCTGGATGTGTTGTTTGAACCCATCATCCCTCCAATGTCGTCAAACCCCACGGAACCCTCTGAAACTGCTCCCCCCGAATCAATCATAATCGATTCTTCTATTCCAGCAGTAGTGGGCGAATCACCATCCGACGAAAGTAATTCATCCGAATTTCTTCTTCTGGATGACCTTGACACTGGAGTGTCTTCCTCAAACAACTCTCCCATTACCAACTCTTATCCTCCAGCTGTTGAATTGCCTCCTCTCGAATCTAGTGAAAATTCTCCTTCAAATGAAACAGATACCAGGTCCTTAGATGCTGCAACTCCTCCCATACTTTCTACTGAACAAAATGTAGATACCCTTGTTCCTTTGTGGGAAGAAAATGCCACCTACCCTACTGACAACACTGAACTTACTGGATCCTCATCCTCTTCGAATATCGACACCTCTCTTAATGATGGATCTACTTCACCTCTTCCACATTCCACGAAATGGACTGCGGATCATCCAATTCATCAAATCATTGGTGATCCAGACGCTCCTGTCCGCACTCGCAAGGCTTCCAACAATGAATGCCTCTTCGCTGCCTTTCAAAGCATGATCAAACCTAAAACTGCTTTTGAGGCCCTCCAAGATCCCGACTGGTCTATTGCCATGCAAGAAGAAATTCATCAATTTGATCGGCTTGAAGTATGGAAACTTGTTCCTCGTCCATCTGGAAAAACCATCATTGATACCAAGTGGATCTTCAAAAATAAGAAGGATCCTCATGGCATCATCATTCGTAACAAAGCACGTCTTGTAGCAAAAGGATATAGACAACAAGAAGGAATTGACTACGATGAAACATTTGCTCCTGTAGCTCGATCAGAAACCATCCGTCTATTTCTATCATATGCTGCTCACCAACGATTCACCGTTTATCAAATGGACATAAAAACTGCTTTTCTAAACGGCATTCTTCAAGAAGAGGTCTATGCCAGTCAACCTGAAGGTTTTGTTGACTCCAAATGCCCCAACTACGTGTATCTCCTTTCCAAGGCTCTTTATGGTCTAAAACAGGCGCCCAGGGCGTGGTTTGAAACCCTGACCGCATTTCTTCTCAAGAACGGTTTCTCACATGGAACCATTGACATGACTCTATTCATCAAAAAACAGAAAGAACACATCTTGTTAATTCAAGTCTATGTTGATGACATCATCTTCGGTTCTACTTCCCCCGCTCTCTGCTATGAGTTTTCTGAACTCATGAAAAACAAGTTCGAAATGAGCATGCTAGAAGAACTCCATTTCTTTCTAGGATTAGAAGTTAAACAACTTTCAAAGGGGATTTTCATCAGTCAATCAAAATACATTTCTGATATGTTCAAAAAGTTTAACTTTCCTGAGATGAAAATCAGCCCTACTCTAATGTCAATCAACATTTCATTACATGCTGATCTGGATGGTCAATCTTTCGATCAAACACTCTATAGGAGCATAATTGGCTCATTGATGTATCTCACTACTAGTAGACCCGAAATAATGTTTGCTGTATGTCTTTGTGCCCGATTTCAATCCAACCCTAGGTACTCTCACTACAAGGCCGTCATGAGAATATTTAGCTATCTCAAAGGCGCGCCCAATCTCGGAATCTGGTATCTTTTCGGGACTGGATTCAACCTTACGGCATTCACGGATGCTGATCACGGTGGTGACCAAGTATGTGACAACCCAGAAATTTTTGATCAAATTTAAACTTAATCTTTATATGATTTTGACACGATAAGCAAAGTATGTAATGTTGAGTCTCAAAAAGTTTGACCTGTTTCATATATTCAATTGACCTTCGACTATTCCCGACGATTCACGAACCATTATGTGTAAATAAATATATAAATAAATAAATATATTTATATACATTAATTATTATAAATTAAAATATTATATGAGTTAATTAACTATGTAAATAAAATAATATATGATATTAAAATAAATCTATATATATATATATATATATATATATATATATATATATATATATATATATATATATATATATATATATATATATGTAAGATATATTGAATGTATATTTATATGGTTTCGAATTTATTTAGTAAACGATAATAGCACTCGTTTGTCAGTCGATTGATATTAGACAGTTTAATTCGAACTTATATGATTTTAAAATAAACGGTGATCCGAAAATGAGTTTTATAAATTTTAGGCTTATTAATAATATATTTAGAAGTTGTTGTCAAATTTTAAAACTTTTTATATTTTACTTGGGGGATGGGAGTGAATAATTAATATAATTTTTATTTAATAATTTATGATTGAATTTTATACCATAATGACTAAAATAAATAAATATAGTTAATTTAAAAATTTGGGATTTTTCTGTGAACTTTTATCGGTCACTGATTATCAGTGGAGTACGAAATGGTATCCGAAAAACTTGATGTCTACCAAATATTCTAAAGGGTGGCGGCTAACTATTTATTCTATTGCCTTTCATTCTCATGAAGCATTATTTAACATTATTAATTATTTAGTATTATTAATTATTATTAATTATATATATAATTAGATATATAGATGAACATCAAAACCTACTGCATATTCACTTTCTTCTTTGGCAACCTTGGCCATCACCACCGAGAACCACCACTATAACCATCGGGTGTCACCACAACCTCAACTCCATCACCTTCTACAACCAAACCACCAAAATCATAACAACCATATTATCACCCCCTTAACCCCCACACACCACACGAACTCATTTGTGTATTATTATGTTTCAAACACCTATCATCAAAAGGTTGTAGCCATGGTTAACTACTAACTAGTTCGTGTTTTTGCTGCATCAGACCGAGACCCAAACACCATCGAAGACCACCACCTTCGATCACAACCCACCATCAATCAATCACCACGCAAACTGTTTTTAAATATTGTTTCCTGCTATTCATTTTGGTTGGAACCAAACCCAAACCACCTTTAGTCGTTTGTTGTAATTCCTCTAATATTTCGTTTTCTGGTTCTTAAATCAATCACCAAGAATACCACCCATAGCCACCACCATCTTTTTACAATCACCTAAACCTCCATAACTGCTACCATCCTGCTTCTATTCGAATCACCATTCAAAAATGAAACCCACTTGTTTAGCTACTGTTCGACAAGTTCCATTCCCACACATACTCATACTCGATCCCTCGGTCAATTTTTCTCAAAGGTATAAACCAAAATCCAAACTTTTTACTTTAATACTTTGATGAGATGATTATATGAAGGTAACCACATATTGTACATGTATATAATTGAAGCATAAAATAAAACTTGGCTTGCTCCGTTCTAATTTCGTTCCTGATTTAAGAAAGAAGATGATTCTTAATATTTTTATTTTAACCTCTGAACTAAAACCATATTTAAAAACTACCCCTAAAATAACTAAAATATAAATATACATGTACTCCTTTATGTAGCGATTAAAAAAAAAGTTAAAAAGATGACAAGTACTCTCTGTTGTACATCATACGTCAAAATCAAGTGCAAGTAGGTGATAATATTAGTTCAATATTACGTATTTAGTCCCTAGGTTTTTAACTTTTTTACAAATTTAATATAAATAATATGTATACTTGCTTTGTGCTGGTGTACTGAAGGTTAAAAAGAATCAATATTTTTAAAACATATGTATCTATGCACTTGTGGAATTTGGGGTTTATAAAGCAAATAATTTATATTCACTCGGAGTAGAAAATAGGACAAACATGAAAAGAAGATGAAAGTATATATGTATATGTATATGTATTATGTTCAAACCTAATATATGATGACTAGAATGTAACTATGATCATGTATATGTAATATAAGTAATATCATATATTTATATGTATCACTACCACTAATAACTTGATAATAAGATAAGACTAATAATAATATGATAAGTATAAATAAACTAAATGGATTTAATTGATAAAAGATAAATATAGCACTTAAAATATACAATTTAAAAGTATTATGATATAGTTATGCTATTATGAATTTTGTAATTATTATCATTAATATTAATATTATTATCATTAACATTACTATCACTATAATTATTATTAAAATTGTTAATACTAATACTATTATCATTATTTTTATGATTATTATTACTATTATTGAAATATTTTTAATAAAAATTTAACATATTAACATTAATGATTTACTTTTTAAATTAACATTAAAAATATATATTAATTAATTATTTCAAATATTGAAAATAAATATATTTAAATTAAATAATAATATAACATAAAAAGAATACATATAAATAAAGTATATGCTAAAAAAAAAATTTATATAAGACTTTTATAAAAAATTGTTTAATTATTGTTATAAGTCTTTAATATATAAACTTGATATAGGTTCGTGAATCCGAGACCAACCCTACACTTGTTCAATGACGTCATATATATTTTTACTACAAAATAAAGTATTGTGAGTTTCATTTGCTCCCTTTTTAAATGCTTTTGCAATATATATTTTTGGGACTGAGAATATATGCGCTGCTTTTATAAATATTTTACGAAATAGACACAAGTAATCGAAACTACATTATATGGTTGAATGATCGAAGCCGAATATGCCCCTTTTGCTTGGTAACCTAAGAATTAGTAAACCGATCTACTAATTGATGCGAATCCTAAAGATAGATCTATTGGGCCTAATGAACCCCATCCGTTGTAGCGGATGCTATAGTACTTCGATGTTGTTTTATATCATGTCCGAAGGGTTTCCCGGAATGATAGGGGATATTCTTATATGCATCTTGTTAATGTCGGTTACCAGGTGTTCAATCCATATGAATGATTTTTGTCTATATGCATGGGACGAATATTTATGAGAAATGAAAATTTTGTGGTCTATTAAAATGATGGAAATGATTATTTATGTTAAACTAATGAACTCACCAACCTTTTGGTTGACACTTGAAAGCATGTTTATTCTCAGGTATTCAAGAAATCTTCTGCTGTGCATTTGCTCATTTTAGAGATATTACTTGGAGTCATTCATGACATATTTTAAAAGACGTTGCATTCGAGTCGTTGAGTTCATCAAGATTATTGTTAAGTCATTTATAGTTGGATATATTATGAAATGGTATGCATGCCTGTCAACTTTCAATGAAATGAAAGTTTGTCTTTTAAAAATGAATGCAATGTTTGTAAAATGTATCATATAGAGGTCAAGTACCTCGCGATGTAACCAATTGTAATGTATTCGTCCAGATGGATTAGGACGGGTCGTTATAGGTGGTATCAGAGCGGTGGTCTTAGCGAACCAGTTCTACATTTGTGTGTCTAACTGATAAGTCGTTAGGATGCATTAGTGAGTCGGGACTTCGACCGTGTTAGCATGTCAAAAGTTTTGCTTATCATTTAGTGTCAAAAATTATTTGCTTATCATCCTTAAAGTCTAGACACGTCTTACTGCCTCTATTGCATAGACAGTGTATAGATAAATTCATATCTTAGCGTATCTGTTACTGTAAACTTTATCTGACACGTTTCCTCAATTTCCTCCATAATTTACGGGATCTTCTGTACTATATTAGATATTCTATATAATTAGAATATTATCCAATAACTGAAAATCATTTCATATCGAAAATCCTCTAACTGATCATAAGAGATGGATCCTACACCTATCTTGGATTCCATTAGTTCCGGAAGCAATTTCGAGATGCGTATTGAAGTAGACTCCGAAGTCAATGAACCCAAAGTGTCTCCACTGTTTAGCTATTTTTCTTTCTGGAGGAGATGGGGGTGGATCCGAGACTTAATCACTCGATGGAGAAATGAAGAAGGCGAGCCCTACCGTGAACCAAACTTACCTCCTAACATCAGAGAAAATGATGTACTCACCGGTGAACCTATGCGCAACATTGTATTCACCCTTCTTGCTAAAATTTTCTACCTCGAAGGTCGCATTACTGCAATCTCAGAAAATATTCAACCTCTACTTCCGAATACCAATCGAAGGGGAATATTAGAAGAAGTTAGGGAACTTCGAGTTGATAATCAAGATCTATCGAATCAGATGAGTGGATGGATAGAAATGATAGAAGGTAGGATAGAAAACCTGACAAGAATGGTGCTTGATCTACAAGCTATACTTGCTACACCAACATCATCACCAACCTCAACACCAACAACACTTGTAGCACCGACAGTAACAGTACCACCATCAGCAGCACCAGCAGCATAACCAGTACCAACAACAACATCATCAAACGTCTCAACCTCGTAATCTATACCTCAAGCATAATCATCGCTCTACGAATCGTTCTACATAAACTATCTTCGTCCTTCATGGCGATTATGTAATCTCTAATGTTTTAGAGATTATGTACTTTAGTTCTAACTGTAAATTTGATGAGTTTAATATCACATTGACTCATTAAATCCATGATTATGTCTGAAGAAAATATATATGTATATATGTTTTCATAAAGATTGTAATTAAAAGTTTTATTGTACAAACTGTTAATGGTGAAAATATTTTAATGGGTAGGTAATACCCGAGGGATATTTAGATTTCACATTAATAAGTTACATTGTACATTCTTCGAATCTGATTCAACAGTCATTTACTATTCTATTTACAACCACCGATATATGTATCCGTTCACCGCAGAATAACCCTTTTCATTCAATTTCATATTTGGAATTTGATCTATCAGAATCCAACAAGTGGCATAATGAAGAAAACATTGGACAAAATAAAAATTTGTTTGAAATAAATAAATTAACCATGAGAAATTTTTGTTAAGAATCCACGCTAGCTGTTCCTAGCTAATTGTTCCTAGCTAACTGATTACATTTTATTTATCGCAATTTAATTATCGCAATTTACATTCTCGCAATTTTATTTATCGTCATTTAATTTTTGTTATTTACTTTACGCACTTTATTTATCGTCATTTAATTTCTGTTATTTTTTTTACGCACTTTAAATATCGGGACACGTATACAAGGTTTTGACATATCATATCGACTCATATATATATATTATTTGGAATAACCATAGACACTCTATATGCAGTAATGATCGAGTTCTCTATACAGGGTTGAGGTTGATTCTATAATAATATATATACTTTGAGTTGTGATCGAGTCTGAGACATGTACACTGGTCACGATACGTATTAATTAATTCGAATATTATATATTAAATAATATATGAATTATTGGACTGTTAACTGTGGACTATCGACTGTGAACTAATGACATTGGACAATTAAAATGAATTAAAATATTGATTATAACATATGAAACTAAACATTTCTTCAAGTTTGCCACTTGATCTCATCTTAAACCTCATTTGTATCTTGACGATTACAATCTGCGTTCAAACCTTTCATGATTCTTGAAAACACCTCAATCGAGAGGATGAACCAACCGCACTTCATCTACAAGAGAAAAGATTTGTGCATATAGTTATGCACCTGAAAACCACTCAAAAACTGAGTAAACATTTAACACATAGCTGTGCTAATTCCTTTAGCATTATTATTACTCAAAATAACTTTACAATCTCGTTCCAAATTAGCCAATTTTGTCATAACTCCAGCAAATCAACTTCGACTTTCATTCAAATAAGCCTTATTATAATCTTGACGGATAAGTCTGCTCTTCGTCATCGTTACCGAAGAAACAATTATATCCCACCACATTAGCAGTAAACGTACCCGCAACTTCATTACTCATCGGCTTAAGTCTTTCCGAAAAACCATTATATTTGTTCATTGAAACCCTATCACCTACTCATCTGCATCTTGTAATGATAGTTGCCATACCAACTACCGAGAATCATCAATCATCAAATTCAAATCTCACCTCGTTTTCACTTCAACAGTTATATATCTATATATAACGTATATCTTCTGGACTGATAAATTTCAATTCGGAATCTCTAAATTCCTGAAAAGCACTTTAGCTTACGAATCAGATCTCTGAGTTCTAAAAAAGCTGATGAAGCAGCAAAAACTGAAGACTGTTTAAACAGTCTTAAAGTTTGATAATAAAGAGCGACATACTAAAAAAGCTCAAAAGTTTTGATACAGAAAAATGAATAGAGCAAACCATGAAGGAGGCTATGGACAAATCACAAAGACTAAACCTACCTTCAAAGAATCCAAATGATTGATTATCTGCTAAAGTCATTAACGAATACTTTTCTCTTGACTCTAAACCTTTACGGACAAAATCTTCTTAATCATCCTTCGATATTAGAAATTCCAAGATATCATCGTATCTTTCATTATAAATATCTTCCATATTTTTGAAGATATTTTCATAACTGTTCTTATCTGAAATCATTAATCTCTTCGTGCTATCAGTGTTATATCATATAGAAACTGTTAGTTTCTATATTCTATAAACTTTCGAGCTTAAAATATGAATGTTATTGAAGTAGTGTTGGAAATTGATGCATGAGTAAGTATAATATAATGACACTTGATCAACGTGATTATATTACAGCAGGTCATGCTGAGTTTCTAATGGGATGTGATGATTCACAGATCATAACATCATCATGTGCCATGTTACATAACTCTTTCATTCTGCTTAACTTCTGAACATATCAAGAAAGTATATTCTTGATAGTTCTATTCTCAGTGATTCAGGTAATTTGACAAATCAAATCGTGCGATTTTGTTCTTTCTTGTTTAGAACATTAAGTTCATTCGAAACTCCATACTTACGAATTCTGGACCGTTACTATCTTTAATAGAGGTCGAGAAGATAATAAAAAGGCAAAGAGCTCCAAGTATAAGAGAAAATATAAAGCCCAATAACAACATGGAAATTACAAACCGTGTATATCAATGTTTATCGCAACATAAAGACGCGGGAGAATTAAAAACACTATAACCCCAAGGGCGAAGCAGAAGAAAACAGATTCCTCCGGTGGAAGTTGGAAAAGGAGAATGATTGTTGCTATAGTAAGGATAAGGACAAGGATTAGAACTGGATTAAGCATTTTCACAATCTTTTAAATTTGGGAATTGAGTATAGGAGTGATAAAAGTAATGGAACGGAAGAAGTTAATTTATAGTGAAATATCTAATAAAGAGATCGAGGCAAATAATGGCATTTAATTAAAGAGATTTTATTCACCAAAGAATCAAATCTTGACAATTTTCTCTAAATTCCTTGAATTCCAGAATTCAGCCATGACTAGTCAAAAGTTATGATGAAACTTGTCTTTCTCATTTCACTATTTAGTGATAGCTTCATTCGTACTCTTCGAGTAATCGAATTGTCTTATTCATATTATTCAATGATGATAAAACTCTATTTATCAACTCATATTCGTCATGAAAACATTTTTATAGTCAGCCATGACCCTTCCACTCAAATTTCGGGACGAAATTTCTTTAACGGGTAGGTACTGTGACAACCCGGAAATTTTTGATCAAATTTAAACTTACTCTTTATATGATTTTGACACGATAAGCAAAGTATGTAATGTTGAGTCTCAAAAAGTTTGAACTGTTTCATATATTCAATTGACCTTCGACTATTCCCGACGATTCACGAACCATTATGTATAAATAAATATATAAATAAATAAATATATTTATATACATTAATTATTATAAATTAAAATATTATATGAGTTAATTAACTATGTAAATAAAATAATATATGATATTAAAATAAATCTATATATATATGTAAGATATATTGAATGTATATTTATATGGTTTCGAATTTATTAGTAAACGATAATAGCACTCGTTTGTCAGTCGATTGATATTAGACAGTTTAATTCGAACTTATATGATTTTAAAATAAACGGTGATCCGAAAATGAGTTTTATAAATTTTAGGCTTATTAATAATATATTTAGAAGTTGTTGTCAAATTTTAAAACTTTTTATATTTTACTTGGGGGATGGGAGTGAATAATTAATGTAATTTTTATTTAATAATTTATGATTGAATTTTATACCATAATGACTAAAATAAATAAATATAGTTAATTTAAAAATTTGGGATTTTTCTGTGAACTTTTATCGGTCACTGATTATCAGTGGAGTACGAAATGGTATCCGAAAAACTTGATGTCTACCAAATATTCTAAAGGGTGGCGGCTAACTATTTATTCTGTTGCCTTTCATTCTCATGAAGCATTATTTAACATTATTAATTATTTAGTATTATTAATTATTATTAATTATATATATAATTAGATATATAGATGAACATCAAAACCTACTGCATATTCACTTTCTTCTTTGGCTACCTTGGCCATCACCACCGAGAACCACCACTATAACCATCAGGTGTCACCACAACCTCCACTCCATCACCTTCTACAACCAAACCACCACAATCATAACAACCATATTATCACCCCCTTAACCCCCACACACCACACGAACTCATTTGTGTATTATTATGTTTCAAACACCTATCATCAAAAGGTTGTAGCCATGGTTAACTACTAACTAGTTTGTGTTTTTGCTGCATCAGACCGAGACCCAAACACCATCGAAGACCACCACCTTCGATCACAACCCACCATCAATCAATCACCACGCAAACTGTTTTTAAATATTGTTTCCTGCTATTCATTTTGGTTGGAACCAAACCCAAACCACCTTTAGTCGTTTGTTGTAATTCCTCTAATATTTTGTTTTCTGGTTCTTAAATCAATCACCAAGAATACCACCCATAGCCACCACCATCTTTTTACAATCACCTAAACCTCCATAACTGCTACCATCCTGCTTCTGTTCGAATCACCATTCAAAAATGAAACCCACTTGTTTAGCTACTGTTCGACGAGTTCCATTCCCACACATACTCATACTCGATCCCTCGGTCAATTTTTCTCAAAGGTATAAACCAAAATCCAAACTTTTTACTTTAATACTTTGATGAGATGATTATATGAAGGTAACCACATATTGTACATGTATATAATTGAAGCATAAAATAAAACTTGGCTTGCTCCGTTCTAATTTCGTTCCTGATTTAAGAAAGAAGATGATTCTTAATATTTTTATTTTAACCTCTGAACTAAAACCATATTTAAAAACTACCCCTAAAATAACTAAAATATAAATATACATGTACTCCTTTATGTAGCGATTAAAAAAAAGTTAAAAAGATGACAAGTACTCTCTGTTGTACATCATACGTCAAAATCAAGTGCAAGTAGGTGATAATATTAGTTCAATATTATGTATTTAGTCCCTAGGTTTTTAACTTTTTTACAAATTTAATATAAATAATATGTATACTTGCTTTGTGCTGGTGTACTGAAGGTTAAAAAGAATCAATATTTTTAAAACATATGTATCTATGCACTTGTGGAATTTGGGGTTTATAAAGCAAATAATTTATATTCACTCGGAGTAGAAAATAGGACAAACATGAAAAGAAGATGAAAGTATATATGTATATGTATATGTATTATGTTCAAACCTAATATATGATGACTAGAATGTAACTATGATCATGTATATGTAATATAAGTATTATCATATATTTATATGTATCACTACCACTAATAACTTGATAATAAGATAAGACTAATAATAATATGATAAGTATAAATAAACTAAATGGATTTAATTGATAAAAGATAAATATAGCACTTAAAATATACAATTTAAAAGTATTATGATATAGTTATGCTATTATGAATTTTGTAATTATTATCATTAATATTAATATTATTATCATTAACATTACTATCACTATAATTATTATTAAAATTGTTAATACTAATACTATTATCATTATTTTTATGATTATTATTACTATTATTGAAATATTTTTAATAAAAATTTAACATATTAACATTAATGATTTACTTTTTAAATTAACATTAAAAATATATATTAATTAATTATTTCAAATATTGAAAATAAATATATTTAAATTAAATAATAATATAACATAAAAAGAATACATATAAATAAAGTATATGCTAAAAAAAAAAAATTTTATATAAGACTTTTATAAAAAATTGTTTAATTATTGTTATAAGTCTTTAATATATAAACTTGATATAGGTTCGTGAATCCGAGACCAACCCTACACTTGTTCAATGACGTCATATATATTTTTACTACAAAATACAGTATTGTGAGTTTCATTTGCTCCCTTTTTAAATGCTTTTGCAATATATATTTTTGGGACTGAGAATATATGCGCTGCTTTTATAAATATTTTACGAAATAGACACAAGTAATCGAAACTACATTATATGGTTGAATGATCGAAGCCGAATATGCCCCTTTTGCTTGGTAACCTGAGAATTAGTAAACCGATCTACTAATTGATGCGAATCCTAAAGATAGATCTATTGGGCCTAACGAACCCCATCCGTTGTAGCGGATGCTATAGTACTTCGATGTTGTTTTATATCATGTCCGAAGGGTTTCCCGGAATGATAGGGGATATTCTTATATGCATCTTGTTAATGTCGGTTACCAGGTGTTCAATCCATATGAATGATTTTTGTCTCTATGCATGGGACGAATATTTATGAGAAATGAAAATTTTGTGGTCTATTAAAATGATGGAAATGATTATTTATGTTAAACTAATGAACTCACCAACCTTTTGGTTGACACTTGAAAGCATGTTTATTCTCAGGTATTCAAGAAATCTTCCGCTGTACATTTGCTCATTTTAGAGATATTACTTGGAGTCATTCATGACATATTTCAAAAGACGTTGCATTCGAGTCGTTGAGTTCATCAAGATTATTGTTAAGTCGTTTATAGTTGGATATATTATGAAATGGTATGCATGCCTGTCAACTTTCAATGAAATGAAAGTTTGTCTTTTAAAAACGAATGCAATGTTTGTAAAATGTATCATATAGAGGTCAAGTACCTCGCGATGTAACCAATTTTAATGTATTCGTCTAGATGGATTAGGACGGGTCGTTATAAAGTAAACCGGAAAAGCACCTCTGGTGGTCTCCAATTCCTAGGTCGCAAATTAGTCTGCTGGTCATCCCGCAAGCAAAACTGCATCTCTCTTTCCACAGCTGAGTCTGAGTACATTGCAGCCGCAAGCTGTTGCTCCCAAGTGCTGTGGATGCAGTCCCAACTACTTGACTATGGATTCAAATTCCACAAAATCCCGATCTACTGCGACTCTCAGAGTGCCATTGCTATCTCTAGCAATCCAGTTCACCACTCTCGAACCAAACACATTGACATTCGCTATCACTTTATTAAGGATCATGTTGAAAAAGGGAATGTTGAATTGTATTTTGTACCCACCAAAAGTCAACTTGCTGACTTACTGACCAAGGTCCTAGATGAACCCACATTTAAAAATCTGGTTGGTAAAATTGGCATGGTTGATTTCTTTTCCATTTAGGAACCTGGCAAGTGCATAGGGGGAGTGATGCACTTGCCTAGGGGGAGTATTGCACTTTTCAAAATCTGATGCATCACATTTTGAGGGGGAGATGAGAACAATGGCTCTCACATAAATTACAGTGTGAGACTCGGTATCATAATTTGATTTTCAAAATCTAAACTGACTTTTACACAAATAACAATGTAAAACTCGCTCTTCAAAACTAACTCTCCTGAAACCGGCAACTGTCTAGGGGGAGTTAACATCAAAATGTCAGCGATGACGGAGGATGTGTCCTGGTGACTGCCTCAGGAGGATGTGTCTATATGACTGCCTCAAAATCTCAGTCAACAAATGACGGAGGATGTGTCCCTGTGACTGCCTCAAAAATCTCAGTCAACAAATGACGGAGGATGTTTCCCGGTGACTGCCTCAAGAGGATGTGTCTATATGACTGCCTCATGGTTCCTGGTCTCAATAACTATTAAAACATGAGAAAATTAAATTTTGATAAATAATTAAAGTTTAATCTTTAACTTGATTATTTCACAGAATTTCTTAAAATTCTTAATGGTTATCATGATGTACCAAAATCCCATTAAAATCCAAATCTGCTTAAAGTTTTCGAGCAAGTTCATATGATGAAGGTTTTCGAGCAATTGTGCCTAAAGTGTAAATTTTCGAGCAATGCATCTGGTTTTATTGTTTCTCGAGCAAAACTGACTGAAAATTGAATTTTTCAGTCATCACATGTCTATATAAGGATGAAAGCTCACTTTTTTAACCCATCACTTTCAAATCTCACTTTAAAATATTTATATCCAAGACCCACTTGCTCTCTAGGAACACCATCGTCACCATCACTGTTCACCTTCCTCACACTTAAACCAAATCGGTATTTTTTCTAAAATTCATGTGTTTGTGATTAAATTCGTTGTCTTGTAGAAACTCTATAGTCTCTGTAATACCTTAAATACATAAAAATGCCATGATTTGTATGACTATTTGTTTAAATCCCTGTTTTGTGTGCACAGGGGTTTCGAACCCTAAGACCTAGAACTGATAAATTACACCTATAATGCAAACCTGTTAGGAGAAATTGACTTAGGGTTCATGTATGTGATGAATAGAACATGATTACTTCCTCTAATCCATTGTTAGATGCTAGTGACATTCCTATTTCGAAAAGGGGACAATTTTAGGGTTCATAACTATTTTTGAGCATATCAGAGGTTTAGCCTTAATTCATGCTTTTGATCGAGTTAGGATTATCATAGATTTCACTCGTTAAAACTTAATTTGGCCTAATTTGTTGATTTTTCTGCTAAGTAATAAATATGTACTCAAATAGACAGAGTGCTCGAAAATCTCATGTTTTCGAGCGCTCGAAAACAGTGCTCGAAAAAGTTACTGACTGAAAACCTTAAGTCTCTGTATGAAAAATTCGTTTTGCCTGAAAAAGTTATTGACTGAAAACCTTATGTGCTAAAAAAAATGACTGCATAAAATCCTCTTGTGTCCGAAAAAGTGTTTGACTGAAAATCTTATGTGCTCGAAAATGGTCTGCTTGAAAAACTCTTTTCTGCTCGAAAATGTGTTCTGACTGAAAAACTTTGACTGCTCGAGAAAGTGTTGTCTGAAAAATGTGTTGACTGAAATCCTTTGTTGTATGAGATGCTCAAAAATTGCTTGCACGAAAACCTTCATGCTCAAAAACCTTTCTTTGTTCAAAATTGCTAAGTGTCATTGCTTTTTCAAATGTACTTTGACAAAATTTTAAACTGATTCAATTAAATGTTTTGTCACCATCTTCACAAAAATACCAAATGAATTGTGTGTTAACTAATCATGCTCATGATATCACAGTAATGTCAAACAACGCCTTTTTCACTAAGGATGTTCCTACCCCCTGTGATTACTGGATTCCTATCCTATTAAACCACCGATTACACCACATATTCACTGAAACAGAAAATGTCTCTGAACGACAACTCCAATTAATGAGGGACACCATGACCTATCACCCAGCCACTGAGAATGACCCCGATCACTTCACCTTTTTAGTTACCCGAAATCCTGATCACTCAACCTCCTTTACTCTAAGAGACATGAGACGGTACTTAGGCATTCCCAACAGACAACAATATGATGCCTTCCCTTCTGAAGATAATATGTTAGCTGCTGTTCGTCAGCTCGGGTATGAAGGTGAACTTCGAAACATAAGGGCTTTCAAGAAGCAACGCATGGCACAACGGTGGGCGGTACTGTACACTTTTATTAACCAATGTTTCAATCCGATGAAAACTGGAACCGATCACATTACAATATTCCTGCTAAAGATCTTTTATGGGATTGTGTTTCTACCTAATGCTGATTTCGGCCAAGCTCTATGGGATCGGATGATTGAAATTCACACCAACCCTCCACTCCCATCTTACATCCAATTTCGAAGATTCTATGCCATTATCCTTTCATCCATCCTACATGACGCTCGTCTATCTCCCAATCCTCTCCCACATGACAGGAGTAAGCCCGATGCAGAACAAGAAGGTATTTCCTTTATTCAACAAGGAATCGGATCAAAGAACGTGCAAGGCTAACTAATTCCTGCTCATCTGCTCAATCTTGGACCACGTGACGATCCAAGAATCATTGCATATATGAGAGAGATAGGAGCTCCTATAGATCCTCTACAACCCGAGGATACTGCCCCAGGAGTTGATAAGACACCTGGTGAAGGGTCTAGTAAGCGAGGGTCAAAGAAAAGAAAACTTGAGGGGAAAAGAATTGAGGATGAAAATAGGCCTAAAAGAAATACAAAACCAAAGCAGGTAACCTCTGAACAACTCCAGAAGGTTCTTCATGATATTGATCGGAGTGATAAGGATGGAAATGAGGGTGGGGTTGAAAAATCAAGAGAGGATGTGTGGACCGGGAGTGAGATGGGGAAAAAAGAAAATGTTAGCCCCCCAAACATTAGGAAGCCACTCAGATGCACAAACATCTGTTTCATATGAGTTAGAATCGGCATCTCTAGATGAGATTCACCAAAAACAATTTGAGAATGTGTCTAGTACTCGTAAGGATTTGGTGCAGTCATATACTGAACGATCAGTGTCTATAGCTCAGACTGCAACAACAAGCGTAGAGCTTAGCAAATCTCCAGAAATTGCTTCTCTAAGATCGCTTGGAAGTCCTGTTTCAGCAGGCCTCACTGCTCAGCTCTCTAGCTCAACAGTGGTGACAACTGAGTTCTTTCAAGAATCTCAGGCTGTTTTCACTAACACTTTTTTGCAGGGCTCCATCACATCCTCACCAATTATCTCCATGGCTCTTTCACCACCACGATTAACATCACCACCACCTGATCTCAATGCTTCCCCACCACCGTTATCACCTCTAATCATAACATCATCTCCTATCACCCAGACTGTCACTCATCAACCAAATCTCACGTACATTCAACGGAAAAATGAATTTCACGCTTATCTTCTCTCAGTTAATATTTCTGAGGGTGACTACATCAGGAAATCTATCCTTGGTCTTCTCAACTCTATTCAACTCATCTCGAATTATCCTCCAGTACTTGAACAAATCCCGTGTCGTGTTGATCAACCATCTTCCTCCAGGCGACATGATGACCCCGATTCCGGCGGCCAACATGAGGGGGAGAATATCGAAGGAAGATCCACTGTGCATATCAATCAAACTATTAGTCAAACACAAACTCCACCTACCTCTTCCAGGAAAGGGAAAGAAATTGTTGATGACTCTGATGTGCCTGAAGGAATGATCGAAGGGATCGAATACACAGTAGAAGAAGATGATGTTGCCCCAGAAGGACATGACATGATCACAATCAACTCTGATGATGAAGATGATTTTGATGAAGTTATGTTTGTTGATGTCAAAGTAGAAGTAGAAACTGAAATCAAAATCTCTAAAGAAGTGGTTACCTCAGTCGAAACCAATCTTGCTATTGTAGTATACACGAGTTCTGACATCGAACCCATCACCTCCCAGTCTGAAACAATCATCTCATCCACACC
Organism: Rutidosis leptorrhynchoides; assembly: GCF_046630445.1. Classification (NCBI taxonomy): domain Eukaryota; kingdom Viridiplantae; phylum Streptophyta; class Magnoliopsida; order Asterales; family Asteraceae; genus Rutidosis; species Rutidosis leptorrhynchoides. Next base: position 381,368,777 of record NC_092338.1, read on the forward strand.
ACAGCTTATCATACCAAAATCTGAAGAAGAAGAGGAAGAGTACTTCAGAAACTTGAAACCCATGCCTACTACGGTCATTGAAGGAGCATTCACTAAAGAAAATTACGTAAACTTAGAAGCTCTATATGAGGAAGAGCTAAATGAATTTGATCGGTTTGTTACTCAGGAATACACCGGTGAACCTGCACCAAGGTTTCCCAAACCTACAGCTCAATCAACTCCTGATCAATCCACGTCATCCGATCCTCAACATGGAGATTTCAACAAACACAGATCACTTCCGATCAAACTTGGTGAACCTCAATCTGAAGAGGTATTACAGGGCTGTTGGCTGGAGGAACAAGCTTATTGGATCTTCGTAAGTGAAGATAAACTCAAAAACGTGCCTGTAGCTGAAAGGTTCAAACTAATCGGGTGTTATGATTTTCTCAATGACAAGGAAAAGTTGATAATGTACCGTTACCAAAGGCGGGTTTATAAGAACTGGGATGAGTTTGACAGAAAGAGAATCCGATTATCGTCATAAACATTGTGTTCTGCAGATCATTATCTAAGAGAGTGTATACTCCATTTTTTAGAGTGATTCGTTCAAACGACCAAGAATACACATTCTCGGAGTATGATCTGATTGAACTCAATCCGGTTGACGTGTTGTTTCTATACAATTGGTTGAGAAACAAAATAAGAAAGACTTGGGTTATCGAAACAGCAATCGAAAGGGTGAGAAGGTTCATGAAAGACAGAATTAAACTGGCTTCTCAATATGATCTTCAGCTAGATGTAGAATCAATTCGAAAGAAGATCCTGCTCTCCACGCCTAATCAAACCATCAATACTCTGGATTTGTCTCAATTCAAGATATGCTATTGCTTGGACGCCCCTGAAGAAGGCTTCATTTTTCGCAACAAAATCAAAAACCCATATTCATTCGCAGATCCGAGCTACCAAAATACTCAGATGGAACCCTCAAGCGTGATCTAAGGTTCTTCGACATTTGCGAACGAATAGAGAACATAGGGAACTATCAAAAGCTGATGACGAACTAGATGGAAAATCATATCAATGAACTCCTTGAATTCAGGCTTTACATGAGGCAATTTTATACTTCGTTAGGGATTAACAGGAAGAAGAACTACTTCACGGGTTCTCAATATGTTCCACGATTTGAATACAAAATCACCAGCCTCAAACAGTTCATCCTTCCCAAGCACTATGAAAGGAACTATACACCGGGAAGTGACGTGATTAAGGTGATGAAAGCTGAGGAAGAAGCAAAGAAGAAGGCCTCAGAAGGTGCTTGCCAAAGCTGATGATCAGGAAGTGATATTTTTTGAAAACTGCACGCCAAGGGGGAGATTGTTGACATATATTTATGTAATAGTTTAGTGGCGCACGATTTTAATCATTGTTTGTAATGTATTTACTATTAATTACCATGGTAACAATGTAACTTTTGTATCTAGGGAGGTTGTCATATATAAACAACCTCCCCACAACTAATGCAACTAGTTATCCATTTGACACTTACTCTTCTTATGCTTTTCTCTTTAGTGTTCTTGAATAACTAATACTTCCAACCCACTAATCAACTTACAAACCGGTCGATATAGGCTTCTTTAGGGACTAACAGAATACCACCCCATCGACAACCACACTCATCTTTATCATCACCGGACCATCATATTTCAAAACTAAACCGAACCTCATCTACTTGGGTTCTATATCGATGAGACCACCACTTTTGGCTAGCTCACTTTGGCTGAGAACCACAACCTTCAAACATCACACAAGCATGCAATTGTTCGATAACCACCTTTGATTACCTTCATATTAAATTGCTATTTATGTTTCTGATAAATGGACTCAACAACGCTCATAGTCTACCTAGAGTCCCGTCTCATATGACAAACCATTTTCTATACATGAACAACATCAACACAATCTAAACCATTTTATTGCTACAAGACTCACAACTCATACTGGAACCCATTTGTAAATGGTTACTGCTATGATTGATGCAACTCGACACCTCACCATCTTAACATTTCTTTTAAACCGAACACTAATATATCTTTGCTTTTGTTCCGGTACCGGTTGCTGCTGTAAATCAACGAACCTGCAACCATTAAACAACATCGAACCATGCACCTGCAACTTTTAGTTTGGTCGATCGTTGCTGCAACTTTTTGTGCAATAAAAAATAAGTGGTCCGCTTAATGATTATCACAAGCACACGGTCTGCGTAACCACAAAAAAAATTAATTATTGTTTTCGTACGAAGAAACCCAACAACACCATTATTATTAGCTCTGTTCTTCGCCGATGATGATAAAATGATACGATACTAATGATTTCATTTTAAAACGATGGTGATAATCAATATTGATAGTGTTATAATCATAATAAAAATTGAATAGTTGAAGATGGTGTTGATGATCGATTATGATGATTATGAATAGTTCTGGGTTTGGTTTGTGGGAAAAGAAAAAGGAAATAAAAGAAATACGGGTTATATATTTTTGGTTGCGATATAAATCAGAAAAACAAAATTGGCTGAATGGTTAAGGGTGTTAGTGGGTTAGCCAGAGGTTGGGTTCGAATCCGGTCGCAGGCAGTTTTTTTTATGAAGGTCTATTAGCATTTTAAGGTAGTTTTAATTATTATTATTATTATTATTATTATTATTATTATTATTATTATTATTATTATTATTATTATTATTATTATTATTATTATTATTATTATTATTATTATTATTATTATTATTATTATTATACTTATTATTAAGACTATTGTTATTATAAGTATTATTATTATTGTTATCATTATGATTATTAATATTACCATTAAAAAATTTATTATTGTTTATATTAAAATTATCTTTTACTATTATTAATGAAATTATTCTTTTATTATTATAATTATCATTATTATTAATATTATTATTGTTACGAGTATTATTATTATTATTATTATTATTATTATTATTATTATTATTATTATTATTATTATTATTATTATTATTATTATTATTAGTAGTAGTATTAACATTATTATTATCATTATTGTTATCATTACTATCATTATTATTATTTTTAACATTATTATTATTATTAGCATCATTACTGATATTATTATTACAAAGATTATTAATATTATTCGTATTATTAATGTTATGACAAGTAAAAATTACATATAAAGATATCTTCAATACATGAAACATATAGATTATTAATATAATGTTAATTAAAATATATATTATATAACGTATTATAAGTATTAATATAATTATATATAAAGAAATTAATCTTAATACGCTATAATATATATACTTGTCTACTATTATTAATGTGTTGATATTATTTGATAAATAACTGATATAGGTTCGTGAATCCAAGGCCAACCCTGCATTGTACAGTTCCGTCGTATGCATATTTTTACTACAAAATATCGTATCGTGAGTTTCATTTGCTCCCTTTTTAATTGCTTTTGCAATATATATTTTTGGGCTGAGAATACATGCGCTGCTTTTATGTTTGACGAAATAGACATAAGTACTTAAAATATATTCTACGTTGAGTTGTACCACCTTGCATATCTTCCATAATAGCTTGGTAACTAATATTTACATGTTGTAAGAACATGTAAGCGCGAATCCTATTGATAGATCTATCGGGTTTGACCACCCCAACCGAGCTAGTCGCTCTAGCATCGTAAACGGTTGCATAGTACTTCATTTTTACTACACTTGGTACAGTGTAGGGAGATTTCATAATAAAGGGAATATGCCACATTAATTGTTAAGTATGGTTACCGCAGCGCTCAACAACTTATAGAATACTTTTATACACTTGCGAGTGTACATATATTTATAAACGGAAAACTTGTGGTCTATTAAAATATTGAAATGATTGTTATGATAAACCTATGAACTCACCAACCTTTTGGTTGACACTTTTAAGCATGTTTATTCTCAGGTATGAAAGAAATCTTCCGCTATGCATTTGCTCATATTACATGGAGTCATTCATGGCATATTTAGGACAGCACCTCGCAATGGTACCAAATGTTGATGACTTCGTCTAGGTGGATTAGGACGGGTTGTTAAAGTTGGTATCAGAGCGGTGGTCTTAGCTAACCAGGTCTTGCATTAGTGTGTCTAACAGGTAGTTGTTAGGATGCATTAGTGAGTCTGGACTTTGACCTAGTAGTTGTTAGGTTACATTAATAAGTCTGGACTTGAACCTGGTTTGCATGTCAAAAGTTTGCTTACTTTTCTTTATTGAAAAATACCTACCTATCATTTTCAGTCTCGACACATCTTATTGCAGTTATTGCATGGATGGTGTATAGATAAATTCATATCCCATCACATTAGATCTTATCTGATACATTTCCTTAATTCCCTCTGTAACCTACGGTGTCTTCTGTACTATATATTGGTATTCTATGTAATTAGATTATCATTCGATATCCGAAAATCATTTCATATCGAAAACCCTTTATCTAACCGTACAAGATGGAACTCGCAACTAGTTCAAATCTCTCGGATTTCGACAGCTATTCTGATGTGGATATTCATCTGAACTCCGAAGACAGTGTAACTGGAATGGATCAACCAATCAGCCATTACATGTTCTGGATGAATTGGGGATGGGTTCGTAGCCTACTTAATCACAGGAGACAAGAAGAAGGTGATCCCTTCCATCCACCTTATTGCCCTCTCGGTGAAGAACCTGAAGCACTTACCGGTGAACCTATTCGAAACACCATTTTCACACTCATTTCCAGAGTATCTCGCCACGATTATATTCTATCTAAAATTCTAAACCTTATTCATCTACTCGTTTCTACCGACAATCATCCTGGAGTAATGGAAGAAGTCAACGAGCTTCGCGCTCGAGTAATAAATTTGGAGAATATGGTGCAAAACTTACCAGCTTCAACAACCTAAGTTTCAACATCACATGCCTCAACATCTTATTCTGTACCTCGAGTATAATCATCGTTCTACATTACGTCCTACATCATTTATCTTCGTTCGACATGAGGATTATGTAATCTCTAAAGTCTTAGAGATTAAATATTCTAGCTCAAACCGAAAAGCAAATGAGGTTAATATTATATTAACTCATTAAATTCATGATTACATCTGAAGAAAATATATATGTATATATGTTTTCATAAAGATTGTAATTAAAAATTCTTTTGTATAAACTGTTAATGATGAAAATATTTTAACGGGTAGGTAATACCCGAGGGATATTTAGATTTCACATTAACAAGTTGCACTGTACATTCTTAGAATCTGATTCAACAGTCATTCACTATCCTACTTACATCCACAAGATATACGAATATGTTCACCACAAAATAACCATTTCCATTCAATTTCATATTTGGATTTTGACTTACAGAATCCAACAAGTGGCATAATGAAGAAAACATTGGACAAAAATAAAATTTGTTAGAAACAAACATATTAACTATGAGAAATTTTGTTAAGAAACCACGCTAACAAAATCCTAGCTAACTGTTCTAGCTAACTGTTAATTCCTTATTACATTTAATTATCGCAATTTATTTATCGCAATTTTAATTCTCGCAATTTTATTTATCGTCATTTAATTTCTATTATTTATTTTACACACTTTATTTATCGTCATTTAAATACTGTTATTTACGCATTTAAATATCGGGACACGTATACAAAGTTTTGACATATCATATCGACGTCATCTATATATATTATTTGGAATAACCATAGACATTCTATATGCGGTAATGACCGAGTTAGCTATACAAGGTTGAGGTTGATTCTAAAATAATATATATACCTTGAGTTGTGATCGAGTCTGAGACATGTATATAACGGGTCACGACACGTATTAATTAATTCAAATATTATATATTAAACTATATATGAATTATTGACTTACTAAATGTGGACTACTAACTGTGAACTACTAACATTGGACCATTAAAATGAATTAAAATATTGATTATAACATATGAAACTAAAACATTTCTTCAAGTTTGCCACTTGATTTCATCTTAAACATCCTTTGTATCTTGACGATCACAATCAGCGATTAATCATCTAAAAACCTTCAATATTCTTGAAAACCCTCGGTTTGATAACCGATAATCCAGATCCGTTAACTTTGAAAATGCTGATGAAGCAGCATGTTGTAGATGGTCTAAATGGCCAAAAGTTTGATAATAAAGAATGGAATATTGGGAACACTCGATAGAAAATTTGGTACTGAAAAACGGATTGAGCTAACCATGAAGGAGACCAAGGACAAATATAAGGACCAAGCCCTATATTCAAAGAATCCAGGTAATTCTGGATCCGATGAAACCTTCAACGAATATCTTGCTCCGTACTCATGTTAAAATCTTGCGAAAAATCTTTCTTCATTAACCTTCGAACTTAGAAATTCCAAAATATCATTATAAATATCCTCAATATTTCTGATGATATTTTCATAAGTATTCTTGTCCGAAATTATATACCTCTTCACGCTTTCTGTATTACCTTATATTGAAAACTTCTGTAAAATTTAAATATAATTATGAATGAATTCTGGAGAAGTGTTAAGAATTTGAGCATGAGTTAGTATAATATAATGATACTTGGCCAACGTGATTATATTACAGTAAGTCATGCTGGAAGTTCTAATGAAACATGATGATTCACAGACTATACCGTCATCATGTGCCATGTTACATAACTCTTTCATTCTGTTTAACTTCTGAACATATCAAGAAAATATATTCTTGATAGTTCTATCCTCAGTGATTCTAGTATTTTGACAAATCAAATCGTGCTATTATGTTCCTTCCTGATCAGAACATTATGACCAATCAAAATTTTATAGTTACAAATTCTGGACCATTACTCGCTTTAATAAGAGGTCAAGAAGAAAATAAAAAGGCAAAGAGCTCCAAAATATAAAAGAAAATATAAAGCCCAATAATAACACGGAGGTTACAAACCGTGGATATTAATACGAATAGCAATATAAAGACACGGTAGAATTAAGAATAGTATCACCCCAAGGTAATAGTAGAAGTAAACAGAATCTTCTGGTGGAAGATTAAAAAGAAGGATGACAGAAATAATAATTAGGAAAATATCAAGGATTAGAACTGGATGAAGCATTTTCACAATCTTTTAGAAGTAAGAATTAAGAAAGAAAGTATAGAAGTGATGAAAATAATGGAACAGAAGGGTTTAATTTATAATGAAAATATCAGACGTAGCAATCAAGACAGATGACCACATTTAATTAAAAAGATCATAATTTCCTTAAATTCTGAAGACTCAGATCTTATTTAGATTTCGAAGATTTTCTTACTCCCTTAAATTCCGGAGATCAACCGTGACTACGTCACCGGTTAAGTCAAACCTGCATTTTACTCATTTTACTCTTTCGTGATAGCTTCACTTGTACTCCTCACATAAATGAATTGTTTTATCTATATTACCCAATGATGATAAAACTCTAGTTATCAACTCATAATCGTTATAAAAAAATTTTTATTGTTAGCCATGACGACCTCGATCAAAATTCGGGACGAAATTTCTTTAACAGGTAGGTACTATGACGACCCGGAAATTTTTGACCAAATTTAAAGTTAATCTTAATATGAAATCGACACGATAATCGAAGTTTGTTAGGTCGAGTCTCAAAAAAATTTTGAACTGTTCAATTGACGTTCGACCATTCCCGACGATTCACTAACAACTATTTGTAAATAGATGCATATATATTTAAATACATACATATATATAATAATAATTTGAATTGTAATTTAAAATAATATAAAATATAATAAAAGTTATTAGGAATATATATATATATATATATATATATATATATATATATATATATATATATATATATATATATATATATATATATATATATATATATATATATATATATATATATATATATATATATATTAAATAATAGCAATACTCGTTTGTCAATTCGTTGGTATTTAAATAAATGATTCAAACTTATGTGATTTTAAAATAAACGAAAGCTCATTAATAGACTACGTAAACTTCAGACTAGTTGAAAATACTTTTACTATCTTATTTTAAATTTTAATTAATTTGTATATTTTAGTTGGAATTGAGCTCAAATGATAGGTCAATTTTTATGATCGATATGAATTGAGTTTAAACTCGAAATTATGAGAAGTTGAAATAAAACGTTGGTCCATAATTAAGTTTTATCAATTTTAAGTTCGTTAAAAATATAACTAAATATCCTGAGTTAAGTTTTAATACTCCGTGCATATTACTTGGAACTACAAATACATATTAGACGAACCTTTTTGATCTGGTTTCAAACAGTTCTTGACCAGAATAAATAAATGGACTTAATTTAAAAATTTTGAATTTTTAGGAACACTTTTATATTTTAACAGTTTAGCAATGGACTACGGATTTTTAACTATTAATTGTGTAGGCAGTTTTTTTTTTTATTTCATCGATGGCTTTACTATTTTGATGAAGACACGTTTATTTACTATTGTTCCTATATTATAATTAATATTATATTAATATAACTTACTGTGTTTGTATATATTCTATTGTTTAGAATCTAATTATCTATCTGTTATATATACATGTCTATATATGCACTCATAGACCCATATAACCCAACTCAAACTAACCTGCAACTTCATGTTTTTTTTATTTCCTTCTTCCTCATGCTCGATATTCAACCCAAAACATCCTATTCGATCAACCCAAACTTCGTTTTGTTTTCTGATCGGGTTCAACCACCAACTAAAACCATTTAGATATTGCTATTACTAACCGTCGACTGCTATTTTCTTTTCTAGTTAATAACCAACATCCATTCATCACCCTCACAACCGAGCATCACTATTTTTATCACCGAACACCACCATGGAAACTACATGTTGTTCGATCATTATACTTGAATACAACCCCATCGACCACCACACTCATCCTTATCATCACCAGGCCATCATATTTCAAAACTAAACCGAACTTCATCTACTTGGGTTCTATATCGATGAGACCACCACTTTTGGCTAGCTCACTTTGGCCGAGAACCACAACCTTCAAACATCACACAAGCATGCAATTGTTCGATAACCACCTTTGATCACCTTCATGTTAAATTGCTATTTATGTTTCTGATAAATGGACTCAACAATGCTCATAGTGTACCTAGAGTCCCGTCTCATATGACAAACCCTTTTCTATACATGAACAACATCAACACAATCTAAACCATTTTATTGCTACAAGACTCACAACTCATACTGGAACCCATTTGTAAATGTTTACTACTACAATTGATGTAACTCGACACCTCACCATCTTAACATTTCTTTTAAACCGAACACTAATATATCTTTGCTTCTGTTCCGGTACCGGTTGCTGCTGTAAATCAACGAACCTGCAACCACTAAACAACATCGAACCATGCACCTGCAACTTTTAGTTTGGTCGATTGCTGCTGCAACTTCTTGTGCAATAAAAATTCAATGGTCCGCGTAATGATTATCACAAGCACACGGTCTGCGTAACTACAACAAAAATCAGTTACTGTTTTCTTACGAAGAAACCCAACAACGCCATTATTATTAGTTATGTTCTTCACTGATGATGATAAAATGATACGATAATAATGATTTCATTTTAAAACGATGGCGATAATCGATATTGATAGTGTTATAATCATAATAAAAATTGAATAGTTGAAGATGGTGTTGATGATCGATTATGATGATGATGAATAGTTCTGGGTTTGGTTTGTGGGAAAAGAAAAAGGAAATAAAAGAAATACGAGTTGTATATTTCGGGTTGCGATATAAATCAGAAAAACAAAATCGGCTGAATGGTTAAGGGTGTTAGTGGGTTAGCGACAGGTTCGGGTTCGAATCCGGTCGCAGGCAGTTTTTTTATGAAGGTCTATTAGCATTTTCAGGTAGTTTTAATTATTATTATTATTATTATTATTATTATTATTATTATTATTATTATTATTATTATTATTATTATTATTATTATTATTATTATAATAAACTTAAAAGTTTTAAAACTTACAAAAAATTAGTGGGAAGCCTAGAGACAATCTGGGCCCCCACACCTCTAGCAATAGCAAAATCTATCCTAGTAAAAATATGAGCAGCAGCACCGGCACCAATATCTTCTGCCATCGAACACTTCTGAACCCGCTTTAGCAAAGAAACAGCCTCCTTCTCTAATTCCCCAAGGGAAGAAAATGAGAAAGGAATGAAACCATAACCAATTGCCTGACAGCTAGATTCGTACTTGACCCACTTTCGACGAGCCGCATCAACCACAGCACGTCCAGGGACAAAGTCAAAAAGCGCAGACTGTGTCAAAGGAGAAGACCCTGTCAAGTCAACACAAACATCGTGACCACAATCCCAGGAATAAAGTAACACATCTGCAGGTCTGAGGGTCCTGTCGTTCCCTCCAGACAACCCAATGTCAACCTCCTTTCTCGCTGAAATCCCAGATCGATAACAAATATCAATAAGGGAATGCCGAACAACATTATGTCGATGCTTAATACCCACCATACCAGTACAAGACACCGCGTGATTCCCGAAAATATCCCCAGTAAAAACCCTTGAACATGCAGAGCATGCCGTCGAGATAGAGAACAATGGAACACCCAACCGGTAGCACAACACACATCGTTAAATCTTTGCGTTCATCTTCTGACCTAACCCCAAAATAGGGACTGCCCTTAGCCAAGCAGAGGTGTGATCACCCTGCTGTGATTTCCATAAGGCCAATTGTCGGGGAGATAACGAAAAAGTGGATTCTGCAGAAGCGGTAACCTTTGTGAAATAAACATCTGCCAATTTCTTCATGAGTATTGGGGCAGTGACCTCACTCGGATTACCTAAAATATCAAACCCAACCGTTTTATTAAACAGACCCAATGCATCTTCAAAAGTACGACCAAGACCAACAATACCCGCATGACGTAGGAGCTTGGTCTGCAACCCAGCAGACTGTAATCGAGAAACCACAAAAGCAAAATGACGAACATCTCCCGCAGAATAAACACCAAGCCCTCCAAATGCAAATGGCAAGGTGGCAAGCCGCCACTGCCAAACACCAAACCCAGGCCCTGAAGCAGTAACAATACGCTCCAAGGAAGATCGAAGGGCTCCATCAAAAGCGCGTTGAGCCTCCTCAAATATACTAGGAGGACAAGTACGCAAGGTAAAGTAGAGTTTAGAAACTCCCGTACATGCCCTCAGCAACAACAACTCACACTGAAAGTATTCTTTTATTATTATAATTATCATTATTATTAATATTATTATTGTTACTAGTATTATTATTATTATTATTATTATTATTATTATTATTATTATTATTATTATTATTATTATTATTATTATTATTATTATTATTATTATTAGTATTAACATTATTATTATTATCATTATTGTTATCATTAGTATCATTATTATTATTTTTAACATTATTATTATTATTAGCATCACTATTGATATTATTATTACAAGATTATTAATATTATTCGTATTATTAATGTTATGACAAGTAAAAATTACATATAAAGATATCTTCAATACATGAAACATATAGATTATTAATATAACGTTAATTAAAATATATATTATATAACGTATTATAAGTATTCATATAATTATATATAAAGAAATTAATCTTAATACGCTATAATATATATATACTTATCTACTATTATTAATGTGTTGATATTATTTGATAAATAACTGATATAGGTTCGTGAATCCAAGGCCAACCCTGCATTGTACAGTTCCGTCGTATGCATATTTTTACTACAAAATATCGTATCGTGAGTTTCATTTGCTCCCTTTTTAATTGCTTTTGCAATATATATTTTTGGGCTGAAAATACATGCGCTGCTTTTATGTTTGACGAAATAGACATAAGTACTTAAAATATATTCTACGTTGAGTTGTACCACCTTGCATATCTTCCATAATAGCTTGGTAACTAATATTTACATGTTGTAAGAACATGTAAGCGCGAATCCTATTGATAGATCTATCGGGTTTGACCACCCCAACCGGGCTAGTCGCTCTAGTATCGTAAACGCTTGCATAGTACTTTGTTTTTACTACACCTGGTACAGTGTAGGGAGATTTCATAATAATGGGAATATGTCACATTAATTGTTAAGTATGGTTACCGAAGCGCTCAACAACTTATAGAATACTTTTATACACTTGTGAGTGAACATATATTTATAAACGGAAAACTTGTGGTCTATTAAAATATTGAAATGATTGTTATGATAAACCTATGAACTCACCAACCTTTTGGTTGACACTTTTAAGCATGTTTATTCTCAGGTATGAAAGAAATCTTCCGCTGTGCATTTTCTCATATTACATGGAGTCATTCATGGCATATTTAGGACGGCACCTCGCAATGGGACCAAATGTTGATGACTTCGTCCAGGTGGATTATGACGGGTTGTTAAAGTACTGATGAAGGGGAAGGTGATAATGAAAAGGATGTTGATGATGAAGAGGATGTTGATGATGTAAAGGATGTTAATGAGGAGGATGATGATAAAGATGTGGTGAGAAAACGTGAACCGATGGTTCAACATTAGATATTCACCAAAAAGAGAGTGAAACAATCGAAACATATAAAGGTAACTGATTTAACTAAATGTTGTTTTTTTCTAGACTTTTAAATTACTTACTACATTTAGTTTTTCATGTTTGTTAATGAACAGGATGTTGAAAAAGAAAAGCCTGATGAAAATGTAAATGTTCGTGACGACATCAATGAAAAAGAAGATGCAGTGATTGAAGAAGTGAATGAACCAGAAACAGATGCAGAGTTTGTTCCATATGATGATGTCCAAATGGTGATGAACGAAGACGAAGAAGAAAATGTGGATAAAGAAGAATATTATGTGGTTCGAGAAATAAAAGATGGAGTGTTTAAAAAAGTTAATGAAGCAGAAAAATGCAGAGTTTTCTGGCGATGTTGATGAAGAAATGTTGATGGAAGATGACAAAAAAGAACACCTTAATGAAGATGTTAATGAAGAAGTTAATACAGAGCAAGATCCAATGATTAAACATATTGATGCAGAGCTAACAAATTTCAGAATGAAACCCAGTCCTCTACCAAGAAGAAAGAAGTCTGAAAGAATCCTATTACAGAAGCTTTCAAAAACTATTTTCGTCAAAGATGGCAAAGGTATGAGTGAGAACAATCCAATCCAATTGTAATTTGTGATGAATATTATTGATGCTACTATAACTATGTTTGTTATTGTATATTTGTGATGCTACTTTTTATTAAAGTTAATGAATATTTGTGATGCTCCTTTTGTATGAATTTTTGTTATGGTAATATAACTGTCTTTATTTATGGTAATTTACCAATGCAACTGTACTTAGGGTTATGATTAGGGTAATGATTGTACTTTGGGTTATAATTTCCACTGAAGGTGGTTATAAGGTCAACATTGCTTATCATATTGGTTATTGGGTCTGATTTGACATGTATACTACCTCATGGATTTTTTCCTAAATTGGAGTGAGCGTTGAGTTGTTATTACTTCACCAAATATAGTTTGGTTTCTGAATTAGGCATATATATAATAGACTATGTTTATATGTTTGGTTTTCTTTTGGTAGTCATAGTGTGCACCAGGTAAATAATCAGGTTATCCAGGTTTTGTTATCCAGGTTTTGAGTTGTTATTACTTCACCAAACATAGTGTTGAGTTGTTATCCAAGTTTTGTTTAAGCTGACCCGGTTGGTTTTGCTACTACTATCAGGTTGTGTTTGCCTATTGTTACTATATAGTATAACTTTCCTTCATTGCATAATAAGGGTTTATATGTTATAGGTTATATATAGTGTGTTAATATGATGTTAATAAATTTTATATGTTGTTAATATAGTGTTGTATGATGTTTAGAATCGTGTTTTGTAATCGCGTCAATCATGGTGTGTTAAAACAGTGAAATGGTTGTGTGTTGTTTGTATGTCCAGTTCTGCTCCAGATCTGCACTACATGTCTACAATCGTGTTGGGTAATCATTGGGTAATCATGTGAATCATGGTCTTGAAACAACCCAATCCGTATTTAAACCGGCCCGTAAATTTTTTTTCGTTAAAACATTAATATTTAGGTCCCAATTATGTTTCCGAAACATCTTTAACACAAATAATAGGTTCAATAAACTTTTAAAACATTTAATACATAGTTTAAATATTCGAAAGGGCGAACACGACCCGACTATTATAATTTCCAACAAAACCGAGCATGGTGATTGGGACTATGCTACTCAATCCTAATCGAGTCCAAGAACAAGATCTTCTAGAGCAACCTAGCCAAGATCTCTAATCCCCATGTATAACAACCCTCATTTTCCCCCTCTAAAATGACTATAATGCCCTAGGGTTTCATTGCTGTTTTGTATTTATGTGATATACCTATTAGGGTTGTTATCCGGACGAATTAAATGAAGTAATTAATACTCGTCATTAATGAACTAAAACCCTAATCATTTATTATAACCCTAACCCTAACCCTTATTATTATTATTATTATTATTATTATTATTATTATTATTATTATTATTATTATTATTATTATTATTATTATTATTATTATTATTATTATCATTATTATTATTATTATTATTATTAAATGTATATATTACGTATTAAAATGTATATACTCTTTATTAGTGTAAATAAAATATAAATAAAATATAAATATGAGCATATATATAAAATAAATAAGTAATGGGTTATAAATGTAAAATTTATAAAATAAATATTTATGTATTTATATTTATGCCAATATATATATATATATATATATATATATATATATATATATATATATATATATTTATATATATATATCAGATAATTAAAATAAATAAATAAATAATATATAACAATTCTAGAATGTTCTTTTTATTGTATTTTTAAATGGAATGTATTTTCTTGGAGCTCAAGTATTTTTCAACTATAAAAACCCCACAATCCCTCATAATATTTCATTCACAAATTTGGAGCTCTCAAAAACCCTAAAAACTTTGTGAGTTTTTCTTTCTTTCTTTCCTTTTTTCGATTTTTTTTCTTTTCTTTGTTTTTTTCTGCCGAAAGCAACAACAACAATAATATTTTTTTTAAATTTGTTACAAGCTTAATTAAATCTAACTTTTTACATGATAATTATTATCATGATGAATAGGTTTTATAATAATTGAATTTTCAGAAAAACAATTAGTTTTTGTATTTTTAAAAATTATTTGTATTATATTCGGCTGAAACACAAACAAATACATAATAAATATATATTGAGGTTATTTAATTATGAATTATGCATGTTAATTATTAATAAGTAATATGAGATCTAGGAAAAATAATTTTTCTGATTTATAATGTTTTTTTATAATTTTTCAGTTTTTTAATACATATATACATACATACATACATATATATATATATATATATATATATATATATATATATATATATATATATATATATATATATATATATATATATATATATATATATATATATATATATATATATGCAGTATACATATATATTTATAAAAAATAGGAAAAAGTCTATTTAAGTTATATAAATATTTTTCCAGTAAAGTATGATATATAGCGTAGTTATTTAGGTCAGAATATAATTTATAAAAGTTAATTTCGAATTATGTATTATTTAATTAAGGAAACTAGGTGAAGTTCGTAATAAAAATATGTACAGTAAATAAAAAATAATAAATAATTTTTCTGAGTTTTTAAACATTGTTTAGATATGAGAAAAATATAAAAATTTATTTATGAGTCGAATTAATAATTATTACATAATTAAACACTATTATAATGTAAATAGGAAGTAAATAAGGAAATAATCATAAATTAAAGAAATATTTTATTTAATATTTTTCTACAGGTTTATTTACTGTGAGGAACATATAAAAATTTTAAAAATAATTATTTATGTTTATTTAGTATTTTATGTAGAATTAATCTTGTTTTGTGATTAAATTAAGAATAAAAACGAATTTAAATACAAAATTTTAATAAAATTATTTTATTAAATTTTTCTACTGATTTTTATAACTAACTAAGGCTATAAAAATTATTTATATTATTATTAGGTATTTAATTAATTATTAGAGTATTTATGGAAAATATTGAATTAATTATGTACTATATTAATAAGTATCTTGTAACTAAGTAATAAATAATGTAACTAATTATATTATATATTGTATGAGATAATGATTAGTATATTATAAATATTAATTAATCTAAGATAATAATTATGATTTAAGTAATAATGCATGTATAATTATAAAACTATTAATAGTTATATAATACTAATAATAACTATATATATAATCAACTTAACTATATAATAAAAGATTATACACCTATATGTGTGAAGGTTATAATCAAGATAAAGTGCACTATATACAAAACTCACCGCTACATATGACCTAGGGTGGTCCTTGTTGCCTTATGGGAACCGCTTATGGATTTCGAATGTCATGACATAGATTCTGGTCAAAAATCCTGGGCGCCCGGTAGCAACTGATCATTCAAGTGACTTATATGATGGCAACGAGATTTGGGAAAGTTGTACAACGTCTTGTTATAGACTATAACCCGAACTTTCTATAATTAGAAAGATACTATAAGTGAAAACTTTTCATAAATGGTAACTTTCCGAAAATGGAAATTAATTTAGAAAATCATCATTATTAGTATAATTATTAAGTTTAAGTCTTTTAGGCGATATCTGATCGTACATTCTATCTCTAGGTAGAGATTCCGATCATATTCTTCCGTCCAATCCATTACTCTTGTGGAATATCTCTTCTGTGCTACTAAGGTGAACTCATAGCCCCGCTTTTACTTGTTTATTGAATTTTATAAATCTTGGGGTAAGACACATGCTTGCTTTAAATGATTTACAATTTAGACACAAGTGCCTAAACTTTTTGATATGCAACTTCATGAGACTATTGTTAACTTGTATTCTTACATGCAAATCCCCGCCATAATATCGTTAATTGCTGGAATTAAAATGTTGCAAGCTTAATTATTGTGAGTAGGCCTATTGAGAGTGACGTCTCTACCCATCGACCGATCGTCAAGGGGGTACATAATAATGATTATCGTCACATGCGCAGTGTTAGGGGTTAATGTTTAGCTCGATATTATAACTCATGGCATATTGAATATTTTAATGTTTTGAAATAAATCTTGTGGTCTAAAACTTATTAACAATTAAACCTATGATATTCACTCAACCATTGTGTTGACATTTTAAGCACGTTTGTCTCAGGTGAAGAATAGCTTATGTGCTTCCCTATGTGATTTGCTAGCTGGTGCATTGAAGTCCGCATTTATTATTTCTGATCATTTGTTAAACATTAATTACTTTTGGGTTTACCACGTAAAACATTTCATTTTCCGCTGCAATTGAATTATTGAATTATTTAAACGTCTCATTTAGAGTCGTTCTCGTTTATTTAACCATGTGATGATATTGGAAAAGTCATATCTACCCCAGGCCATTTTTGGGGGTATGACAGATTGGTATCAGAGCCAGGTTAGTTATAGAGAACCAGGATTGCATTTATGTGTGCGTGATAATGCTAAAAACGAACATATATTTCATAGCATTATTCCTCAAGAAAGACAAGCTTTTAGTTGAAGTTTTCCTATTTACAAGTAATATTCGTTTAAATAATAAAAGGTGAAGACAAAAGACAAATTCGACGAATTGAAGACGCAAACGACCAAAAAGCTCAAAAGTACAAAATACAATCAAAGAGGTTCCAATTATTGATAAGAAACGTCTCAAAATTACAAGAGTACAAGATTCAAAACGCAAAGTACAAGATATTAAATTGTACGCAAGGACGTTCGAAAATCCGGAACCAAGACCAGAGTCAACTCTCAACGCTCGACGCAACGGACTAAAAATTACAAGTCAACTATGTACATAAATATAATATAATATTTAAATAATTACTAAAATTATTTATATATTATATTTATTTATATAATCCGTCGACAAGCTAGGAGCCAAGGCTTGGTGAGCTGTAAAAACAAACTCCGCGACTCGCGGAGTTTGAAGAAGGAAAGGGCCGCGAGTCGCGGAGATTCCCTGGACTCAAATCCCTATAAAAGGCAACGTAGTTTGATCGTTTTTAATATCAATATATCCATCCTCTCTATATCTATACGTAAATTTTTATATTTATATTTTAATTTTAATTTTAATTTTAATTTTAATCCTAATAATAAGGGTATGTTAGCGAATGTTGTAAGGGTGTAAGTCGAAATTCTGTCCGTGTAACGCTACGCTATTTTTAATCATTGTAAGTTATGTTCAACCTTTTTAATTTAATGTCTCGTAGCTAAGTTATTATTATGCTTATTTAAAACGAAGTAATCATGATGTTGGGCTAATTACTAAAATTGGGTAATTGGGCTTTGTACCATATTTGGGGTTTGGACAAAAGAACGACACTTGTAGAAATTAGACTATGGGCTATTAATGGGCTTTATATTTGTTTAACTAAATGATAGTTTGTTAATTTTAATATAAAGATTTACAATTGGACGTCCCTATAAATAACCATATACACTCAATCGGACACGATGGGCGGGATATTTATATGTACGAATAATCGTTCATTTAACCGGACATGGGAATGGATTAATAGTCACTAGAATTATTAAAACAGGGGTGAAATTATATACAAGGATACTTGGCATAATTGATAACAAAGTATTAAAACCTTGGGTTACACGCAGTTGATATCCTGGTGTAATTATTAAACAAAGTAATAAAACCTTGTTACAGTTTAAGTCCCCAATTAGTTGGAATATTTAACTTCGGGTATAAGGATAATTTGACGAGGACACTCGCACTTTATATTTATGACTGATGGACTGTTATGGACAAAAACCAGACGGACATATTAAATAATCCAGGACAAAGGACAATTAACCCATGGGCATAAAACTAAAATCGACACGTCAAACATCATAATTACGGAAGTTTAAATAAGCGTAATTCTTTTATTTCATATTTAATTTCCTTTATTTTATATTTAATTGCACTTCTAATTATCGCACTTTTATTTATTGTTATTATATTTAATTGCACTTTTAATTATCATACTTTTAATTATCGCAATTTTATTTTATCGCACTTTTATTTATTGTAATTTCATTATCATTATTTATTTTACGCTTTAAATTAAGTTGTATTTATTTTTACATTAGGTTTTAACTGCAACTAAAGTTTTAAAATCGACAAACCGGTCATTAAACGGTAAAAACCCCCCTTTAAAATAATAATATTACTTTTATATATATTTGTATTTTTATAAATTAAAACTAATATAGCGTTAAGCTTGTTTAAAAGATTCCCTGTGAAATGAACCGGAATGAACCGGACTTATTTTTTTATAATGTAGCAAGGTTTAAGTATATCCATTCTATAAATAAATAAATATCTTGTGTAAAATTGTATCGTATTTAATAGTATTTCCTTGTAAAATTTAATAGTATTTTGTACACCCCGCTGCACACATCAAGTATTTTTCGCGCCGCTGCCGGGGATCCTAAAATCTAGCTTAAAAGCCAGAAGCGCAACGCTAATATATAAAAAAAAAAAACCAAAAAAAAAAAAATTAAATATATAAATCTAGTTTTAAGATTTTTATTATAAAGTATTTCTATTTTTATTTTAGTTTTTAAAACATAAGTTTTTATTTAATTTATATAAATATTTTTTATAATTATTTAAAACAGAAAAATAAAAAATATAATTAAAATATTAAAAACTGAAACGAACGATTTTTGGCCTGCACAAAAATTGAAATTCCAAACCCCGCGACTTGCGAAGTTTTTCAGCTGGGAGTACCGCGACTCGCGGAGTTCTCTCTGACACGGGTACACAGAAACCCTAACAGCATCATTACGTAATTATTATTATTATTATTATTAATTAAAAACCCTAATTAGATTTTAATTTTTAATTCATTAAGTTTAGTTTATTTATTTAATTTGTATATTTAGTTTAATTAATTTAAATAAATTATAAAATTAACACTTTTATAAAATAAATAACATAAAAATAATATTTTTATAAAGATTGTACTTTTTACAACTTTTAGTATATTTTTATATTTTATCCCTTTTTAAAATAAATAACATAGCGTAATATTTGTATTTTTCGCTCATTTTTAGTTTTAAAATTTAGTTTTTACCATAGTTATTTTTATTTATAGATTTTTAGGCCTTGCCGTAAAATCCCTTAAGTGCTTTTTCTTTAGACTAAGATTTAGGTGCTTTAGAATTTTGCGACGCCTTTTTAAATTTTAGTACCTTTTTAAGTTATTGCCATTTGGGATATAGTTTTACTTTTAAGCTTTAATATTTTTAGACGCAACTTTTAATTTTTAGTTTTTAGTTCCTTTTTAAGTTTTAACGCGCTACTTTCTTATTTTTATTTTTCGACGCCTTTTACCTATGTATCAATTATCACTCCAATTAGTAATCTCAATTTGTAATTTTAATTTTAAGTTAGTGATAGTAATAAGGTTGGGTTAGTCGAGTATTTTAAAGTTTTATAAGTCACTCTTTTTCTTTCTTATTTTTCGACGCCTTTTATTTTTAAATTCTTTTCTTTTTCGACGCGCTCTTTTTCTTTCTTATTTCTCGCTATTCTAGTTTTAGGACATAGATTTTTATTCTACTTCTTATCTAAACTTCTTAAAATTACGAAAATTTATTTTAAGTGGTTAAATTGATAGACATCAAAATTTTCTGGTTCGTAGTAATAGTTGGATTTGTACGTGGACCGGGTTATTGGAGCCAAACAGTACTCAATTATATTGAGACCAAACGAATCCTGCCCCTCTGCTGCATCTTTTGGCTATTCGAAACGTGGGCAAAATCAGAAAAGTCAATTAATTGGATAACTTATATAATTTTTCTTTCCTTTTAAAAACTATTAGGATATTCAGTGAATGCACCGAGCAAGACGTTCACCACCTTTTGTAAGTTCACCACCTGTAACTCGATCAAGACATCTAGCAAATATTACCGTAGTTGATTTTTCTTTAGAATCGTTATCCAGTCGACCAAGTACTCCAATTCAAATTTCCGATAATCCATTTTTTGAAACCGACCTCACAATTGAGAATCCGGAGAATATTCAGAGACGATTCGTAGATCCTGAACCATTAATTTTTCCTCCGGAACCACCAATCATTCAAACAGAGATTGTTGAGGAACGAACCATTAAATCAGAATCCTTTATTGATTCAGATTCAACAAATTCAATTATGGAAAATCTGGAACCTTTAAGTATGGAAGACCGAATGAGAGCTAAGCGCACTGGCCAAGGTCACGCAATTACTCATCCAGACATTAATGCGCCAGATTATGAAATCAAAGGACAAATTCTTCATATGGTGACTAATCAATGCCAATTTAGTGGTGCACCGAAGGAAGATCCAAATGAACATCTTCGTACCTTTAATAGGATCTGCACACTATTTAAAATAAGAGAAGTTGAAGATGAACAGATATATCTCATGTTATTTCCCTGGACTTTAAAGGGAGAAGCCAAAGATTGGTTGGAATCGTTACCTGAAGGGGCGATTGATACATGGCACGTTTTAGTTGAAAAATTTCTTAAACAATTCTTTCCGGCATCTAAAGCCGTAAGACTTCAAGGAGAAATTGTTACGTTCACACAGAAACCAAACGAAACTCTATATGAGGCGTGGACAAGATTTGGAAAGTTATTAAGAGGATGTCCGCAACATGGTTTAGACACCTGTCAAATAGTACAAATATTCTACCAAGGATGCGACATCACTACAAGAAAAGACATAGACATAGCAGCTGGTGGTTCTATTATGAAGAAAACCGAAACTGATGCTTACAAAATTATTGATAACACTGCTTCCCACTCACATGAGTGGCACCAAGAAAAAGATATCGTTAGATCATCTAAAGCAGCTAGAGCGGATTCTAACCATGACTTAGATTCCATTTCAGCAAAGATAGATGCTGTCGAGAAACGAATGGAAAAGATGACTAAAGATATTCACTCAATACGAATTAGTTGTGAGCAGTGTGGAGGACCACATTTGACAAAAGATTGTCTCAGTATTGAATTAACAATGGAATAAAGAGAGAATGTTTCATATCTAAACCAAAGGCCTGGAAATAATTATCAGAATAATTATCAACCGCCAAGACCAATTTACAATCAAAACCAGAATTATAATCGAAATATTCCATACAACAATTAACAAGGTCCTAGCAATCAACAAGTATCCAATAATACTTACAATCAGCAAAGACCTAATTTTCAAAACAAACCACCACAAACCGATGATAAAAAACCAAATTTAGAAGATATGATGACGAAGCTAGTTGAAACTCAAACGCAGTTTTTCACATCTCAGAAACAAACGAATGAACAAAATACTCAAGCATTTAGAAATCAACAAGCTTCTATTCAAAACTTGGAACAAGAAGTAAGTAACCTAGCAAGGTTAATAGGTGAAAGAAAACCGGGAAGTCTACCTAGTGATACAAATGCTAACCCCCGAAATGAAACAGCTAAAGCCATTACCACAAGAAGTGGTACAACACTTAAACCACCTAAAATACCTGTAATTTCTGATGAAGCTATTCCTACTCCACAAGAACCACAACCTGAACAAGATAAGGAAAAAGAACCGGTAGTTGAAAAGGTTAATGAAGATAACACAGTTAAGGCTTAACCTTATGTTAAACCATACCAACCACCACTTCCTTACCCAAGTAAATTGAAAAAAAGAGAAACTTGAAGCCGAGCAATCCAAATTCTTAGATATGTTTAAACAGATAAATGTAAATCTTCCTTTCATTGATGTAATTTCAGGAATGCCTCGATATGCTAAATTTATGAAAGATCTGATCACAAATAGAAAGAAAATGGAAGAACTCTCGGCCGTTACTATGAATGCTAATTGTTCTGCAGTGCTGTTGAATAAGATACCAGACAAACTATCTGATCCAGGAAGATTCACAATTCCATGTTTTCTGGGAAGTCTTAGTTCAATAGAAGCATTGGCAGATTTAGGTGCTAGTATAAATTTAATGCCGTATTCACTATACGCTAAACTAGACCTTGGAGAATTGAAACCAACAAGAATAAGTATACAACTAGCCGATCGATCAATAAAATATCCTAGAGGGATAATGGAGAACATGCTAGTTAAAGTTGGTACTTTAGTATTTCCAGTAGATTTTGTTGTTCTGGACATGGAAGAAGATTCTCAAGTTCCTCTCATATTAGGAAGACCATTCTTAAACACGGCTAAAGCAATGATAGACATGTTTGGTAAGAAATTGACCCTAAGTATAGAGGATGAGAGTGTTACCTTTTCAGTTGATAGAGTAATGCAACAACCGCAATCTGCAGATGATACATGTTATTATATTCAAACTATAGATTCACATGCAGAATTGTTAGAAGAATTTCCAGAATTACAAGGAACAGGAGAATGTTCTTTAGGAGAAGGAACTGAACCAATTGATGAAGCTGAAATGTTAGCTACACTAATAGCTAATGGATATGAACCAACAATAGAAGAAATTCAAATGCTAAAAGAAGAAGATAGATATCGATATAAATCATCGATAGAAGAACCTCTGACATTAGAGTTAAAGCCACTTCCAAACCATTTAGAATACGCTTATTTACATGGTAAATCTGAATTACCTGTAATAATATCGTCTTCTCTTACTGAAAATGAGAAATCACAACTCATTTCTGTGTTGAAACTCATAAACCAGCTATTGCATGGAAGATTCATGATATTAAAGGAATAAGTCCTTCGTATTGCACACATAAAATCCTTATGGAAGAAGGTCATAAAACGTATGTGCAATGCCAACGAAGACTAAATCCTAATATGCAAGATGTTGTTAAAAAAGAAATAATTAAACTGCTAGATGCAGGTTTAATTTATCCAATCTCTGATAGTCCATGGGTAAGCCCAGTTCAATGCGTGCCTAAGAAGGGTGGCATGACTGTCATTACAAATGAGAAAAATGAGCTTATTCCTACTAGGACTGTAACAGGATGGCGTGTGTGTATTGATTATAAAAAATTAAATGACGCCACCAGAAAAGATCACTTTCCCTTACCTTTTATTGATCAAATGTTGGAAAGATTAGCCGGAAATAGTTACTATTGTTTTCTTGATGGATTTTCCGGATATTTTCAAATTCCAATAGCACCCGAAGACCAAGAGAAAACCACTTTCACGTGCCCTTATGGTACTTTTGCTTACAAACGCATGCCATTTGGACTTTGCAACGCCCCTGCAACCTTTCAAAGGTGCATGATGGCGATTTTTCACGACATGATAGAAGAATGCATGGAAGTTTTCATGGATGACTTTTCAGTCTTCGGTGATACATTTGAATCATGTTTAGTTAATCTTGAACGAATGCTTATTAGATGCGAACAATCAAATCTAGTACTTAATTGGGAGAAATGCCATTTCATGGTTAAAGAAGGAATCGTTCTTGGACATAAAATTTCAAAGGAAGGAATTGAAGTGGATAGAGCTAAAGTAGATGTAATTGCTAAACTTCCACATCCCACCAATGTTAGAGGAGTTAGGAGTTTTCTAGGGCATGCCGGTTTTTACCGACGTTTCATTAAAGATTTTTCTAAAATTGCCACTCCTATGAATAAACTCCTAGAAAAGGATGCTCCATTCATCTTTTCAGATGAATGCATCAAATCTTTTAATATTCTTAAAGAGAAACTCACTAATGCGCCGATCATGATAACACCAAATTGGAATCTACCGTTTGAACTAATGTGCGATGCAAGTGATTTTGCAATGGGAGCCGTTTTAGGACAAAGGATTGAAAAAAGATTTCAACCTATATATTATGCTAGTAAGACGTTACAAGGAGCACAAACGAACTACACAACTACTGAAAAAGAACTCCTTGCTATTGTCTTTGCTTTTGACAAATTTCGTTCATATCTCGTTCTAGCAAAAACGGTGGTCTATACCGACCATTCTGCTCTTAGATACCTATTTTCGAAACAAGATGCCAAACCAAGATTAATCCGTTGGATCTTACTCTTACAAGAGTTCGATATTGAAATTCGAGATAAAAGAGCAGAAAATCTCACCGCTGATCATCTTTCTCGTCTTGAAAATCCCGAATTAGAAGTTCTAAATGAATCGGCCATGCAAGACAACTTTCCTGATGAATATCTATTGAAGATAGATTATAATGAAATTCCATGGTTTGCAGACTATGCAAACTACTTAGTATGTGGATTCCTTGAAAAAAGATTATCGTACCAAAAACGAAAGAAATTCTTCAGTGATATAAAACACTATTTCTGGGAAGATCCACATTTGTTTAAAAGTTGTCCCGATGGAATAATACGCCGATGTGTATTCGGAGATGAAGCTAGTAAAATCTTAAACCATTGTCACACAGGACCAACAGGAGGGCATTATGGGCCTCAACTCACATCAAGAAAAGTTTATGATGCTGGATTCTATTGGCCTACAATTTACAAAGATGCACACCTTCTTTGCAAATCCTGTGATGCTTGTCAAAGGGCCATAAAAATAAGTCAACGTGATGAAATGCCACAAAATGTCATTCAAGTATGTGAAGTATTTGACATTTGGGGTATTGACTTTATGGGTCCATTTCCAAAATCTCATAATAATCTCTATATTCTCGTAGCCATTGATTATGTATCTAAATGGGCGGAAGCACAAGCTCTCCCAACTAACGATGCACGAGTTGTAGTCAACTTCTTAAAACGTCTTTTTGCAAGGTTTGGAACACCGAAAGCTTTAATAAGTGATCGGGGAACTCATTTTTGTAATAATCAACTTGAGAAAGTTCTCAAAAGATATGGAGTAACTCATAAAATCTCCACTGCATATCATCCACAAACAAGTGGACAAGTTGAAAATACCAACCGAGCTTTAAAACGTATTCTAGAGAAAACCATAGGATCAAATCCGAAGGAATGGTCCATTAAATTGGAGGATGCACTCTGGGCTTTTAGAACAGCCTACAAAACTCCAATTGGAACCACACCTTTTAGACTCGTTTACGGAAAAGCATGTCATCTTCCAGTAGAAATTGAACACAAAGCATTTTGAGCTTTGAAGACATGTAATCTTGATTTACATGAAGCTGGACGTCTTCGGTTAAGTCAACTAAACGAATTAGAAGAATTAAGACATGAAGCATACGAAAATTCGTTAATCTATAAAGAAAGAATGAAGAAATGGCATGATAAAAGAATCAGAAGTTCAAAAGAATTTAAAAAAGGAGATAGAGTTCTTCTTTTCAATTCACGATTCAAGCTATTTCCTGGAAAATTGAAATCAAGATGGTCTGGACCATTCATAGTCAAAAGAGTTTTTCCATACGGAACATTAGAATTAATAAATTCAAATGGGATTGAATATAAAGTTAATGGTCACAGAGTTAAACATTACATAGATAGTCCAATGGAAGTTGACAACGAAGTTAATCACAATTTTGATACCACAGCTAACTAAGTGTGGGGAGAATCAAGTCTTTAAAGGTTTATGTATTTCTGTTAGAGTTAGATTTTCTGTTTTCGTGTAGTTCTCGAAAATGGAACCCGAATGGTCTTTCCCTAGCAGACCCTAAAGAACTAGTCTTCTCCCCCCATTCTGAATTTTTATTTTTTTTAGGTTTTTACGAAATGAAGACTTCCTGTGAATTAAACCATGGTCTAATGCTACACGCTTTGATCACTAAACGTAATAATGACACACTACCGAGTGAACTGGTATCAGTAATCAGAGAAAGATTGGACAGAGTAAGAAAAGAATCCAGATGCGAAGATAATAAGTTACAATTTGGTAAAGGAAAATCAAAATCCGCAGCGAAAAGAAGAGCACGACACCTTGAAAGATGTCACAAATGCGGAAAATGGTCACATGGAGGTAAATGTTCAAATAATCAAACCTATTCAAACACCGAATTTGTTACTTTATGCAGAGACGGACCGTTCATATGTTTAGAAGAAAAAACATTAAATGCTCGAGGTTACGCCTATGTAGCCATGGAAAATCAATTAGTCCGACTATCTTATGAGTGGGCTAGAGCATATCACTAAGAAATATATTTCACAGCTAAGTCTGTACAGTTTTTTTTTTTAACCTTTTGATAATAAACGCTAATTTGTTCGCTATAAAGTATTAAATTGGTATTGAATAAAATTAGGTTTGGCGACCGAAATTATTGATATCATACAAAAATTTATTACATCACTGCGAAATTTAACGTTTATTCTTATGGTATAAATATCTTTAATCAATCAACATAAAATATTTCACAAATTCGTCATGAGTTAAATTAGGTCATGGAACCGAAATTACTTTACCGAAAAGAGGGGCGTATATTTTTGATAATATTTGATTGATTAAAGTGGGATAAAAACCAAAAAGATTTTTAATTTTATTTTTACCATGTTTTTAAAATTAATATTAAATTAATATTGTAAACTTCTTTAAAATTGTAAATATTTGAAAATTTTAATATAAGTTTGTATGTTTAAAAACAAAAATATAATATAAGTTTGGTGTGAATTTTGAATTTTAATTTTATGCATTTTAAATATAAGTTTGGTGTGAATTTATAATATGAATTTTTAATTAAGTTTGGTGTGAATTTAAAAACAAAAATTTACTTTATTTCGCTAAGTTAAAAATATAATTTTTAAAATTCGTCGTGAGTTGAAGACTAGGTCGTTGAACCGAAATTGCTTTACCCGAGGGAGGGACGAGAACTTTTATTATCATTATTTTTAATCTTATTGAATTAAAGTATGCCAAAAACATTAAAAAAAATGTTAAAAATCTTAGCCTTTAAAACAATCGCTACAAAAAGACAAATTTTAAAATTTTGTCGAAGGACGGACTAGGACGTCGATCCGAAACGACCTCGTCCTAAAACAAAGGAAAACAAAATTTTAAATTTATTTTATATTTGTTTTATAAGTTAAGGTTTACATAAAAAAAAAAAAAAAAAAGAAAGGCCGCGACTCGCGGAGTTTGTAAGGGTCAAACACCGCAAGTCGCGGAGAGACCAAAATCCAGAAAAAATAAAAAGGCCGATCAGACAGTCACCAACATAACAACTCAACCCAAAACTGCGAAAACACACACAATAAAACTCCCAAAATCGAAATTTTTCACCGTTTTTCATTAAATTTTTTACTAAAATCATGTTGAGAAGGATGCTATCAAGGAATTACTCAAGAAAAACGGTAAATTTCTACACCTAAACACCATTTAATCTGAAAATTAGTGTTCTTGAGCAAATTTTAGACCCAATTCAATTTTGATGCTTTTTAATGTAATTATGCTTAAATTGCTTATGTATTATGCTTGTATAACCTAGATTGATGCTATTTAACATGATTAGAAGCCTTAAACTTCAAATTTTGAGTAATCTAGGGTTTGTGTTCTTGAGCAAATTTGGGGCTTTTTGATATAAACAGGTTATGGCCGATTTTTGTCATGAATTATTGCTAAAATGAGTAGTGTAACATGTTTAGGTAGTTAAATGATCCAAACTTTGAGCCTAAACATGATTTTTGAGAATTAAAGTGGACTTTTTCAAGTCTAAAATTCATGAACTTGATTTTTGGGAGATAATGCCATTTGAAACTTGTTTAATTGCTAGTAATGATTATTTTAACATGTTATTTGAGTTGAATGCTTATGAACTTGGCGAACATTTTCGTATATGCTTATTTGAAAAAGTGTAGATTTGATAAAAATATGAAAATGAGCATAAGTTTGATATAAATTGAACATGTCATTGTAATTATTTTGATTGATGATTTTGCTGACACTAATGCATATTTGGATGCACAAAAATTGTGTTTGATGTGTTTTGCAGATTGAAAGGGGTGAATCTTCATCCCAAGCTCGCAATGCTCCTCCTGAGAATGCGGAACAACAAGATGTTGATAACTATTACAAACAAGATATACCTCATCCAGTTATGACATTTTCAGATATGCACTTGGAAGATTTGCACCCGAACTTGAGATTTGACAGACGTTGGATAGATTATCCAAAATACCAAAGGGGCTTGCATACTCTTCATTCTAAAGCTGTTGAAGTACCTAGGGTAATAGAATGGGCACCGTTAGAAGCTGTAGAATTAGCCGAGACAATTAGGGAATTACTTGCACAGAGGTATGGTAATTCTACTTTTAACGATTGGGTACGTTTATTCAACATGCGTAGACCTGTATATAAAGTATGGTGTGAAGAATTATTGTGTAGTATAGAAATAAATGATCGGGTAGCTAGTTTAACCGATCGATCTTTTATTAGATTTTTGTTAGGAGGTTCGATGCGCCACATGTCTTTACTAGACATGGCTCAGGCCTTACGTATATATACGCCTGAGGAGTTAGCATCTGCCGATTATAGAGGGTTGATATTGAACGGTAGGAAAATTGATGAAAATTTTGATACGCATGGTGTATGGAGTCAAATGACTAGCCATCACCGATTTAAAGGGGGAAATTACTCTTATTTGGATATAGATAGAGCAGAGTTAAGAGTAATTCATAGGTTTTTAGCTAATTCGATTACACAAAGAGGTAAGAATAAGGAAAAGGTAAATGAACAGGATTTGTTTTACCACATGTGTATTCGAGACCCACAAAGCACTGTAAGTATACCTTATTGTGTGGGTTATTATTTATCAGCTATGGTTAGGGGGATGAGACCGCACAGTATAATAGGAGGTGGTATATTTATTACACTAATTACTGAGTATCTCAATGTGGATATAAGTCGGGGGGGATTATTAGTCGAAGAAACAGAACCCCACGATACAATTGGTTTAAATGTATACCATGGTGCGAAGGTTTTGAAGAGGTGAAAAAACCCCGCAGTACAATTCCATGGTAGACATCCACAGGTTGAGAGAAACCAACAGCCAGGTAATGTGGGAGGGGGAAATGAAATGACAGAAATGCAAAGGTTTATAGCTTCACAAGAGTATGAAAATGCTAGACATAGAGCATTTGAAGATTAGTAGGTTCATCAAAACCAAATCATAGCTTATTGCCAACATATAGGTAGAAACTATATTCCTACTCTAACTCCCGTATTCCCTCCCTGGTCTATAGAGATGCAACCACTGTATCCTACTTATAACCTAGCAGAAGCATTTTATAACACATATGGTTATGCATGGAACCCCTTCTGGTATCAGTATCATCCCTAGTCTACTTAGTTTTATTTATTTTATTATTTGTAATGTTGATACATTTAATACTTATGTTGGAATTGTATTAGTTTTTATAATTTTCTAACTTTTATTATTAGATTTTAATAATTTTTTAATGTGGGGTAATATTCCAAACTTCAAAAATATGTATATATATTTGCAGTTTATCTTATGTACACAACAGGGTAAAACAACGCATTTTCAAAGACTGGCATTAAGTTCAGCAAAAGCAACTAATTTTGATGACAAGATGCAAAATAAATGTGATATAACAACAAGACGGAATGAACAAATGATATGCACCATTTATCATTCAGCAAACAAACGCCAATATGTTTGGAAACTTTGATAAAATTTAATCATTTTTCTACGCTAATCACCCTCAATAATTTAAATTGTTACTGATTTCTTGCAAATGAGGGCATTGCAAAATCTTAAGTGTGGGAAGGGGTTAAATTCTTTCAGATTTTAAAATTTTTACTTTAAACACTTGGTTACCATTAAAAATACTAGTAAAGCAGTAGTTGTATTAGAATCTAGTGCTCTCTGATAATAAAGAACAGCCCAAGTCTTATATACTGACTACCCAATTCTAGTAAAATTTTTAAAATTTCCAATTAAATGAATTCAAAATCATGTTTATACATATTTATGAACGATAAAACTAGGTGTTAACATCGAAATTATTGTTACCTCGTAAAGGACATAAATTGAGAAACAAACCAAAATATTAGAATTCATTTAAGAATGGAATAGAGGAGAACAAAAAGGCAAATAAAAGAAAATAAAAGCCAAGTGTGGGAAAATTTACCAAGTTATTTTAAACATATGTCACATATTTCTATAACAAATAATTGAAAATACTTTTGTTTTGAACGATAATTAACTGTTTTACCCGATTTACTGTAAGAAAGATGGATCTACACGATGAATCAATTCCACCATTAAAAGGAAGTAAAGTCTTCCGAAAAAGAAACGCGCTTCTTGATTTAGGTCATGAAGTTGTCGTTCAGACCAGCTGTAGGTTGACAAAAAAAATTCTAGAAAAGTCATCTATAAAATCAGCAGGAAATCTACGGACCTCAGCATCAAACAGGGTCACCAAGTGGTCTGATTTATCCTAACCATGAGAAGGATTTATCTCGTACAATAGGGGGCACCATGCAAATTAGCTTGATAAGACTAATGAATCAGATCCCCAGAAAGGATAATCTCCTTTAAAGATCAAAAATCAGCTTTTAAGACTGATATTACTCAATCCTAGAGATTGACCTTAAAGATTGAGAATTCAAACTCATGGAATTCAATGATATATAAACTCGAGCTTGAACGAGAAAATATTTTGATCAAAATTACAAACCGATTTGTTTTCTGAAACCCTATTTTCAATGCGTTCATTACCATTGAACGTAAAATCCTAGGAATTCACCTGGAATTCATTAGGTCACCTGAACCAAATCGGGTGTCAACCGTAAGAACGGTGGTTGCATAGCATGGTCGAAGACAGAACCTTGTACCAGATCGAAAAATTATAGGGTGAGCTTTACTATTGCTCCTACAAAGGATAGTACTAGCATCCAACACGTTATAGACCATAATTAAAAGCATGTCAGGGGACATTGCCTTAACAGTTGCTTGTTCAACGCTTTCCTTTACAACCAGACGGTAGTTTGCCGAAAGGTAATATACGGGACAAGTAAACTGGATGTGTTGCTTTCCTAATACAAGGTTAGCAAGTGGGTGACACAAAACCATAAGTTTTGAGCTAAAATTTTCAAATATGAAACCCACCAAACCCACAAAAAGAATTTGCAAACACCGGTGAAGGGTTATTCCGGAAAACTTATCTAGGGTAAAAGCTAGATTTAACTTTTAAAAGATCAAATGTTTTCATAAAGATCCAAATTCCTTAATGGATCTAAATTTTTATAGTCATGTGGGACTGTAAACCATATCGTTACTACCATTGTTTATACCGCCTTATAGAAATCGCTGATGTACAAAGTGTGAAGAATAAAGAAGTGATTCTAGTATTTCAAGACTATATTGCTTGAGGACAAGCAACGCTCAAGTGTGGGAATATTTGATAATGCTAAAAACGAACATATATTTCATAGCATTATTCCTCAAGAAAGAAAAGCTTTTAGTTGAAGTTGTCCTATTTACAAGTAATATTCGTTTAAATAATAAAGGGTGAAGACAAAAGTCAGATTCGACGAATTGAAGACGCAAACGACCAAAAAGCTCAAAAGTACAAAATACAATCAAAGAGGTTCCAATTATTGATAAGAAACGACTCAAAATTACAAGAGTACAAGATTCAAAACGCAAAGTACAAGATATTAAATTGTACGCAAGGACGTTCAAAAATCCGGAACCAGGACCAG
Organism: Rutidosis leptorrhynchoides; assembly: GCF_046630445.1. NCBI lineage: Eukaryota > Viridiplantae > Streptophyta > Magnoliopsida > Asterales > Asteraceae > Rutidosis > Rutidosis leptorrhynchoides. The sequence goes on from NC_092338.1 coordinate 381,401,608, forward strand.
AGTCAACTCTCAACGCTCGACGCAACGGACTAAAAATTACAAGTCAACTATGCACATAAATATAATATAATATTTAAATAATTACTAAAATTATTTATATATTATATTTATTTATATAATCCGTCGACAAGCTAGGAGCCAAGGCTTGGTGAGCTGTAAAAACAAACTCCGCGACTCGCGGAGTTTGAAGAAGGAAAGGGCCGCGAGTCGCGGAGATTCCCTGGACTCAAATCCCTATAAAAGGCAACGCAGTTTGATCATTTTTAATATCAATATATCCATCCTCTCTATATCTATACGTAAATATTTATATTTATATTTTAATTTTAATTTTAATTTTAATTTTAATCCTAATAATAAGGGTATGTTAGCGAATGTTGTAAGGGTGTAAGTCGAAATTCTGTCCGTGTAGCGCTACGCTATTTTTAATCATTGTAAGTTATATTCAACCTTTTTAATTTAATGTCTCGTAGCTAAGTTATTATTATGCTTATTTAAAACGAAGTAATCATGATGTTGGACTAATTACTAAAATTGGGTAATTGGGCTTTGTACCATAATTGGGGTTTGGACAAAAGAACGACACTTGTAGAAATTAGACTATGGGCTATTAATGGGCTTTATATTTGTTTAACTAAATGATAGTTTGTTAATTTTAATATAAAGATTTACAATTGGACGTCCCTATAAATAACCATATACACTCAATCGGACACGATGGGCGGGATATTTATATGTACGAATAATCGTTCATTTAACCGGACACGGGAATGGATTAATAGTCACTAGAATTATTAAAACAGGGGTGAAATTATGTACAAGGATACTTGGCATAATTGATAACAAAGTATTAAAACCTTGGGTTACACGCAGTCGATATCCTGGTATAATTATTAAACAAAGTAATAAAACCTTGTTACAGTTTAATTCCCCAATTAGTTGGAATATTTAACTTCGGGTATAAGGATAATTTGACGAGGACACTCGCACTTTATATTTATGACTGATGGACTGTTATGGACAAAAACCAGACGAACATATTAAATAATCCAGGACAAAGGACAATTAACCCATGGGCATAAAACTAAAATCAACACGTCAAACATCATAATTACGGAAGTTTAAATAAGCATAATTCTTTTATTTCATATTTAATTTCCTTTATTTTATATTTAATTGCACTTCTAATTATCGCACTTTTATTTATTGTTATTGTATTTAATTGCACTTTTAATTATCATACTTTTTAATTATCGCAATTTTATTTTATCGCACTTTTATTTATCGTAATTTCATTATCATTATTTATTTTACGCTTTAAATTAAGTTGTATTTATTTTTACATTAGGTTTTAACTGCAACTAAAGTTTTAAAATCGACAAACCGGTCATTAAACGGTAAAAACCCCCCTTTAAAATAATAATATTACTTTTATATATATTTGTATTTTTATAAATTAAATCTAATATAGCGTTAAGCTTGTTTAAAAGATTCCCTGTGGAACGAACCGGACTTACTAAAAACTACACTACTGTACGATTAGGTACACTGCCTATAAGTGTTGTAGCAAGGTTTAAGTATATCCATTCTATAAATAAATAAATATCTTGTGTAAAATTGTATCGTATTTAATAGTATTTCCTTGTAAAATTTAATAGTATTTTGTACACCCCGCTGCACACATCAGTGCCTTATGTGCTAGTTAGGGTGTCTTAGCAATCTTTAGGACTATAACCTTTCCTGACTTAAGATTTTAGTGCCTTTCCCTATTAATTCCTTTTCGTGCTTTTACACTACTTTAGAAACATTCTGATTTCTTTCTTACCTTTCTTTTAGGACGTCGAGCCACAACCCAATCGTTATTTCTGACTCCGAAGAATCTGATATGGAGAGATCTGTTCACACTCCCGCTTATAGACCCATTTTCCCACCAACATCTCCAATTTACCGACCGGCTACTCCACCCGCATCTCCGGTCTATACACCTGCCACTCCACCACACTCAACGGTGAAGGAAGAGCCTCAAAATGATTATGATGGGGATGATGAGGGTGATGATGAAGAAATTGAAGAACACATTGAAGGTGAAGATGATTCCGAGGGGGAACCTGAGGAAGAGTCCGAACCCAAAGAGGAAGAAGTAGTTTGGGAACCAGCTGATGAGAATGTTGATCTGGCTTATAATGGTCTTGGAGTTATCTGCAGTTTAGAGGATGACTCTGAAGAGGAAGTTGAACCTCCTATTACTAAGACTCCCTCACCTAAAAGGAAGGAGCCAGAGACTCCCGCTACTGATGGTGCTAGTTCATCCAAGAATCCAAAAGCTTCTGAGTTTGTTTACTCTGAGTATGACCATGCCTTGGTTCGGTGTGATATCATGAATCTATAGAGTCGCACTGTAACTTTGAGAGATACGTTCCGCGAACGTTTGGCTAAGATGGAGAAGTGCATGGACTATACAGACAGCGATGTAAAAAGAGTGTATGACAAGAACTCCGTGATGTTTGCTAGGCAAGAGAGAGAGAGAGCTTGACCGTCAGCATTATGCACTGGAGGAATTAGAGAAGTTTGTAATGTACTTCAAGGGGTACATTAAGGATCATTTCAAGCCTCCGTCACCTAAGAAAGATTAGATCTTAAGATTCTTATTCATTTCCATTTCCGATATTTATGTAAAGGCATATGCCTGAGTTACCTTGGTTTTCTTTGATTCATGTAAAACTAGTGGTTTTTATGGTTTAATTCAAGTATTTTGATTTCTTCTTGTTGCTCTTATCATATCTGTTTGGATATATCTATTTGGTTGTATTTGGTTGTGTGAACCTTGTGCATTTATCAAACTTATCATTTATTAGCACCACGAACTCTTCAACTAATATTGTATTTATGTATTGAAGAACGATGGCTCAATCAACCCGAGGTGCTACCAACATTCCGAATGTCTCTTTGACTCCTGCTCAATTCCGACAGCTGTTGGCCGCTGCACAAGGCAATCATAACAACAACCATGGGAACAATCAAGGAAATCCTCCAACTTCTTGCAGTTACAAGCAGTTTATGAATTGCAAGCCTCCGTCTTTTAAAGGGAGTGAAGAAGCTGTAGAACTAACTCGTTGGTTCGAAAAGCTTGAATCCATTTTTCGTATCTGTAACTGTGTGGACGCCGATAGAGTGAAGTATGCCACCCACATGCTAAGTGGCTTAGAGCTAACATGGTGGAATGGCTATGCCCAAACTGTAGGGCTAGATGCTGCAAATGCCATCCCATGGCATGTTCTGAAGCGAATGATGACGGAAAAATTCTGTCCGCGAAACCAAATTCAAAAGCTGAAAGTTGAGTTCTGGGAGTCGAAGGTAAATGGAACTGACATTGAATCTTATACCAACAGGTTTATAGATGTAACATCCCACATTTTTCCGTTAAATTTATTTTTAACACTGTCTTTTTTTTTTTAATAAATATCTTTCGTTATTTAAATTCGTAGTTTCCGTTGACTAATGTTCATAATATTCCCGTTATTTAATTATAACATCACTCGTTTACTCGAGCGTTTTTAAAATATTCGTTTGGTTAATTCCCGCACCCGCTTTGAAACTTGAGGGACCGAAGTTGCCAAGTGGGCAAACTAGTTGACTAGGTCAACTAGTCAACCCACCTCATCCACCCATTCATTCCCACCCACCTCCTCATCTCTTTCTCTCTTTCTCTCTTCTTACTTCCATTTTGGAACTTAAACACCCAACTTACAAAATCAGCATCTAAATCCGGATCAAGAGGCAAACATCAAAACAAATTACATTTTCGTGATCCTCTCTTCATCCTCTACATTTTGGTACCAATTTCTTCACACTTGGGTAACATTTCTAAAACTCTAGATTTTCTTTAAATTCGTTTTATATACTTGAAATGGTGTTAGTTAGTGTCTATGGCTCGTGTATAACATGAATATATGATTTGTTTGCTCGATTTGTTGTTTTGAGTAACTAGTTTGAACATTTGAAATGGGTTTGCTTAATCTTGCATTTTGGAAGATTAAATATTGTTTAAATACTAAAGTTCATGCTTTAATTGTGTTACTAGTATCACTAGCTTCGTTTTGATGCGTAGGTTGATTAAGAAAACTTCAAAAACATGAATATTGATTTTTGTGGATTTTGGTTAGGGTTTGATAGACTTAAAACGAGCTTTTGATGTTTTGAATGTCATGAAATGTTATTTGTGAGTGTTTAGTTGTAATGTATGTTTCATTACCTTCAAAACGGCATATCATACATGTAAATTGGTTGCCCGAATCATGAAATGCGTTTTACAAACTTGAAACTTTGATTATGAACGTTCATTGAAAATTTGACGAGAATTTGATTATTTTAAATTCATATTTTGATTGATAATATGTACTTAGTTGTGTTCCTTATCAAAAGAGCTTTCCAACGATATAAGATACGCATTCTAAGTGTTTACGGTTTGTATTTTGTGCTAAATTGAGTTTTGGAAAAGACTTGAACAATTGAGACTGACCAGGTAGCAGCACCCGTTATTCGCCACGGCGCGGCCAGCCTTTGTCACGGCGCGACAATAGGCCTGGTTTGATTTTGACCTCCTTGTCCAATATACGAAAAATGTGTGGCATGCTATGGACCTCCGATTTACATGAAAGTTTTTCTAACATGCTTATATATGAATAACTAGCACAGAAAAATAGTTCGGGTCTTGACTTTTTTATTGACTTTGACTTGACCGAGTTTGACTTTTAGTTAAACTTAACCAAACATTTATGCAATCGTTCTAATCTTCTTTTATACTTGATTCTTGCATGAAACTTGACAATGTGATTCACATGCTATACTATTCGAGTCGTAACATTCCATAGGACTAATTGAACACATTTCGCCCGACCTTGTGTCGTAACCGGTTAATTGATACAACTTACTTGTTTAGGTCAAGGATAAGCAACTATCATGCACATGTTTACTTTGTGAAGTACTTTTATACTCGTGGACTCGAGGTCAGATCATAGTACCACCCTTTCAAATACTTTTATACTTTTAAATCGTGGGCTGAGAAACATATACTTTATATACATTTTATACGGTTTATACTTTCATACTTTGAACACAAATACGAATACAAGAGCAAGGATACATACGAGTTAGAATGAAAATCCTCAAGTCCAATTACCATTAGTTACACTTGTAGGGTGTGAGCGAGAACTTATGTTGTGTGGCCATGCGGGTTTTACGACCCCTCATCTAAGGGATGAAACGTATTTTCGGGTTATAGTGTAGGTTCTAACACTATTATGCAGAGGTAAGATTCAGTTAAGTTTTGGTAATTGGGTGCTCGTGATACAGACAACATCTTTTGAGATGTATACGCTTAATATTCACTTTATACTAAATATTATGGTTTACAAACAACATCTTTCGAGATGTATACGCTTTGATACAAACACATCTTTATAGATGTATACGCTTTGATACTAAACCTTGTGATTTAAAAACATACTTTTACAAATACATTTATGATCTCACCAACGTTTTTCGTTGACAGTTTTCTACATGTTTTCTCAGGTTCATACTTGGCTAATTGATACATGCTTCCGCACACTTTGATTACTCTGATTGGAGTCAAGCATACATGCATACGCTAGTGATAGCACCTTTGGATTCAAACAAATGTTTACATACTTACGCTATTTATAGCAACCGTGATTTTCAACTTATATTTTGTCGCAAGTTATTTCATTTACACTTTGTAACTTTTGTAAACTTAAAATTATTGTCAAACGGTTTTGTAAACTAAACTTTGTAAGCATGATACATTTCAAAAGAACGTGACATAATTTTGGTCAAACGAGTCTCATATAGGGACTACGACCACGTAACGGGACCTAAGTTAGCGGCGCCGTCAATGACGATTTTGTCGGGTCGCTACAGATGGTATCAGAGCATTGGTTGTAGGGAACTAGGATGTGCATTAGTGTGTCTGACAGAGTCATTAGGACGCATTAGTGAATCTAGACTACAACCGGATAGTTAATCATTGCATTCTGACTTGCATTTGCTATAGATAGCACTTACTTGACTACTTGTGCATTATACTTGAATCATTCTTAGGCAAACTTCTTACTGGTACCAAGCTTTCATCATACGAATTCGTATTCTGCAACTTTCTGGTAACACGCGTAAATTCAGGATTCATACACGTAAGGATGACGACGACTTCATTAGTCACACTTGTTCGGGAACTCTGTCTCCCAGATTGTTATTCGCCACCGTTTCAACTTACTATCAGTGTCACACCAGTGTTCCTTACTATCTACCACTTCTTGTTACTACCATCACTACTCTAGGTGAGTATCGTCATCACTACTTATCACTACGGTTGCGTACTACTCGTTATCATGATTCGTTACTCTTTTCATACCTAAATACATTATCGTTTGACTCGAACCACATTGACGTGAACAATCATTTATACACTTCCCTCGGGGAATGCTTCTTTAAAGTTGCACTAATTCTTTCGATTCAATACGAGTCACGTTAGAGATGCCGTTACACTTTGTTCATTTTAAAACTTCACGATTACACGAACCTGAATCTATGGAGTGATGTGGGGATGGAGGTATGATTTACCGTAATGTAACGACACTCGATCAACATGGTTATATTATGGTAAGTCATACCAAAGTTCTAATGACACATGATGGTGGTTGGACTCGATCAACCTAATCACCACCATGTGCCATGTACATGACTTCATTTTTCTTGTTTGAATATTCGAAAACTTTGAGAATATTAATAACAACCCTACCAAGGACACACATTCGATTATTGCCGAATCATATTTACGCTTCCGAATGAATGACAAATTCTTTCGACTTCAAACATATGTTATACCCGTATACTATCTCGTTTTCTTACAGTTTTATCGACGAACTACAATATGTTTGATATTCTCGCATCGAGGCGGAAACTTCTCTCACATCACACTCGTACTTTCGTACGAGGAAATCTTTATTCTAAATCCTCAATGGAGAGAGAGACTCTTCACGTTATACTAGTATTCACTACGAGGATGAATAGTCCTAACGAACGTTTTTAGAAACTGATAAATCTTCCGCGGCGCGAAATTTTTGAGAAACAAAAACTTGTTCAAAATATATCTTGAGGAGATGTACTTCGTTTCGGATCGAGATCCTCGTTTCACTTCCAGATTTCGGAGTGCCTTACAAAAAGCCTCGGGACCACGCTTTAGACATTAGTACAACACATCAACCACAACCCGAAGGACCAAACAAACATACGATTCAAACCTCGGAAACCATAATACGAATTTGCGTTATCAACTTCAAAATTACTTGAGAAAAGTCTTTGCCTTTAACCGAATTCTCTTACAACGATAGTTACCACACGAATATTAACGCCACACCTTTCGAAAACTTATATAGACACAATTGTCATTTTCTTAATTGTTGGACCGAAGTAGGTGACAAGCAAACCACCGAACCTGAACTCATTCATGAAACAACCGAGAAATTGTTCAAATCCAAAAAAACTCAAAACGACCGTAGTCGCCAAAGGAGCTATGCCGATGTTAGACGTAAACATCTCGAATTCCAAGTGGGAAACCACGTAACGTTAAAAGTCGCGCCTTGAAAAGGTGTAATCCGTTTCGGGAAACGTAGAAAGCTAAATCCGCGATATTTTTAATCCTTTTGAAATCTTGGGGCATTTTGTACCCGTTGCTTATCGTTTCAATCTTCCGACTCGATCGAGTCCCGTTCATCCTACATTCCACGTATCAAACTTACAGAAGTGTATTGCGAAACAATAACTTGCTATCCTTTTCGATGAGCTTACTATCGATGACAAACTTCACTTCCTAGGAGAACCGGTTGAAATATTAGATCGTGAAACCAAACTCTAAAACAACGTAAAATCCTGATTGTCAAGTTCGTTGAAATGCCCAAGGAAGTACCTTCACATATCCGTAGAATTTGCAACGCAAGGTTTCGAAGAAGAAACAACAACTACTACTTCCAAATAAATTTCGGGACGAAATTTTTTTTAAGGTGTAGGTAATGTAACATACCGCGTTTTTCTGTTAAATTTATTTTTAACACTGTATTTTTTTTTAATAAATATCTTTCGTTATTTAAATTCGTAGTTTCCGTTGACTAACGTTCATAATATTTCCGTTATTTAATTATAACATCACTCGTTTACTCGAGCGTGTTTAAAATATTCGTTTGATTAATTCCCGCACCCGCTTTGAAACTTGAGGGACCGAAGTTGCCAAGTGGGCAAACTAGTTGACTAGGTCAACTAGTCAACACCCACCCATTCATTCCCACCCACCTTCTCATCTCTTTCTCTCTTTCTCTCTTCTTACTTCCATTTTGGAACTTAAACAACCAACTCACAAAATCATCATCTAAATCCGAATCAAGAGGCAAACATTAAAACAAATTACATTTTCATGATCCTCTCTTCATCCTCTACATTTTGGTACCAATTTCTTCACACTTGGGTAACATTTCTAAAACTCTAGATTTTCTTTAAATTCGTTTTATATACTTGAAATGGTGTTAGTTAGTATCTATGGCTCGTGTATAACATGAATATATGATTTGTTTGCTCGATTTGTTGTTTTGAGTAACTAGTTTGAACATTTGAAATGGGTTTGCTTAATCTTGCATTTTGGAAGATTAAATATTGTTTAAATACTAAAGTTCATACTTTAATTGTGTTACTAGTATCACTAGCTTCATTTTGATGCGTAGGTTGATTAAGAAAACTTCAAAAACATGAATATTGATTTTTGTGGATTTTGGTTAGGGTTTGATAGACTTAAAATGAGCTTTTGATGTTTTGAATGTCATGAAATGTTATTTGTGAGTGTTTAGTTGTAATGTATGTTTCATTACCTTCAAAACGGCATATCATACATGTAAATTGGTTGCCCGAATCATGAAATGCGTTTTACAAACTTGAAACTTTAATTATGAACGTTCATTGAACATTTGACGAGAATTTGATTATTTTAAATGCATGTTTTGATTGATAATATGTACTTAGTTTTGTTCCTTGTCAAAAGAGCTTTCCAACGATATAAGATACGCATTCTAAGTGTTTACGGTTTGTATTTTGTGCTAAATTGAGTTTTGGAAAAGACTTGAACAATTGAGACTGACCAGGTACCAGCACCCGTTATTCGCTGCGGCGCGGCCAGCCTTTGTCGCGGCGCGACAATAGGCATGGTTTGATTCTGACCTCCTTCTCCAATATACGAAAAATGTGTGGCATGTTATGGACCTCCGATTCACATGAAACATGTTCTAACATGCTTATATATGAATAACTAGCACAGAAAAATAGTTCGGGACCTGACCCGAACGTGTTGACTTTTTCGTTGACTTTGACTTGACCGAGTTTGACTTTTAGTTAAACTTAACCAAATGTTTATGCAATCGTTCTAATCTTCTTTTATACTTGATTCTTGCATGAAACTTGACAATGTGATTCACATGCTATACTATTCGAGTCGTAACGAGCCATATGACTAATTGAACATATTTCGCCCGACCTTGTGTCGTAACCGATTAATTGATACAACTTACTTGTTTAGGTCAAGGCTAAGCAACTATCATGCACACGTTTACTTTGTGAAGTACTTTTATACTCGTGCACTCGAGGTGAGATCATAGTCCCACCCTTTCAAATATTTTTATACTTTTAAATCGTGGGCTGAGAAACATATACTTTATATACATTTTATACGGTTTATACTTTCATACTTTGAACACAAATACGAATACAAGAGTAAGGATACATATGAGTTAGAACGAAAATCCTCAAGTCCAATTACCATTAGTTACACTTGTAGGGTGTGAGCGAGAACTTATGTTGTGTGGCCATGCGGGTTTTACGAACCCTCATCTAAGGGATGAAACGTATTTTTGGGTTATAGTGTAGGTTCTAACACTATTATGCAGAGGTAAGATTCAGTTAAGTTTTGGTAATTGGGTGCTCGTGATACAGACAACATCTTTTGAGATGTATACGCTTGATATTCACTTTATACTAAATCTTATGGTTTACAAACAACATCTTTCGAGATGTATACGCTTTGATACAAACACATCTTTATAGATGTATACGCTTTGATACTAAACCTTGTGATTTAAAAACATACTTTTACAAATACATTTATGATCAACGTTTTTCGTTGACAGTTTTCTACATGTTTTCTCAGGTTCATACTTGGCTAATTGATACATGCTTCCGCACACTTTGATTACTTTGATTGGAGTCAAGCATACATGCATACACTAGTGATAGCACCTTTGGATTCAAACAAATGTTTACATACTTACGCTATTTATAGCAACCGTGTTTTTCAACTTATATTTTGTCGCAAGTTATTTCATTTACACTTTGTAACTTTTGTAAACTTAAAATTGTTGTCGAACGGTTTTGTAAACTAAAATTTGTAAGCATGATACGTTTCAAAAGAACGCGACATAATTTTGGTCAAACGAGTCTCATATAGGGACTACGACCACGTAACGGGACCTAAGTTAGCGGCGCCGTCAATGACGATTTTGTCGGGTCGCTACAATAGAGTTGGTAACCTTGTGTCCAGAGATGGTACCAACTGAGGAGAAGAAGATAGAGCGGTACATGGAAGGTCTTCCCGACGAGATTCAGGGAAATGTCATTGATGCTAGTAAGGAGACTCTAGATGCAGTGATACTAATGGCTCAAAACCTTGTGATGGCTAAGAGGAGGAAAGTCGCGGCAAATAAGCAAGCCGAGGCTAAGTCAAATTAATGCAAGAGGAAGCTTGAACCTGCTCAGGGATCGGGCCAAGGTTCGAATAAGAAAGTTGCCGATAATTCAAAAGGAGGATACTCTGAGAAACAATCTTTCTGTAAGCGTTGTGAGAAAAACCATTCTGGTTGGTGCAAGGCTGAGTGCACAAAGTGCAAGAAGATTTGCCATATAGCCAAGAATTGTAGAGTTGCAATTTCTCCAACGGATACTCCTACAACAAAAGCCAATGCAGCAGTTCCTACTTGTTATGACTGTGGTGAGAAAGGGCATTTCCGTAACCAGTGTCCGAAGAAAAAGGGTAATACGGGGAATGCTAATGCTAAAAGCCGAGCTTTTGTGATGACTGCTGAAGAAGCCCGTGATGATGATGAAGTGATAACGGGTACGTTTCTTGTTAACAACTTCTATGCTACTGTATTATTCGATCCTGGTGCTGATAGAAGTTATGTGTCTACTGAGTTTTGTGCCTTATTCACTGAAAAACCACAAGCCTTAGAAATTAAGTGTCTTGTAGAAGTAGCAAACGGTAAGGTTATGAAAGTAAATAATGTGTATAAAAATTGTGATCTGGTTTTAGTTGACAAATACTTTAAGATTGACCTATTGCCAGTCAAATTAGGAAGTTTTGATGTAGTCGTAGGGATGGATTGGTTAAGCCCATTAAGAGCTGCAATCATGTGTTATGAGAAAACCATTAACATGCCTCTTGAAAATGGGGAAACCTTAATTGTCCAAGGGGAAATGAGTGGTTCCAAACTCAACATCATCTTTTGCATCAAGACCCGCAAGTATCTAATGAATGGATACCAAGCCATTTTGTCTCATGTTAAGGAAGTCGAATCGGAAGAGAAACGCATTGAAGATGCACCAATAGTTAGAGACTTTCCTGAAGTATTTCCTGATGAACTCCCTGGTCTCCCTCCCCAACGACAGGTTGAGTTTCAGATCGATTTAACCCCCGGTGATGCACCTATTGCAAAGGCGCCATACTGCCTAGCTTCACCAGAGATGAAGGAATTATCTAACCAACTCTAAGAACTTTTGGATAAAGGTTTCATTCGGCCTAACTCATCTTCGTGGGGAGCACCCGTTCTATTTGTCAAGAAGAAAGATGGCACGTTGAGGATGTGTATTGATTACCGTGAACTCAACAAGCTAACCATCAAGAATCGTTATCCTCTCCCGCGCATCGATGACCTGTTTGACCAATTACAAGGGTCCAGCGTCTATTCGAAGATTGATCTTAGTTCTTGTTACCATCAGCTGAGAGTCAAGGAAACCGATGTTTCTAAGACAGTTTTCCGAACTCATTACAGACATTATGAGTTTCTTGTCATGCCTTTTGGTTTAACCAATGCTCCTGCTGTGTTCATGGATCTAATGAGCCTTGTATGCAAGCCCTATCTTGACAAGTTCGTGATCGTCTTTATCGATGAAATTTTGATCTGCTCCAAGAGCGAGAAGGAACATTTGCAACAATTGCGATTGATTCTAGAACTCTTAAAGAAGGAACAATTGTATGCTAAGTTCTCCAAGTGTGAATTTTGGCTACGAACAGTTCAATTTCTCGGACATGTAGTTGATAGTGAAGGAATACATGTCGATCCGGCAAAGATCACCGCTATTCAGAACTGGGAAGTGCCTAAGAATGCGAAGCATATTCGCTAATTTTTGGGACTTGCTGGTTATTACCGAAGGTTTATCAAGGATTTTTCTATTTTAGCTAAACCTCTTACCAAGCTAACTCATAAGGGGAAGAAGTTTGTGTGGTCTAAAGAACAGGAATCTGCTTTCAAGATTCTGAAGGATAAATTGACCACAGCCCCGATTCTGTCATTACCTGAAGGTACCGACGATTTTGTAGTCTATTGTGATGCCTTGAATCAAGGTTTCGGATGTGTTTTAATGCAACGTGAAAAGGTTATTGCGTATGCATCTAGACAGTTGAAGAAACATGAGAAGAACTATACCACACATGACCTGGAATTAGGAGCCGTGGTATTTACATTAAAGATGTGGAGACATTACCTCTATGGGGTTAGAATCACGGTGTATACCGATCATAAAAGTCTTCAACATATCTTTGATCAGAAGCAATTAAACATGAGGCAAAGGCGTTAGATTGAGTTATTAAATGACTATGAGTGTGAACTTCGATACCATCCTGGCAAGGCGAATGTAGTAGCCGATGCCCTTAGTAGAAAGGATCGTGCCAAACCGATTCGAGTCCGAGCTTTAAATATACGTATTCGTACGAATCTTACATCTCAAATTCAAGAAGCAAAACTTGAGGCATTGAAGGAAGAGAATGTCCAACTTGAGGGACTGAAGGGTCTCGAAAGGCAACTCGAACTCAAGGGAAACGGAACAAGGTATTTCAATAACTGAATTTGGGTCCTAATTTTCGAGAATCTTCGAGAACTAGTTTTGGATGAAGCACATAAGACTAGGTATTCTATTCACCTGAGGTCCAGTAAAATGTATCACGATGTGAAAGAATTTTATTGGTGGCCTAATCTTAAGTCTGACATTGCTGATTATGTGAGCAAGTTCCTTACTTGTTTGAAAGTTAAGGCCGAGCATCAAAAGCCGTCTGGTTTACTTCAACAGCCGGATATTTCGCAGTGGAAGTGGGAATGTATCACTATGGATTTCGTTACTAAGTTGCCTAAGACTTCAAACGGTAACGACACTATTTGGGTCATAGTTGATCGTCTTACTAAATCTGCACATTTCTTACCGATCAAGGAAACCGACAAGATGGAGAAATTATGACAACTCTATATCAAAGATATTGTCTCACGTCATGGAGTTCCTATCTCAATTATTTTGGATCGCGATAGTCGATTTGTTTCTAGATTCTGGAAAACTTTGCAATCTGCTCTTGGAACTCAACTCGACATGAGTACAGCTTATTTTTAACACCTATTTCCTTATAAGGTAAGGCTTAGTGTGTCAACACAATACTAGAAGTTATCTAGCTTTAGGAGGGCGGAGTGTTGTCGATTGATGTTTACCCTTGGGAAATAATCCCTGCAAACCTGGTTCACAAGTGTAGAAACTTGTGGGGTGGCTTAATCAATCTGTCGTCCGTAGAGCGTAAAAGTGCTAGCCGGATGACTTCTAGTGAGAGAAAGTAGAGAGAGAGAAGAGTGAAGTCTCAGCTCTCAAAGTTGTCAGAATATCTGAATTGTGTAAAATGACGACCCCAAGGGGTCTATTTATAGTGTCAGATCCACCAGATTGCTCGGGAACACGTGTGAGATGATGATACATTCTGTTATTCGTGATCTGAAATTTATGCTGAAGGTGGCGTTCTCCGGCCAGGGCTTACGCGCTAGGCGGCCTTCAGGGCTTATGCACGACGGAGCAGCCTGTATAGCGGAGAACGCTGGACGAATAACTCCACAAAACTGTTGTTTCCAGCCTTCCTGATGCTACTTTTATGCAACCATTACGCCTTTTATGCGTGTATACGATAGGATACACCATTAAGTCCCCCCAGTTTAATGACTTAAGCATTTGAAAAATGTTTAAGTTATTAAACTTTTGATAACGCATGCCAAACTAGCCTGCTCATTGCCCATTTGCATCGGGGAAAACATTACAGGCATTAAATGCAGATGAATTTTACTGACGCTGTTATGATTAATTTTGCACGGTTGAGATCCTCCACGCGCCTCCAGCTGTAAAAGTGTTATTTCGTACCCCACGTTTAAACTCACCCGTACACGTGTCTCAATCGTGGCCATAAAAATTGCATCGATGAACTCCTATATAAACCGTCATAACCCTTTTACCTTCACTTTTTTACCTTTGCCAAGATCTGAAAAGCATATTTCTCCCCAAATCTTCATCGCATTCTTCAATTTTCAACTTTTTAAGGTTTAGCATCTTCCAAGGTCAGTTATACTTCATCCTTCTGCTATTTTCTTCTTGTTGATATCTTTTTACTGTATTATCATGCCTTCTACTCCGAGTACTGGCCAAGAACACCCAAAGCCTTCTTCGTCAAATATCGCTGACATTCCAGAAGTTAGCACGATGGCTTCATCACTTACAAGTGAATATTTAGATGGTTTAAAGATTGCCTTCCGCCATCTTAATCAATACAACCCTGTTCTTCCTACCAACAAACAAACTGCTGACAACCCTCCTGATGGAAAAATTACTTTATACGCCTTACAAATTACCCACGGCAACCTCCGTGTTCCCCTTACTAACTTTCTCCTTCGCCTTCTTAGATATTATAAGGCCTGTCTTAGTCAAATGCATCCCCATGGCCTTCAAAAAATCATCCTTTTTGAAATGTACTGCAATGCTACTAATATAAAGCCTCGCATTAAAGTTTTTATCTCATTGTTTAGAATTCGCACAATTAGTGACTGCTGGCTTACTATTGATAGTAAACGGAATACTCATTTTGTTGGTACAAATAGAGTATCAAACATGAAGGACTGGAAAAGTCCATTTTTCTTTATTGATGAGACTGTTATTCCGGAGGAGTACTCCATTGTCCAGGAATGGGGTGCTATTGATGCTGGTGTAGGAAATGGTGTTAAGATTTATGCCGCAGAGCAGCGGATAGTAAATAACTTGAAAGAGCTCCGTCTTCCACCCGGATCATACGAGAGGTATGAGGGAATTCTTGTGCTGTGCAAAGTGAGTCAAGAATGGCCGAGCACTTCTGTGCCAGTACTTCGTGAGAAAAACCAGGGTAGGATGTGATATGATCATCCTATTATATATAAATGCGTGTCTATTGTTTGTCATGTTTGCTTATATTGCTGTTTATGTTTAATTTTTGCAGCCAACTCCGAGATGAAAGTTCGCACTGCTCTCTTATCCCTCGATCTGGAGGATGAAGTGGAGGTCACTGCTCATGACAAAACTGCTGAAGAGCTAGAGGCAGAGAGAGCTGTAGCTGAGGCTAAAGTTGTTGCTGATGCTGCTGCTGCTGAAAAGGGTGAAAAAATCGTTGTTAGCAGCTCTAACAGTGAGTTTGGGTCTGAACAGACAGACACTGAGCGGACAGCGGATGACACAACCACCGCCGAGAAGCAGACATCAGGCTCGGTTGACATCATGAGCGAAACAAACCCCACTCCTCCTCCAACCCAAAAGACAAGAAAGAAGAGCATAGGCTCTAAGAGGACAAAAAGTACAGAGGGGAGCCAAAAACAGAAACACGAAAGAAGTATGTCCATTCTGCTCTTTCTTGATAATGCACATGTATTGGCTTATAACTGTTATATTTGTTCATAATGATAATTTGTTTCTGTTAGTAATTTTAGCAGAGTCTGATGATAGCTAAGGGAAGGCTACGGAAGGCGGTGAGCAGAGGCCGGAGGAGAATCTTGAAGGTGAAGGAGATAAGGGTCTGAAAACTACTGACCCAAACTTTACTCCATTTGAGGAATCTGAATTCCATGAAGAGAGGCCGGAAGGTGACTCTGCTTATCATTCTCCTCTTCCTAGTGCCACTAACCCTGCTGTCACATCGTCCAATGTTCAAGAGCCATCTCTACTTGCTCATGTGAGGACATTGCAGGCGATCATTCAAAATCCTGCTACTAAGGACAAAGAATTTTCAACTCTTCTTCAGGTATGAATAATAAAAATTCCTGCACGTATATGCTTCCAATTTATTTATGTGAATTGCTTGAAATTAACCATTAAATGTTTCTTCTACATGGTTATGCTATCCCTGAGCTAAAACCCCAGTTCACCGCTCTCCGCTCTGAGCAGCTCAGGGAATCAACTGCTGCAGCTCATGTATTGCTGACCAACCATCTGGATTCTGTGCTGCAACTGCAGAAGCAACAGGAGTCCATACTTGCCGTTGCCCGTGCTGAGATTGCTCAAGGTGCAAATGCTCGCAAAAGAGCAATTGATGCCGAACGTGCCTTGACTGATGCTCAGAATATATTGAAGGCAAGAGAGGCTGAGCTAAAAAGTTCTCAAGATACTGTTGTTTCTCTGCAAGAGGAGAAGGACAGATTGGTGAATGCTGAAAAGAAAAAATTTGAGGAGGAGCAGCTGAAGGTGAGTGAGCTAGAGAAGGAGTTGAGGGAGAAATCTGCTGAGCTTCTCCAGAGGACGGAGAAGGCTGAGAGTAATTTTGCTGAGCTTAAGAAGGGGATACCAGGTGTGATAGCAAAGGTGCTTAGATATAATCTTGTGGGGAATCCCTACAATGATTATGTTAAAGCTGTTCGCACTCATTTCATTTCTGATGTTACAAACAAAATTACCAAACGCCTTGCTCCAAACCAGACGCTTCCTGCTGCTATTGCCAACTTTATGCGTCCTGGAACCATGGAAAAGGTTGATGAAGCCAAAGACAGATTGATTAATCTGAAAAGAGATGTCTATGATGAAGTGTGTAGCAGAGAGGAGTCATCTGCTCAGGATGTACTTAATGTTCAATTTTCATAAACTTGCAATTATTTGATGAACAATCGTTGGTAATAAATGTTGATAATTTGAATGCCATAAACATATGCTCATTATAGTGATTATGCTTGTTTGTATGCTTGCACCAAATACTTTAATGTTTGTTGTTTATAACCCATCTGCTATGCACGAAGCATATCATAAATTTTATTGTACAATTGTATATTGTATAACTGAACAAAGCATTTTGAAAAGTGTTTAAGATAATTCGCTTTTGGGTGTCTTGCATTGTTAACTTTAGTTAAATGAGCAGCATATGAAAAATTCATTTTGTAAACACTATGCCTTCATATATTCAGTAGGACACTTGTAGTCTATTATACGCTTTCCGTCATCAAAGTGATGGGAAATAGTTATGAAGTGTGTTTGAAGAGTGATTATAAAATAAATTTTCGCCGTACGCCTTCCGTCATAAAGTATATGAGGAAGAATTGTGAATATATTTGACCTTCATAAAATATAAACTTCCTTCGTTCTGTGAAATAAGTTTTTATAATGTTTGTCATGACAAGTATCTAAATTTTGTATTTTGCCTAGGTGCGTTCTAGTAAAACTTTAACATTTTCTAGCCGATCCCTTGTGCCTTTGCTGGCCGGCATAAAAGCTTCCGCCATTGGAGGTATAAAAATACTCTCCTTCTGAGGGCAGGATATAAATGTAATGTTTTACATTTGTCACAGGCAGCACTTTGCATAAGAAAAAATATAAAATTTTATTGATCAGTACTGTGCAATACATAAACAATTGATGACGAATTTAGGAGGATCAAGCCTAATTAGTACATCATGAACGTTTAGTGTATGCAATTGAAAACATATGCACTGTAAGGATGACCACAATGGTCTACAGTAAATTGATAAATTCTGTTCTTCAGAAATGTTAACAAACTGCTCTTATTGAAATGATAAATTTTGTTCTTGAGAAAATGCTGGAACTTGCTTCTTCAAACGTCAAGCGCCTAGCGCTGTCCGGCCTGAACACATGATCATGCTATAAAGAACTCCTGAACCTCATCCTTACTGAACAACCGATTACGCCTCCTCGGATTCATATTGCCTTCTGGTGAGCTTGCAAATGTGGATCGTTCCCTTGTTGGTGCCACATACTGTGAGTGTATGGCGGCTACTCCATTCGGATTTGGGAATCTAATCTCTGCATGAGCCGTTGATGTTATTGCTCCAAATTTAGCTAACGCTGCCCGTCCAAAAAGGACATTAAATCGAGAGTTGCCATCCAGAATAGTGAAATCGATTGTTTCGGTTCTCAATAGTGGAAATGTTTCCAAAACAACCTCCAAACGAACTCTTCCCTTTGCATTCACTGGTGCTCCTGTTAGCCCTGAAACCTTCAAACTCGTCTGCCTAGCTCTTACCTGCACATGCCTTGGAAAAGCCTTGAAACAATGCCAATAAATGATGTCAGCCTCACTGCCTGTATCTGTGTAAATATGGCTGATGAACTTGTTTGCAATTTCTGCTGAAATGACCACTGGCTGAACGGACAAAGCCCAATTTTGAATTGGTTGAAAAATAATTGGAGCATATCTCCAGCTATCAACATTGTTATCCGACTGCTCACCGTCCTCATAGTGACATCCATTCAACCACACCATTTTGATTACAACGTATGGAGTTGACTCACGCTCCGTGATCCAGTTTTCGTACTGGTTTCTGTTATCTCCTCCGCCATGCTCTTCCCTTCTTCTGTTATCTCCTCGATGACCTCTTCCACCATCATTCTTTTGCCATCCAAATTTCCTGTGAGGATCATTCCTCCTGTATTGTTTGCCTGGCAACAAGTGGTTTAACTCTCCTGCTTTGATCTTTGCGATGATCTCTCTCATCAGGGATTTGCAATTATCTGTATCATGACCCCATGCTTCATGAAAGTCACCCTATAGTTCACTTTTTGGACCTTCTCTTTCCTCCATGGGTGCCGGCGGATTGAAAGTGGTCCGGATTGGTTCGGTGAAAAGAATCTCTTTTGGAGTTTTAGTCAGCGCCATTATCAACGGATGCCTCTCTATTGGCCTTCTATTGTGATGAAAATCATTGGGATGATTGTTGCCTCTCCATCCGCCATTGGAATTGTCATTCCTCCTCTGATTTCTATCAAAGTACCGCCCTCCGTTGGGCGGTTTGCTACTGTTGTTGCCATCAAACTTATTCATCCCCCACTCACCGGCTCGAACATGCTTCTGTGCAACTTCCAACGCCTGATGTAGAGTTTTTCGCAAGTCATACCTTAACGCATGAACAAGTGTACTAAACCGTCGCTGATCCAGACAAAAAATAAAACCAGATACTAGCTGAGATTCTGGACAATCAGGTATCTTCTGTGCTTCAAGTGTGTATCGCTTCATGAAATTACTCAAGGATTCATTGTGATGCATTGTGATCTCATGTGCATCAAGATGTGTCAAAGTACAGCTTCAAAGGTTTTGATACTGCATAACAAACTTAGCACGGCGGTCCAAATAACTGGTGATGCTTCTTGGCGGTAAGCTAGCAAACCATTCCCTTGCCATTTTCTGCAGCACCATTGGAAACATATGACAAGCTACCTCATCATCCCAATGCTGCAACCTCATAGCGCCTTCAAACATGGTGAGGAAATCCTCAGGATCTGTTGTACCATCATAAACTTCAGTTGCCGGTATGCCAAGATTCCTGGGCAACGAATAGTTGGCAATTCGATCAACGAAACACTGAGTGGATTCTGCCATAGCTGGTGGCTTTGTAGCTTGCTCTCCAGTAATGAGGGCGAAGAAATTATCTACAGCCACAGCACGGATGGCGGGCTGCATTTAAAAGCAACACTGCCTGCTTCTCTGACATGAACTCATCTTTATCAATTTCATCATCAGAGTCATTATTATCATAGCTCAGGTCATTATCATCCTCAGAATCATCAATAAGACAGCCCAGCTTGTCAAGTAGCCTGGATAACCTGTATTTTGATATAGATTGCCTTTTCATAATTTTCTTGTCTTTGCCATCCGCCATCCACCGAAAAGGTATAAATGATGGACATCGCCATGGTTGCATCAATGGTCGTCGCTCTGGATTAGTAACAAAACTTGGAAGTCTTTCTGCACTTTTGGTTGTCGTTTCTTCGATTACTGGCCTTTTCTACGAATTAGTTGCCAAATGCTTAAGCCTTTCTGCAGTTTCAGTAACTGTTTCTTCAATCGTACCATCTAGTGGCAGAACAGGTACATCTTCAACAGTTATCATGTTGTCAGTTGATGGATTATTGACTGCTTCAAGTACTAATGGAGCTTCAGTTGTTTTTGTTCCTTTTCCATTTCGTGTGTTCTTTGCATTAGTGGATGGCGCCATTGTTAACACCTATTTTCTTATGAGGTAAGGCTTAGTGTGTCAACACAATACTAGAAGTTATCTAGCTTTAGGAGGGCGGAGTGTTGTCGATTGATGTTTACCCTTGAGAAATAATCCCTGCAGACCCGGTTCACAAGTGTAGAAACTTGTGGGGTGGCTTAATCAATCTGTCGTTCGTAGAGCGTAAAAGTGCTAGCCAGATGACTTCTAGTGAGAGAAAGTAGAGAGAGAGAAGATTGAAGTCTCAGCTCTCAAAGTTGTCAGAATATCTGAACTGTGTAAAATGACGACCCCAAGGGGTCTATTTATAGTGTCAGATCCACCAGATTGCTCGGGGACACGTGTCAGATGATGATACGTTCTGTTATTCGTGATCCGAAATTTATGCTGAAGGTGGCGTTCTCCGGCCAGGGCTTACGCGCTAGGCGGCCTTCAGGGCTTACGCACGACGGAACAGCCTGTATAGCGGAGAACGCTGGACGGATAACTCCACAAAACTGTTGTTTCCAGCCTTCATGATGCTACTTTTATGCAACCATTACGCCTTTTATGCTTGTATACGATAGGATACACCATTACTTAGCATCCGCAAACTGATGGTCAAAGTGAAAGAACCATTCAAACAATTGAAGATATGCTACGTGCTTGTGCAATTGATTTTGGCAAAGGTTGGGATAGACACTTACCTTTAGTTGAATTTTCATATAACAACAACTATCACTCAAGTATTAAGGCTGCACCTTTTTAGGCCTTATACGGATGAAAATGTAGATCCCCATTTTGCTGGGATGAGTTAGAGGACAGACATTTAACTGGTCCTGAAATTATTCATGAAACTACCGAAAAGATCGTTCAGATTAAGAAACGACTGGAAACTGCCCGCAGCCGACAAAAGAGCTATGCTGATAAACGTCGGAAGGATTTAGAATTCCAATTTGGTGATAAAGTCATGTTAAAAGTATCCCCTTGTAAGGGCGTCGTTCATTTTGGTAAGCAAAGCAAATTAAGTCCACGTTATGTAGGACCTTTCAAGATTATTGAAAGAGTTAGTCATGTGGCGTATCGATTGGAATTACCCACTGAGCTTAATAATGTGCATGATGTATTTCATGTCTCAAATATTAAAAAGTTTCTTGTTGATGATACACTTATTGTTCCATTGGATGATATTCGCATAGATGATAAAATGCATTTTGTTGAAGAACCGATAGAGGTTATGGATCGTGAGGTAAAAAGCTTGAAACAAAGCTCTATTCCTATTGTTAAGATCCGTTGGAATTCACGAAGAGGCCCCGAGTATAATGGGAACGTGAAGACCAGATAAAGCAGAAATATCCTCATCTTTTTCCAATCGCTGATACATCAGAGAAGTCTTTCTGAAACTTCGGGACGAAGTTTAAATTAACGGGGAGGTACTATAACAACCCTCATTTTCCCCCTCTAAAATGACTATAATGCCCTAGGGTTTCATTGCTGTTTTGTATTTCTGTGATATACCTATTAGGGTTGTTATCCGGACGAATTAAATGAAGTAATTAATACTCGTCATTAATGAACTAAAACCCTAATCATTTATTATAACCCTAACCCTAATCCTAATAATTATAATTATAATTATAATAATAATAATTATTATTATTATTATTATTATTAAATGTATATATTACGTATTAAAATGTATATACTCTTTATTAGTGTAAATAAAATATAAATATGAGCATATATATAAAATAATTAAGTAATGGGTTATAAATGAAAAATTTATAAAATAAATATTTATGTATTTATATTTGTGCCGAAATATATATATATATATATATATATATATATATATATATATCGGATAATTAAAATAAATAAATAAATAATATATAACAATTCTAGAATGTTCTTTTTAATAAAAAAATAATAAAAAAAGGAAAAAGGCCTAGTCGGCCGAAAGAAAGAAAAAAAAAGAAAAAAGGAAATTAATTTTGTATTTTTAAATGGAATGTATTTTCTTGGAGCCTAACTATTTTTCAACTATAAAAACTCCACAATCCCTCATAATTTTTTATTCACAAATTTGGAGCTCTCAAAAACCCTAAAAACTTTGTGAGTTTTTCTTTCTTTCTTTCTTTTTTTTCAATTTTTTTTCTTTTCTTTTTTTTCGACCGAAAGCAACAACAACAATAATATTTTTTTTAATTTGTTATAAGCTTAATTAAATCTAAATTTTTACATGATAATTATTATCATGATGAATGGGTTTTATAATAATTGAATTTTCAGAAAAACAATTAGTTTTTGTATTTTTAAAAATTGTTTGTATTATATTCAGCCGAAACACAAACAAATACATAATAAATATATATTGAGGTTATTTAATTATGAATTATACATGTTAATTATTAATAAGTAATATGAGATCTAGGAAAAATAATTTTTCTGATTTATAATGTGTTTTTATATTTTATTTAATTAAAACAGTTTATTAATACATATATATACGGTATACATATATATTTAAAAAAAACAGGAAAAAGTCTATTTAAGTTATATAAATACTTTTTCAGTAAAGTATGATATATAACTTAGTTATTTAGGTCAGAATATAATTTATAAAAGTTAATTTCGAATTATGTATTATTTAATTAAAGAAACTAGGTGAAATTCATAATAAAAATATGTACAGTAAATAAAATATAATAAATAATTTTTGTGAGTTATTAAACATTGTTTAGATATGAGAAAAATATAAAAATTTATTTATGAGTCAAATTAATAATTATTACATAATTAAACACTATTATAATGTAAATAGGAAGTAAATAAGGAAATAATTATAAAATAAAGAAATATTTTATTTAATTTTTTCTACAGGTTTATTTACTGTAAGGAACATATAAAAATTTTAAAAATAATTATTTATGTTTATTTAGTATTTTATGTAGAATTAATCTTGTTTTGTGATTAAATTAAGAATAAAAATGAATTTAAATACAAAATTTTAATAAAATTATTTTCTTAAATTTTTCTACTGATTTTTATAACTAACTAAGGCTATAAAAATTATTTATATTATTATTAGGTATTTAATTAATTATTAGAGTATATATGGAAAATATTGAATTAATTATGTACTATATTAATAAGTATCTTGTAACTAAGTAATAAATAATGTAACTAATTATATTATATATTGTATGAGATAATGATTAGTATATTATAAATATTAATTAATCTAAGATAATAATTATGATTTAAGTAATAATGCATGTATAATTATAAAACTATTAATAGTTATATAATACTAATAATAACTATATATATAATAAACTTAACTATATAATAAAAGATTATACACCTATATGTGTGAAGGTTATAATCAAGATAAAGTGCACTATATACAAAACTCACCGCTACATATGGCCTAGGGTGGTCCTTGTTGTCTTATGGGAACCGCTTGTGGATTTTGAATGCCAGGACATAGATTCTGGTCAAGAATCCGGTGCGCTCGGTAGCAACTGATCATTCAAGTGACTTATATGATGGCAACGAGATTTGGGAAAGTTGTACAACATCTTGTTATAGACTATAACCCGAACTTTCTATAATTAGAAAGATACTATAAGTGAAAACTTTTCATAAATGGTAACTTTCCGAAAATGGAAATTAATTTAGAAAATCATCATTATTAGTATAATTATTAAGTTTAAGTCTTTTAGGCAATATCTGATCGTACATTCTATCTCTAGGTAGAGATTCCGATCATATTTCAATCCATTACTCTTGTGGAATATCTCTTCTGTGCTACTAAGGTGAACTCATAGCCCCGCTTTTACTTGTTTATTGAATTTTATAAATCTTGGGGTAAGACACATGCTTGCTTTAAATGATTTACAATTTAGACACAAGTGCCTAAACTTTTTGATATGCAACTTCATGAGACTATTGTTAACTTGTATTCTTACATGCAAATCACCACCATAATATCATTAATTGCTGGAATTAGAATGTTGCAAGCTTAATTATTGTGAGTAGGCCTATTGAGAGTGACGTCTCTACCCATTGACCGATCGTCAATGGGGTATATAATAATGATTACCGACACACACGTAGTGTTAGGGGTTAATGTTTAGCTCGATATTATAACTCATGGCATATTGAATATTTTGATGTTTTGAAATAAATCTTGTGGTCTAAAACTTATTAATTATTAAACCTATGATGTTCACTCAACCATTGTGTTGACATTTTAAGCATGTTTGTCTCAGGTGAAGAATAGCTTATGTGCTGCACTGTGTGATTTGCTAGCTGGTGCATTGAAGTCCGCATTTATTATTTATGATCATTTGTTAAACATTAATAACTTTTGGGTTTACCACGTAAAACATTTCATTTTCCGCTGCAATTGAATTATTGAATTATTTAAATGTCTCATTTAGAGTCGTTCTCGTTTGTTTAACCATGTGATGATATTGGAAAAGTCATATTTACCCCAGGCCATTTTTGGGGGTATGACACCATGCTTACCCGAGCCGCCAATCATGCGAACCTATAAAAATAGTAACAACGATAGGGTAAGCTAATGCTTAGTGAATGTAAAGATACTATACACATACATATGCATAAAATGGCTACGCATCACCAAACATCAAGATAAACACATACCGACTCCGCATGGTAAACAAACTACAAAAGAGCACATACACAAAGTAGCTACATGCTACGTAATCACCAAGCTAACGCCACAAGATGCTACAACACAACGATAAGTATATACGTGTATACAATAAATATAATCAATAACAACAATTAAGGTTAACCCCTTAACCCGAACCACATGAAGGTTGGCCGAACTACCCGGACCTTAGTGAATTCGCACTACTCGAGATTCACCTCCTTCACCACTTCAACAACCGAGGTTGGCCGAACTACCCGATCTTTAGTGAATTTTCACAACCCGAGCCTTAGTGAATTCGCACAACCCGAAATTCACCACCTCATCACCAAGATGACCGAACTACCCGAGTCATCATGAATCCGCGCTAACCGAGATTCATTTCCTCAACAACAAATGCTAGCAACCCATCGCCAAAAGGGTTATCTAAAACGCTAGCCAAATCACCACACCAAGGGTAAAACCCAAAACGCATAAGCGTATCACATGGACCCGAAGCACAAGAGGAGTCCATTCACCTACACCAACATAGAGTAAACCCAAGCATGGGTCATTCTACACACACGCACCCATCTTACATATATACATGTGCATAGTAAATTTACACTCACCTTAAACGCCTCGATGAAGTGCAGTCCAATCCCGAAACTCGCCAATGGAACGTACTGTGATGACCCGAAAATTTCTGACCAAATTTAAACTTAATCTTTGTATGATTAACGTTTCTGACACGATAAACAAAGCCTATAAAAACTGAATCTCAATATTTTTGAACTACTTTCATATGTTCAGTTACCCATCGACTGTTCTCAACGATTCGCGAACAATTATATGTAAATAGATACATATATACACTATAACTTGAAAACGTAACAATGTACTAATTGTATGATACCGTACATTAAACTTATTGGTTTAATTATCTATTTGAATATATATAATAAGTTAGAATAGTAATTATATGAATAACTTGTGATGTGTATTTAAAACGTGTTTATGAATATTAAACTTGGTTATTAAACGTTTTGATTTAAAACAATATTATTAAATATACTTTGATAGATAATGAGAAGATGATTTATAGAAGTAAATGACCAAAACACTCAAATGTATAAGTTATATTTCGAGTGGTATAGTTTATGGATAATTTAAGCCTATATTTTGACAAAGGTACGAGTCACGAAACGTAAAGTACAAGTTTTCTCAGTGTACGAAAAGACGTTTGAAAAACCGGAACCGGGACATAAGTCGAGTGATGAAGTACGACTAATCGGAACAAAAATTACAGGTTAACTATGCACGAGAATTTAATATAATATATAAATAATTATATAAATTAAATACATTATATATGTAATTAAATAATATGTCGACGAACTAGCAAACAAAGGTTTGTGAGCTGGATCACATAGCCATGAGATCGCATGGCCAAGTAAGCTAAACCCCATGCGATCGCATGGGGTGCTGTTTTAGGTCAGGTTCTATAAATAGCTCGAGTTTTGGTCGAATTGTTTACCATTCATCTATCTCCTCCCTCTGTATTATTATTATTATTATTATTATTATTATTATTATTATTATTATTATTATTATTATTATTATTATTATTATTATTATTATTATTATTATTATTATTATTATTATTATTATTATTAAGATTAATATTATTATTAATCTTATAGTCCGGAGTATTATTATTAGTAGTAATATACATAAGATACTACGACGAAGTCTTGAGCGTGTCACCTTCAAAAACTGGTTTTCGAGCGGGATAGAGCTAAGGAAGTTATGGGCTATGACTATGGAGGTTATGGGTAATGTTCGTGGGTAATATTCACAAGTCAAACCTAGTGTTTATCACCTCTGTTGCGTCTATGTATTTTCCTGCAATATTGAATCACAATATTGATACGTGAGCATTCATATCCTATCTTTTATATATTAATAGTGTATCCATGTCGAGTGCTCGAGTATATCTGTTTATGCATGTTTGTATACTAAATTTAGTCATTAATGAATCACGAATTTAATACATATACAACTGATATAAGGTATATGATATGCATGTTTTTGGAAAGCTGGCGAAAAATCAATAACTTTTCATTTAGAAATCGCGTAATTTCGATGAACGAATTAAAAGATATGGACAACTGAATTATGTTTAACGTTAATTAAAATTGCTTTTGAATCTGCAATTGATATTTAAACTACTTGTTTAGAAGATTGATAAATTGGATTTTCAAATATTACTAATCGAGTAAATGAATTCTTAAATCAGGCATGTCTTGTTTTGTTTAACAATGGTCAAGTTGACTGTTTTATCATATTTTAAAGCTTTATAAAACTATGGTCTAATTTTACAAGAATTGGAAAACCATGTGAAATATTAAAATGTTTCGATTACCATGATCATTCAACTATAGTATTGAGTCAGATTGACTTTTTGAAATGACTTTTGATAACTTTTGTATGTCGATCTCGAGCATTAGGATTGTGATACACTATGACCTGACCTAGCTCGATAGACATTTTTTGACCAATATATGTTCTCTAGGTTGAGATCTACGATTATTTGGTATTCCGAGTTTCGGTCACATCTAGGTGAATGACCTTATGTGCTGCTAAGGTG
This sequence comes from Rutidosis leptorrhynchoides, assembly GCF_046630445.1. Taxonomy (NCBI): domain Eukaryota; kingdom Viridiplantae; phylum Streptophyta; class Magnoliopsida; order Asterales; family Asteraceae; genus Rutidosis; species Rutidosis leptorrhynchoides. Next base: position 381,429,536 of record NC_092338.1, read on the forward strand.
AGTTTCATTTGCTCCCTTTTTAATTGCTTTTGCAATCTATATTTTTGGGCTGAGAATACATGCACTTTATTTTAAAAACAATGGACACAAGTACATACTTAATTCTACACCGAGTTTGAACAAAAAATCCCTTAGCTATGGTAACTAGTAACTGCCGGTTATAAGAACTGGTGGGCGCGAGTAGTTATATATGGATCCATAGGGCTTGACATCCCCGTCTGTTCCAGGTATAGAAACCCTAGCCTGAACTATAAAACAGATGTATACTATTTGAGTTTAGTACACGTTGGATTGCGTGTATTGTACATGTTGGTTGCATGTATGTTAAAATAGGGGTACTTTGATAATGCTAAAAACGAACATATATTTCATAGCATTATCCCTCAAGAAAGACAAGCTTTTGGTTGCAATTGTTCTATTTACAAGTGATATTCGTTTAAATAATAAAAGGTGAAGACAAAAGACAGATTCAACGAATTGAAGACGCAAACGACCAAAAAGATAAAAAGTACAAAGTACAATCAAAGTGGTTCAAATTATTGATGAGAAACGTCTAAAAGTTACAAGAGTACGAGCCGCGAAACGCAAAGTACAAGATATTAAATAGTACGAAAGGACGTTCGAAAATCCGAAACCGGGACCAGAGTCAACTCTCAACGCGCGACGCAACGGACTAAAATTTACAAGTCAACTATGCACATGAATATAATATAATATATATTTAATTTTTAAAATTATATATATATATATATATATATATATTATATATTAAAAACCGTCGGCAAACTAGGAGACAAATGATTGTGAGCTGGATCCTTGCTCCATGCGATCGCATGGCCTGGAGGCCTAGTTCCCATGCGATCGCATGGCCTACTTTTTCTGGCCACATTCCTATAAAAGGCAGTCTGGTGCTCGAGCTCAATATACCATTCATCAATCTCTCTCTCACAAATATATATATATATATATATATATATATATATATATATATATATATATATATATATATATATATATATATATATACATTTATAATTTTAATTTTAATTTAAGATTAATAATAATAAGGGTATGTTAGCGAATGTTGTAAGTGTGTAAGTCGATATTCTGTCCGTGTAACGTTACGCTATTATTAATCATTGTAAGTTATGTTCAACCTTTTTAAATTAATGTCTCGTAGCTAAGTTATTATTATGCTTATTTAAATCGAAGTAATCGTGATGTTGGGCTAAATATTAAAGACGGGGTAATTGGGCTTTGGACCATAATTGGGGTTTGGATAAAAGAACGACACTTGTGGAAATTAGACTATGAGCTATTAATGGGCTTTATATTAACTAAATGATACCTCGTTAATTTAATATATAGACTTATAATTTGACGTATTTATATATAACCACATACGCTTGACTGGGTACGGTGGGCGAGATATCTATAAACGCCAATAATTATTCATTTGACCGGACACGGGGATAGATTAATAATCAATAGACTTGTTGAAACAGGGGTGGATTACATTCAAGGGTAATTGGTGTAATTGTTAACAAAGTAGTAAAACCTTGGACTACACGCAGTCAATTACCTGGTGTATTCATTAAACAAAGTATTAAGACCTTGGTACAATTCGAATCCCCAATTAATTGGAATATTTGACTTCGGGTATAAGGATAATTTGACGAAGACTCTCGCACTTTATGTTTATGACTGATGGAATATTATGGACAAAACCGTATGGACATATTGAATAATCTAGGACAAAGGACAATTAACCCATGGTAATAAATTAAAATCAACACGTCGAACATCATGATTATGGAAGTTTAAATAAGCATAATTTCTTTATTTCATATTTTATCGCAATTTCATTTATCGTCATTTTATTTATCGCACTTTAATATATCGCACTTTAATTATTGTCATTTACTTTATGCTTTAAATTAAGTTGTTTTTATATTTAATATTTTTACATTAAGTTTTAACAGCGACTAAAGTTTTAAAATCGACAAACCAGTCATTAAACGGTAAAAACCCCTTTTATAATAATAATAATACTACTTATATATTTATATTTATACAAATATAGTTTTAAAAATAGTGCGTTAAACTTGGCTAGTTCCCTGTGGACGAACCGGACTTATTAAAAACTACACTACTGTACGATTAGGTACACTGCCTATAAGTGTTGTAGCAAGGTTTAGGTATATCCACTCTATAAATAAATAAATAACTTGTGTAAAATTGTATCGTATTTAATAGTATTTCGTAGTAAATATATAACTATTTCGTATACACCTCTACGCACATCAAGTATTTTTGGCGCCGCTGCCGGGGACAACTTAAACGCCGAAAGCGAAACGCTATAAAAAAAATATTTTTTAAGTTTTAATTTCGTTTTGTAAAAATACGTTTTAAATATTAAAAATACAAAAATATAAAAATAAAAACAAAATATATATATTTTTTAAGAGTTTGTTTAAAATATATAAAATTGTAAAGTTTTTCTATTTTAGTTTTTTTAGTTTTTATTTATTTTATATAAATATTCTATATAAATTAAAAAAAATAAAAACTTAAACGGGCCGATCACTGTAACAGCCCAACTTTCTGGCCTGGTTTTCGATCTCATGCGACCGCATGGAGAAATAACAAACACCTCATGCGATCGCATGAGGTGATTTGACTGGTCTGGTATCCTAGTCCGACCAGTTTAGGGTTAGATTTAATTAATTATTATTATTAATTAAAACCTAATTAGGTTTAGTTTATTTTAATATTTAGTTTAGTTTTATTTAATTTGTAATATTTAGTTAAAATTAGTTTTATTAATTATAAAACTAATACTTTTATAAAATAAAAATATAAAAATAATATTTTTATAAAAATTGTATTTTTATAAACTTTAAGTTTTATTTTTATATTTTGTATCTTTTTAATCGTTAATTCGTAATATTTATATTTTTCGCTCGTAATTAGTTTTAAGTTATAGTTTAGTATTTTGCCGTAGTTATTTTTATTTCTAAACTCTTAGGCTTTGCAGTAATATCCCTTAAGTGCATTTTCTTTAGATTAAAATTTAGACGCTTTAGAATTTTACGACGTCGCTCATCGCTTTAATATTTAATAGACTTTAGTACCTTTTTAAGTTATTACCGTTTTGGATATAGAATTCCTTTAAGCTTTAATACCTTTAGACTTAAGTTTTAATTTTTAGTTTTTAGACTTTTAAGTTTCGACGCTGCATTTTATTATTTTTCGACGTTTTTTTCGACCCTTTTATTTTTCGACGTTTTTCGACGCGCTCTTTTTCTTTCTTATTTCTCGCCGCTCTAGTTTTTAGGACATAGAATTTTCTATTTCTTCTCTAAAATTTCAAAATGAAAAATTATTTTAAGCGGTTAAATTGATAGACATCCAAAATTTTCTGGTTCGTAGTAATAGTTGGATTTGTTAGTGGCGAGTTGTGGGCTTTCGATTTAAAGGGTCCTGGCTACCTGCTGCATCTTTTGGCTATTCGAAACGTGGGCAAAATCAGAAAAATCTATTAATTTGATAACTTATATAATTTTTATCTTTTATAACTAATAGGATATTCAGTGAATGCACCGAGCAAAACGTTCACCACTTTTCATATGTTCACCACCTGTAACTCGATCAAGACATCTAGCCAATATTGTCGCCATTAATTTTTCTTTAGAATCGTCATCCAGTCAACCAAGTACTCCAATTCAAATTTATGATAATCCATTTTTTGAACCCGACCTCACAATTGAGAATTCGGAGGATATTCAGGGACAATTCAGAGATCCTGAACCACTAATCATTTCTCCTGAACCACCAATCATTCATCCAGAGATTGTCGAGGAAGAAACCATTAAATTAGAATCCCTTAGTGATTCAGATTCAACAAATTCAATCATGGAAAATCTGGAACCTCTAAGTATGGAAGACCGAATGAGAGCTAAACGCACTGGCCAAGGTCACGCAATTACTCAACCAGACATTAATGCGCCAGATTAAGAAATCAAAGGACAAATCCTACACATGGTAACTAATCAATGCCAATTTAGTGGTGCGCCGAAGGAAGATTCAAACGAACATCTTTGTACCTTTAATAGGATCTGTACTCTATTTAAAATCCGAGAAGTGGAGGATGAACAGATATATCTCATGCTATTTCCCTGAACTTTAAAGGGAGAAGCCAAAGATTGGTTAGAATCGTTACCTGAAGGGGCGATTGATACATGGGATGTCTTAGTTGAAAATTTTCTTAAACAATTCTTTCCGGCATCTAAAGCCGTGAGACTTCAAGGAGAAATTGTTACGTTTAAGCAAAAGCCAAATGAAACTCTATATGAGGCGTGGACAAGATTTGGAAAGTTATTGAGAGGATGTCCGCAACATGATTTAGACACTTATCAAATAGTACAAATATTCTACCAAGGATGCAACGTCACTACAAGAAAAGACATCGATATAGCAGCTGGTGGTTCCATTATGAAGAAAACCGCAACTGAAGCTTACAAAATTATTGATAACACTGCTTCCCACTCACATGAGTGGCATCAAGAAAAAGATATCGTTAGATCATCTAAAGCGGCTAGAGCCGATTATAGCCATGACTTTGATTCCATGTCTGCAAAGATAGATGCTGTTGAGAGACGAATGGAAAAGATGACTAAAGATATTCACTCAATACGAATTAGTTGTGAGCAGTGTGGAGGACCACATTTGACAAAAGATTGTCTCAGTATTGAACAAACAATGGAACAAAGAGAGAATATTTCATATATAAACCAAAGGCCTAGAAATAATTATCAACCGCCAAGACCAATCTACAATCAAAATCAGAATTATAACCGAAATGTTCCATACAACAACCAGCAAGGTCCTAGCAATCAACAAGTATCTGATAATACTTACAACCAGCAATGACCTATTTTTCCAAATAAACCACCACAAATCGATGATAAAAAGCCAAATTTAGAAGATATGATGTCGAAACTAGTTGAATCTCAAACTCAATTTTTCACATCTTAGAAACAAACCAATGAACAAAATGCTCAAGCATTTAGAAATCAACAAGCTTCTATTCAAAATTTGGAACAAGAAGTAAGTAACCTAGCAAGGTTGATAGGTGAAAGAAAATCGGGAAGTCTACCTACCGATACAAATGCTAACCCCCGGAATGAAACAGCTAAAGCCATTACCACAAGAAGTGGTATTACACTTAAACCACCTGAAATACCTGTAATTTCTGATGATGCTATTCCTACTGCACAGACACCACAACCTGAGCAAAATAAGGAAACAGAACCGGTAGTTGAAAAGGTTAATGAAGATAACACAGTTAAGACAAAGCCTTATGTTAAACCATACCAACCACTACTTCCTTACCCGAGTAAAATGAGAAAAGAAAGACTTGAAGCCAAGCAATCCAAATTCTTGGATATGTTTAAACAAATAAACGTCAATCTTCCTTTCATTGATGTGATTTCAGGAATGTCTAGATATGCTAAATTCTTGAAAGATCTAATCACAAATAGAAAGAAAATGGAAGAACTCTCTGCTGTTACTATGAATGCAAATTGTTCTGCAATGCTGTTGAATAAGATACCAGAAAAATTATCAGATCCAGGAAGTTTCACAATTCCATGTTTTCTGGGTAGTCTTAGTTCAATAGAAGCATTGGCAGACTTAGGTGCTAGTATAAATCTAATGTCGTATTCACTATACGCTAAACTAGACCTTGGAGAATTGAAACCAACAAGAATAAGCATACAACTAGCCAATCGATCAGTAAAATATCCTAGAGGGATAATGGAAAATATGCTAGTTAAAGTTGGTACTTTAGTATTTCCAGTAGATTTTGTTATTCTGGACATGGAAGAAGATTCTTGAGTTCCTCTCATATTAGGAAGACCATTCTTAAACACGGCTAAAGAAATAATAGACGTGTTCGGTAAGAAACTGACCCTAAGTATAGAGGACGAGAGTGTTACCTTTTCTGTTGATAGAGCCATGCAACAACCGCAATCTGCAGATGATACATGTTATTATATTCAAACTATAGATTCACATGCAGAATTGTTAGAAGAATTTCCAGAATTACAAGGATCAGGAGAATGTTCTTTAGGAGAAGGAACTGAACCAATTGATGAAGTTGAAATGTTAGCTACACTCATGGCTAATGGACATGAACCAACAATAGAAGAAATTCAAATTCTAAAAGAAGAAGATAGATATCGATACAAATCATCGATAGAAGAACCACCGACATTAGAGTTAAAGTCACTTACAAACCATTTGGAATATGCTTATTTACATGGTGAATCTGAATTACCAGTAATAATATCATCTTCTCTTACGGAAAATGAAAAATCTCAACTCATTTCTGTGCTAAAAGCTCAGAAACCAGCTATTGCATGGAAGATTCATGATATTAAAGGAATAAGTCCTTCGTATTGAAAACATAAAATCCTTATGGAAGAAGGTCATAAAACATATGTTTAACGCCAACGAAGACTAAATCCTAATATGCAAGATGTTGTTAAGAAAGAAATTATTAAACTGCTAGATGCAGGTTTAATTTATCCAATCTCTGATAGTCCATGGGTAAGCCCAGTTCAATCTGTTCCTAAGAAGGGTGGCATGACTGTCATCATAAATGAAAAAAATGAGTTTATTCCTACTAGGACTGTAACAGGATAGTGTGTTTGTATTGATTATAGAAATTTAAATGACGCCACCAGAAAAGATCACTTTCCCTTACCTTTCATTGATCAAATGTTGGAAAGATTAGCCAGAAACAGTTACTATTGTTTTCTTGACGGTTTCTTTCATATATTTTCAAATTCCAATCGCACCCGAGGACCAAGAGAAAACCACGTTCACGTGCACTTATGGTACTTTTGCTTACAAACGCATGCTATTTGGACTTTGCAACACCCCTGCAACCTTTCAAAGGTGCATGATGGCGATTTTTCATGACACGGTAGAAGAATGCATGGAAGTATTCATGGATGACTTTTCAGTCTTCGGTGATACTTTTAAAACATGTCTAGTTAATCTTGAACGAATGCTTATTAGATGCGAACAATCAAATCTAGTTCTTAATTGGGAGAAATGCCATTTCATGGTTAAAGAAGGCATCATTCTTGGTCATAAAATCTCAAAGGAAGGAATTCAAGTGGATAGAGCTAAAGTAGATGTAACTGCTAAACTTTCACATCCCACCAATGTTAGAGGAGTTAGGAGTTTTCTAGGGCATGCCGGTTTTTACCGATGTTTCATAAAAGATTTTTCTAAAATTGCCACTCCTATGAATAAACTCCTAGAAAAAAATGCTCAATTCATCTTTTCAGATGAATGCATCAAATCTTTTAATATTCTTATAGAAAAACTCACTAATGCGCCGATCATGATAACTCCAAATTGGAATCTACCATTTGAACTCATGTGCGATGCAAGTGATTTTGCAATGGGAGCCGTTTTAGGACAAAGGATTGAAAAATGATTTCAACCTATTTATTACGCTAGTAAGACATTACAAGGAGCACAAATTAATTACACAACTACTGAAAAAGAACTCCTTGCTATTGTCTTTGCTTTTGACAAATTTCGTTCATATCTCGTTCTAGCTAAAACGGTGGTCTATACTGACCATTATGCTCTTAGATACCTATTTTCAAAACAAGATGCCAAACCACGATTAATTCGTTGTATCTTACTCTTACAAGAGTTCGATATTGAAATCCGAGACAAAAAGGGAGCAGAAAATCTCGCAGCTGATCATCTTTCTCGTCTTGAAAGTCCTGAATTAGAAGTTCTAAATGAATCGGCATTGAAGATAACTTTCCTGATGAATATCTATTGAAGATAGATTATAATGAAATTCCATGGTTTGCAGACTATACAAACTACTTAGTATGTGGATTCCTTGAAAAAGGGTTGTTGTACCAAAAATGAAAGAAATTCTTTAGTGATATAAAACACTATTTCTGGGAAGATCCACATTTGTTTAAAAGTTGTTCTGATGAAATAATCTGCCGATGTGTATTCGGAGATGAAGCTAGTCAAATCTTAAACCATTGTCACACAGGACTAACAGGAGGACATTATGGGCCTCAACTTACAGCAAGGAAAGTCTATGATGCTGGATTCTATTGGCCTACAATTTTCAAAGATGCACACCTTCTTTGCAAATCCTGTGATGCATGTCAAAGGGCCGAAAAAATAAGTCAACGTGATGAAATGCCACAAAATGTCATTCAAGTATGTGAAGTATTTGAAGTTTGGGGTATTGACTTTATGGGTCCATTTCCAACATCTCATAATAATCTCTATATTCTCGTTGCTATTGATTATGTATCTAAATGGGCAGATGCACAAGCTCTCCTAACTAACGATGCACGAGTTGTAGTCAACTTCTTAAAACGTCTTTTTGCAAGGTTCGGAATACCGAAAGCTTTAATAAGTGATCGGGGTACTCATTTCTGTAATAATCAACTAGAGAAAGTTCTCAAAAGATTTGGAGTAACTCATAAAATCTCAACCGCTTATCATCCACAAATAAGTGGACAAGTTGAAAATACCAACCGAGCTTTAAAACGTATTCTAGAGAAAACCGTAGGATCAAATCCGAAGGAATGGTCCATAAAATTGGAGGATGCACTCTGGGCTTTTAGAACAGCCTACAAAACTCCAATTGGAACCACACCTTTTAAACTCGTTTACGAAAAAGCATGTCATCTTCCAGTAGAAATTGAACATAAAGTATTTTGGGCTTTGAAGACATGTAATCTTGATTTACATGAAGCCGGATGTCTACGGTTAAGTCAATTAAACGAATTAGAAGAATTAAGACATGAAGCATACGAAAATTCGTTAATATATAAGGAAAGAACGAAGAAATGGCATGATAAAAGAATCAGAAGTTCAAAAGAATTTAAAGAAGAAGACAGAGTTCTTCTTTTCAATTCACGATTCAAGCTATTTCCTGGAAAATTGAAATCAAGATGGTCTGGACCATTCATAGTCAAAAGAGTTTTCCCATATGGAACAATAGAGTTGATAAATTCAAATGGAATTGAATTTAAAGTTAATGGTCACAGAGTTAAACATTACATACATGGTCCGATGAAAGTTGACAATGAAGTCAATCATAATTTCACCACCCAAGAAAATCCTCAGAATGAAAACATAAATATGTTATCAACAACATATGAAAAACCAAAATTGGAAGACGGGGAAGCTTCAAATTGGAGTGATGAAGAAGAATTCCTATACAAACTTCCCATTCCAAGAAACGAAGAAAAGCGTGAACAAGAAGTTCAAGTAGAAGTGAAAGAACCAAGAAAAGATCACTTGAAAAGGTTAACAAACCAACTCTACTTACTAAAGTAGGAGACCCAGGTGAATTTATCATTTCTTGCTTGCTTAACGATGGTGCTATGTATAATGGACTCGCAGATTTAGGAGCAAGTGCAAATGTTATGCCTCTTTCCTTATATAAAAAATTAGGTGTGGGTAAATTAAGACCAACCAGAATAGGTGTTCAATTATTTGATCAAACCATTAAACACCCGATTGGAATAGCAAACAATTTACTTGTTAAAGTGGGAAGTTTGACCTTTGTTGCAAACTTCATAGTAATTAACATGGAGGAAGACCTTAGTATTCCTCTAATTTTAGGTCGCCCATTTTTAGCAACCACCGAAGCATTCATTGATGTAAGAGAAGGTAGAATGACACTTAGGGATGGTGACAAATCGATCACCTTTGTGAACTGAAAGTTTAGATCTCCACCAACCAAAACCGTTGAACCAATAAAAACGCCTAAGTGTGGGGAAGATGAAGCAACAACCAATGATGACCTGATAACAAAGAATCCCGTTGTTAATACGAAATTAGATGAACCCATTTTTAACAGTTCAACGAAGAAACTTTATAAACGGATTCAAGATGCTAGGATTAAGGGGAACTTTAAGTTATGTAACCGATTAGTATCCAATTTGTCACCTAAATAAAAGGAAATGTTAGTTGAATTTATGAAAATTACAGAGGAAATCAACAATTGGCTTGAAGCAAAAGTCAGAGATATACAAGTTGTTGATAGTCCAATTGAAAACGAAGTTAATCATAATTTCGACACCACATCTAACTAAGTGTGGGGAGATTCGAATCTTTTAAGGATAATATATATTTCTGTTAGAGTTAGATATTTTGTTTTCGTGTAGTTCTCGAGAATGGAATCCGAATGGTCTTTTCCTAGCAGACCCTAAAGAACTAGTCTTCTCCCTCCATTCTGAATTTTTATTTTTTTTAGGTTTTACAAGATGAAGAATTCTTTTGATCTGAACCATGGTCTACTACTACATGCTTTGATTACTAAACATAATAATGACACACTCCCGAGTGACCTGGTGTCAGTAATAAGAGGCAGATGTGACGAAGTAAGGAAAGAACTCAGGAAAGATCATCATAAGACACATTTTGGTAAAGGAAAATCAAAATCTGCAACAAAAAGAAGAGCACGACACCTTGAAAGATGTCATAAATGCGGAAAATGGTCACACGAAGGTAAATGTTCAAATAATCAAACATATTCAAATACCGAATTTGTTACTCTATGCAGAGAAGGACCGTTTATATGTTTAGAAGAAAAGATATTGAAGAATTGAGGTTACGCTTATGTAGCTAGGGAAAACCAAATCACACGACTTTCCTATGAGTCGGCTAAAGCAGGTCTCTGAGAATTCTATCTCACAGTTAAGTATGTACAGTTTTTATTTTTATTTTTATTGCTTTTAACCTTTTGATAATAAACGTTGAATCGTTCACTATAAAGTATTAAATTGGTATTCAATAAAATTAGGTATGCGTAACTGAAATTATTGATATCATACAAAAATTTATTACATCACTGCGAAATTTACCGTTTATTCTTAAGGTATAAATATCTTTAATCAATCAATCCAAAGTATTTCAAAAATTCGTCAGGAGTAAAACTAGGTAATATAGCCGAAATTACTTTATCCAAAAGAAGGGCGTATATTTTTGTTAATATTTGATTGATTAAAGTGGGATAAAAGACCAAAAAGATTTTTAATTTTATCTTTACCATGTTTTTAAAATTAATATTATAAATTTTTAAAATCAATATATTTAAGTTTGTAAATATTTTGAACTACTATTTTTAATATAAGTTTGCAAAATTAAAAATATTAATTATATTTATATGAATTTTTAATTTTATGCATTTTAAATTTAAGTTTGGTGAAAATTTAAAAATAAAATTTACTTTATTTCATTAAGTTAAAAATTGATTTCCAAAATTCATCGTAAGTTGAAGACTAGGTCTTTGAACCGAAATTGCTTTACCCAAGGGTGGGACGAGAAATTTTGTTATCATTATTTTTAATCTTATTGATCTAAAGTATGCCAAAAATATTAAAAAAAAACCGAAAATCTTTGCTTTTAAAACAATCACTTTAAAATGACAAATTTTAAAATTTTGTTAGGTAAACGTATCGAAACTACCTCTACCTAAAGTAAAAGGAAACAAAATGTTAAAAATTATTCATTTAAATTGTTTTAATAAATAAAGGTTTTATATAAAAAAATATTATGTATATATTTGTTTGTAGTTTATATTATGTACAAAACATGATAAAATAGCACACTTTCAAAAACTGGCATTATGTTCAGCAAAAGTTACTAATTTTAACGACAAGACGTAAAATATCAAATGTGATATAAAACAATAGGTTTGTAAACTCGGTATTTTTAATCATTTTTCTACACTAATCACCATCATGAATTTAAATTTTTACTGATTTCTTACAAATGAGGGCATTGCAAGATCTCAAGTGTGGGGAAGGGTTATAAATTCTCTCGGGTTTACACTTGGTTTAATTGCCAAATTTTGTGAAAATTTGAAAAATTTTTAACTAAATGAATTCAAAATCATGTTTATACATATTTATGAACGACAAAAACTAGGTGTTAATACCGAAATTATCGTTACCTCGAAAAGGACATAAATTGAGAAACACCCTAAAACGCTAGAATTCATTTAAAATGGAATAAAGGAGAATAAAAAGGCAAAGAAAAAAACTAAGTGTGGGGAGAATGTATCAAGTTATTCAATAAAACTATCTATCACATGTTTCTGTAAAGTTTATTGCAGGTGCTTTTGTTTTAGACTAAATTAATTGTTTTACCTGTAATATTATAATAAAGATAAAAGAAAAAGATGGATCTACACGATGAATCAATTCCATCATTAAAAGGAAGTAAAGTCTTTCGAAAAAGAAATGCGCTTCTTGATTTAGGTCAGGAAGTTGTCGTCCAAACCAGCTGTAGGTTGACGAAAAATCAAGAAAAGTCATCTCTAAAATCAGCAGGAAATCCACGGACCTCAGCATCAAACAGGGTTGCCATGTGGTCAGACTTATCCTAACCATGAGAGGATCTGTCTCATAAAATGGGGAGGGCGCCGTGCAAATTAGCTTGATAAGACTAATGAATCAGACCCCCACTAAGGATAATCTCCTTAAAGATTAAAAATCAGCTTTTAAGCCTGATATCACTCAATCCTTGAGATTGACCTTAAAGATTGAGAATTACAAACTCATGGAATTCGATGATATCTAAACTCGAGCTTGAACGAGAAAATATTTTGATCAAAATTATAAACCGATTTGTTTTCTGAAAACCCATTTTTAATGCGTTCATTACCATTGAACGTAAAATCCTAGGAATTCACCTGGAATTCATTAGGTCACCTGAACCAAATCAGGTGTCAACCGTAAGAACGGTGGTTGCATAGCATGGTCGAAGACAGGACCTTGTGCCAGACCGAAAAACTATAGGGTGATCATTACTATTGCTCCTACAAAGGATATTAATTGCATCCGACACGTTATAGACCATAATCAAAAGCATGTCACGGGAAATTGCCTTAACAGTTGCTTGTTCAACGCTTTCCTTTATAACCGGACGGTAGTTTACCGAAAGGTAATATACGGAGCAAGTATACTGGACGTGTTGCTTTCCCAATACAAGGTTAGCAATTGGGTGACACAAAACCGCAAGTTTTGAGCTAAAATTTTCAAATCTGAAACCCACCAAATCCACAAAAACAATTTGCAAACACCGATGAAGGGTTATTCCGGAAAACTTATCTAGGGTAAAAGCTAGATTTAATTTTCAAAAGATCAAATGTTTTCATAAAGATCCAATTTCCTTAAGGATCTAAATTTTCATAGTCATGTGGGACTGTAAACCACAACGTTACTATCATTGTTCATACCGTCGTATTAAAATCACTGATGTACAAAGTGTGAAGAATAAAGAAGTGATTCTTGTATTTTTATTTCAAGACTATATTGCTTGAGGACAAGCAACGCTCAAGTGTGGGAATATTTGATAATGCTAAAAATGAACATATATTTCATAGCATTATCCCTCAAGAAAGACAAGCTTTTGGTTGCAATTATTCTATTTACAAGTGATATTCGTTTAAATAATAAAAGGTGAAGACAAAAGACAGATTCGACGAATTGAAGACGCAAACGACCAAAAAGCTAAAACGTACAAAGTACAATCAAAGTGGTACAAATTATTGATGAGAAACGTCTAATAATTACAAGAGTACGAGCCGTAAGACGCAAAGTACAAGATATTAAATAGTATGAAAGGACGTTCGAAAATCCAAAATTGGGACCAGAGTCAACTCTCAACGCGCGACGCAACGGACTAAAAATTACAAGTCAACTATGCACATGAATATAATATAATATATAATTAATTCTTAAAATTATATATATATATTATATTATATATTAAAAACCGTCGGCAAACTAGGAGACAAATGATTGTGAGCTGGATCCTTGCTCCATGCGATCGCATGGCCTGGAGGCCTAATTCCCATGCGATCGCATGGCCTACTTTTTCTGGCCACATTCCTATAAAAGGCAGTCTGGTGCTCGAGCTCAATATACCATTCATCAATCTCTCTCTTACAAATATATATATATATATATATATATATATATATATATATATATATATATATATATATATATATATATATATAAATTTATATATATATTTATATTTATATTTATATTTATATTTTTAATTTTAATTTAAGATTAATAATAATAAGGGTATGTTAGCGAATGTTGTAAGTGTGTAAGTCGAAATTTTGTCCGTGTAACGCTACGCTATTATTAATCATTCTAAGTTATGTTTAACCTTTTTAAATTAATGTCTCATAGCTAAGTTATTATTATGCTTATTTAAATCGAAGTAATCGTGATGTTGGGCTAAATATTAAAGACGGGGTAATTGGGCTTTGGACCATAATTGGGGTTTGGATAAAAGAACGACACTTGTGGAAATTAGACTATGCGCTATTAATAGGCTTTATATTAACTAAATGATACCTCGTTAATTTAATATATAGACTTATAATTTGACGCATTTATATATAACCACATACGCTTGACTGGGTACGGTGGGCGGGATATCTATAAATACCAATAATTATTCATTTGACCGAACACGGGGATGGATTAATAATCAATAGACTTGTTGAAACATGGGTGGATTACATTAAAGGGTAATTGGTGTAATTCTTAACAAAGTAGTAAAACCTTGGACTGAAATGTCCCGTTCATATTGATTATAAACGTTCCATATTAATTGATTTCGTCGCGAGGTTTTGACCTCTATATGAGACATTTTTCAAAGACTACGTTCAGTTTTAAAACAACCATAACCTTTATTTTATCGATAAAGGTTTAAAAAGCATTACGTAGATTATCAAATAATGATAATCTAAAATATACCGTTTACACACGACCATTACATAATGGTTTACAATAAGAATATATTACATCAAAAATAAGTTTCTTGAATGCAGTTTTTACATAATATCATACAAGCATGGACTCCAAATCTTGTCCTTATTTTAGTATGCAACAGCGGAAGCTCTTAATAATTACCTGAAAATAAACATGCTTTAAACGTCAACAAAAATGTTGGTAAGTTATAGGTTCAACCTATATATTTATCAATCGAAATAATAGACCACAAGATTTCATATTTCAATACATCCCATACATAGAGATAAAAATCATTCATACGGTGAACACCTGGTAACCGACATTAACAAGATGCATATAGAATATCCCCATCATTCCGGGACACCCATTGGAAATGATAATTTCGAAGTACTAAAGCATTCCAAATTCCAGAATGGGGCTTGTTGGGCCCGATAGATCTATCTTTAGGATTCGCGTCAATTTGGGGGTCTGTTCCCAAATTCTTAGGCTACCAAGCTAAAAAGGGGCATATTCGGCTTCGATCATTCACCCATATAAAGTAGTTTCATTTACTTGTGTCTATTTCGTAAAACATTTATAAATTTGCATGTATTCTCATCCCAAAATATTATATTTTAAAAGTGGGACTATAACTCACTTTCACAGATTTTTACTTCGTCGGGAAGTAATACTTGGCCACTGGTCGATTCACGAACCTATAACAAATATGTACATATATATCAAAGTATGTTCAAAATATATTTACAACTTTTTTAATACGTTTTAATGTTTTAAGTTTATTAAATCAGCTGTCCTCGTTAGTAACCTACAACTAGTTGTCCATAGTTAGATGTACAGAAATAAATTTATATATTATCTTGACCCAATCCACAACCTAGTATATACATGTCTCAGGCTAGATCACAACTCAAAGTATATATATTTTTGGAATCAACCTTAACCCCGTATAGCTACCTCCAACATTACTGCATATAGAGTGTCTATGGTTGTTCCAAATAATATATATAGATGGGTCGATATGATATGTCAAAACATTTGCATACGTGTCTATGGTATCCCAAGATTACATAATATATTAGAATACATGTATAATACAATATAAGTTAGCTAGGCTTTGATTAATATAGATTTGTTACCAATTTTCACGTAGCTACTCCAATCTTGTTTTACCCATAACTTCTTCGTTTTAAAACCATTTTGAGTGAATCAAATTGCTATGGTTTCATATTAAACTCTATTTTATGAATCTAAACAGAAAAAGTATAGGTTTATAGTCAGAAATATAAGTTACAAGTCGGTTTTGTAAGAGGTAGTCATTTCAGTCGAAAGAACAACGTCTTGATGACCATTTTGAAAAATATACTTCCACTTTGAGTTTAACCATGATTTTTGGATATAGTTTCATGTTCATAAGAAAAATCATTTTCCCAGAAGAACAACTTTTAGATCAAAGTTTATCATAGTTTTTAATTATCAAACCCAAAACAGCCCGCGGTGTTACTACGACGGTGTATGTTCGGTTTTACGGTATTTTTCGTGTTTCCAGGTTTTAAATCATTAAGTTAGCATATCATATAGATATACAACATGTGTTTAGTTGATTTTAAAAGTCAAGTTAGAAGGATTAACTTTTATTTGCGAACAAGTTTAGAATTAACTAAACTATGTTCTAGTGATTTCAAGTTTAAATCTTCGAATAAGGTAGTTTTATATACATGAATCGAATGATGTTATGAACATCATTACTACCTCAGGTTTTGTGGATAAACCTACTAGAAATGAGAAAAATAGATCTAGCTTCAAAGGATCCTTGGATGGCTTGAAAGTTCTTGAAGCAGAATCATGACACGAAAACAAGTTCAAGTAAGATTTCCACTCGAAATAAGATTGTTATAGTTATAGAAATTTAATCAAAGTTTGAACATGAGTATTACCTTGTATTATAAAGATATCTTACTATAAATAAGAAAGATTTCTTGAGGTTGGATGATCACTTTACAAGATTGGAAGTAAGCTAGCAAACTTGAAAGTATTCTTTATTTTATGAAACTAGAACTTATAGAATTTATGAAGAACACTTAGAACTTGAAGATAGAACTTGAGAGAGATCAATTAGATGAATAGAATTGAAGAATTAAAGTGTTTGTAGGTGTTTTTAGTCGTTGGTATATGGATTAGATATAAAGGATGTGTAATTTTGTTTACATGTAAATAAGTCATGAAGGATTACTAATATTTTTGTAATTTTATGAGATATTTCATGCTAGTTGCCAAATGATGGTTCCCACATGTGTTAGGTGACTCACATGGGCTGCTAAGAGCTGATCATTGGAGTGTATATACCAATAGTACATACATCTAAAATCTGTGTATTGTACGAGTACGAATACGGGTGCATACGAGTACAATTGTTGATGAAACTGAACGAGGATGTAATTGTAAGCATTTTTGTTAAGTAGAAGTATTTTGATAAGTGTATTGAAGTCTTTCAAAAGTGTATGAATACATATTAAAACACTACATGTATATACATTTTATCTGAGTCGTTAAGTCATCGTTAGTCGTTACATGTAAATGTTGTTTTGAAACCTTTAGGTTAACGATCTTGTTAAATGTTGTTAACCCATTGTTTATTATATCTAAAGAGATGTTAAATTATTACATTATCATGATATTATGATATATTAATATATCTTAGTATGATATATATACAGTTAAATGTTGTTACAACGATAATCGTTACATATATGTCTCGTTTCGAAATCATTAAGTTAGTAGTCTTATTTTTACATATGTAGTTCATTGTTAATACACTTAATGATATGTTTACTTATCATAATACCATGTTAGCTATATATATATATATATATATATATATATATATATATATATATATATATATCCATATATATGACATCATATAGTTTTTACAAGTTTTAACGTTCGTGAATCACCGGTCAACTTGGGTAGTCAATTGTCTATATAAAACCTATTTCAATTAATCAAGTCTTAACAAGTTTGATTGCTTAATATGTTGGAAACACTTAACCATGTAATTATCAAATTCACTTAATATAAATAAAAATGGAAAAGTTTGGGTCACTACAGTACCTACCCGTTAAATAAATTTCGTCCCGAAATTTTAAGTAGTTGGAGGTGTTGACGTATCTTCTGGAAATAAGTGCGGGTATTTCTTCTTCATATGATCTTCTAGTTCCCAGGTGAACTCAGGTCTTCTACGAGCATTCTATCGAACCTTAATAATTGATATCTTGTTTTTCTTAAGTCTTTTAACCTCACGATCCATTATTTCGATAGGTTCTTCGATAAATTGAAGTTTTTCGTTAATTTGGATTTCGTATAACGGAATAGTGAGATCTTCTTTAGAAAAATATTTCTTCAAATTCGAGACGTGAAAAGTGTTATGACCATCCACGAGTTGTTGAGGTAGCTCAAGTCGGTAAGCTACTGGTCCGACGCGATCAATAACCTTGAATGGTCTAATATACCTTGGGTTTAATTTCCCTCATTTACCAAATCGAACAACACCTTTCCAAGGTGCAACTTTAAGCATGACCATCTCTCCAATTTCGAATTCTATATCTTTTCTTTTAATGTCAGCGTAGCTCTTTTCTTGACTTTGAGCGGTTTTCAACCGTTGTTGAATTTGGATGATCTTCTTGGTAGTTTCTTGTATTATCTCCGGACCCGTAATCTGTCTATCCCCCACTTCACTCCAACAAATCGGAGACCTGCACTTTCTACCATAAAGTGCTTCAAACGGTGCCATCTCAATGCTTGAATGGTAGCTATTGTTGTAGGAAAATTCTGCTAACGGTAGATGTCGATTCCAACTATTTCTGAAATCAATAACACATGCTCGTAGCATGTATTCAAGTGTTTGTATCGTCCTTTCACTCTGCCCATCAGTTTGTGGATGATAGGCAGTACTCATGTCTAGACGAGTTCCTAATGCTTGCTGTAATGTCTGTCAGAATCTTGAAATAAATCTGCCATCCCTATCAGAGATAATAGAGATTGGTATTCCATGTCTGGAGATGACTTCCTTCAAATACAGTCGTGCTAACTTCTCTATCTTGTCATCTTCTCTTATTGGCAGGAAGTATGCTGATTTGGTGAAATGATCAACTATTACCCAAATAGTATCAAAACCACTTGCAGTCCTTGGCAATTTAGTGATAAAATCCATGGTAATGTTTTCCCATTTCCATTTCGGGATTTCGTGTTGTTGAAGTAGACCTGATGGTTTCTGATGCTCAGCTTTGACCTTAGAACACGTCAAACATTCTCCTACGTATTTAGCAGCATCGGCTTTCATACCCGGCCACCAAAAATGTTTCTTGAGATCCTTGTACATCTTCCCCGTTCCAGTATGTATTGAGTATCTGGTTTTATGAGCTTCTCTAAGTACCATTTCTCTCATATTTCTCTCATATCTCCAAATTTTGGTACCCAAATCCTTTCAGCCCTATACCGGGTTCCGTCTTCCCGAATATTAAGATGCTTCTCCGATCCTTTGGGTATTTCATCCTTTAAATTTCCCTCTTTTAAAACTCCTTGTTGCGCCTCCTTTATCTGAGTAGTAAGTTTAGTGTGAATCATTATATTCATAGCTTTTACTCGAATAGGTTCTCTGTCCTTTCTGCTCAAGGCGTCGGCTACCACATTTGCCTTCCCCGGGTGGTAACGAATCTCAAAGTCATAATCATTCAACAATTCAATCTATCTGTGCTGCCTCATGTTCAGTTGTTTCTGATTAAATATGTGTTGAAGACTTTTATGGTCGGTATATATAATACTTTTGACCCCATATAAGTAGTGCCTTCAAGTCTTTAATGCAAAAACAACCGCGCCTAATTCCAAATCATGTGTCGTATAATTCTGCTCGTGAATCTTCAATTGTCTAGACGCATAAGCAATTACTTTCGTTCGTTGCATTAATACACAACCGAGACCTTGCTTTGAGGTGTCACAATATATCACAAAATCATCATTCCCTTCAGGTAATGACAATATAGGTGCCGTAGTTAACTTTTTCTTCAACAATTGAAACGCTTTTTCTTGTTCATCCTTCCATTCAAATTTCCTCCCTTTATGCGTTAACGCAGTCAAGGGTTTTGCTATTTTGGAAAAATCTTGGATGAATCTCCTGTAATAACCAGCTAGCCCTAAAAATTGGCGTATGTGTTTCGGAGTTTTCGGGGTTTCCCACTTTTTAACGGTTTCAATCTTTGCTGGATCCAGTTGAATACCTTCTTTGTTCACTATATGACCGAGGAATTGAACTTCTTCCAACCAAAATGCACATTTTGAAAACTTAGCGTACAGTTTTTCTTTTCTCAGCAACTCTAGCACTTTTCTCAAATGTTCTTCGTACTCTTGATCATTCTTTGAGTAAATAAGTATGTCATCGATGAAAACAATGACAAACTTGTCAAGATATGGCCCACACACTCGGTTCATGAGGTCCATAAACACAGCTGGTGAGTTAGTCAATCCAAACGGCATAACCATAAACTCGTAATGACCGTAACGCGTCCTAAAAGCAGTCTTCAGAATGTCATCCTCTTTCACCCGCATTTGGTGATATCCAGAACGTAAATCGATCTTCGAATAAACCGATGAGCCTTGTAGTTGATCAAATAAGTCATCGATTCTCGGTAATGGGTAACGGTTCTTGATGGTAAGTTTGTTCAACTCTCGGTAGTCGATACACAACCTAAATGTACCATCTTTCTTCTTGACAAACAGAACAGGAGCTCCCCAGGGTGATGTACTTGGTCGAATGAAACCATGCTCTAAAAGTTCCTGTAACTGACTTTGTAATTCTTTCAGTTCGCTAGTTGCGAGTTTGTATGGAGCACGAGCTATTGGTGCAGCTCCTGGTACAAGGTCTATTTGAAATTCAACGGATCGATGTGGGGGTAATCCCGGTAATTCTTTCGAAAATACATCGGAAAATTCTTTTGCGACGGGAACATCACCGATGTTCTTTTCTTAGGTTTAACTTCCTCGATGTGTGCTAGAATGACGTAACAACCTTTTCTTATTAGTTTTTGCGCCTTCAAACTACTAATAAGATTTAACTTCGCGTTGTTCTTTTCTCCGTACACCATTAAAGGTTTTCCTTTTTCACGCATAATGCGAATCGCATCTTTGTAACAAACGACCTCTGCTCTTACCTTCTTCAACCAGTCCATGCCAATTATTACATCAAAACTCCCTAACTCGACTGGTATTAAATCAATCTTAAACGTTTCATCACCCAGTTTAATTTCTCTATCCCGACATATATTATCTGCTGAAATTAATTTACCTTTTGCTAATTCGAGTAAAAATTTATTATCCAAAGGCGTCAATGGGCAACTTAACTTAGCACAAAAATCTCTACTCATATAGCTTCTATCCGCACCTGAATCAAATAAAACATAAGCAGATTTATTATCAATAAGAAACGTACCCGTAACAAGCTCCGGGTCTTCCTGCGCTTCTGCCGTATTAATATTGAAAACTCTTCCACGGCCCTGCCCATTAGTATTCCCCTGATTAGGGCAATTACTTCTAATGTGGCCCGGTTTTCCACATCCATAACAAACAAAGGCGGCATTACTTGTTTCGCCACTATTTGTTCCTTTAGTTCTATTAAACTTTGGTCCGTAGACCTCACACTTTTTCGCACCATGGCCAGTTCTTTTACACTTGGTGCAAAATGTCGTACAGAACCCATTCTGGTGGTACTCTTCACACCTTTGGCATTTTTGGTTTTTGTTGCCATTGTTGTTATTGAGGTTGTTGTTGGGATTATTATTGTTGTTGGAACGGTTGTTGTAGTTGTTATTGTTGTTGGGACATTTATTGTAGTTATTGTTAGGATTGAGGTTATTATTGCGATTGTTGTTGCGGTTGTGGTTGTAATTGTTGTTGTTGTATTGGTGACCCTTGTCACTGGTTTCTTCCCACTTTCTCTTGAGTTGTTTCATGTTGGCTTCTTCAGCTGCCTGCTCTTTAATTCTTCCCTCAATCTGATTTATGAGTTTATGAGCCATTCGACTTGCCTTTTGTATGGAAGCGGGCTCGTGTGAACTCACATCTTCTTGAATCCTTACTGGTAACCCTTTTATAAATGTGTCGATCTTCTCTTCTTCATCTTCGAACATTCCTGGACATAATAGGCACAACTCTGTGAATCGTCGTTCATATGTGGTAATGTCGAACCCTTGTGTTCGTAACTCTCTAAGCTCCACCTTGAGCTTATTGACTTCGTTTCTAGGACGGTACTGCTCGTTCATCAATTGCTTGAATGCCGACCACGGTATTGCGTAAGCAGCATTTTGTCCTACCTGTTCAAGATAGGTGTTCCACTACGTTAACGCAGTACATGTGAAGGTATGCGTAGCGTACTTAACTTTGTCCTCTTCAGTACACTTACTTATGGCAAACACCGATTCGACTTTCTCGGTTCACCGTTTCAATCCAATTGGTCCTTCAGTTTCATCAAATTCTAAAGGTTTGCAGGCAGTGAATTCTTTGTAGGAGCATCCTACACGATTTCTTGTGGAATTAGTTCCACTGCTAGATCCAGAGTTATTGTTATTTTGCATCGCAGCCTGTACTGCGGCTATGTTTGCTGCAAGGAAAAACGGAAGTCTTCTTCGCTCATGTTCAAATTCTGACGAGTCGCCGGTGCCATTTCCTTCAAAAATAGCCAAAAGAATCGAGTTAATCATACAGAATATTAAGAGTAGTCAATAGTATTTCGTAGCATAATATGAACCCATTTATAAAAGCTTTTTCTTCATATTAGCGTTTTATAAGTTTAAATTCGGGTACTACCTACCCGTTAAGTTCATACTTAGTAGCTAATATACAATTCAACTACTACAATTCCATATGAAAAACTGATTATAATAATATATCACATACAAATATTCTTCAAACTTACAACTTCGCTATATTACATATAACATGAAATATAGTACACTTTGATACAGGACAGTTTTGAAGAAAAATCTAGTTAATACGCAAGTTGTTCAGCAAAGGAAATAAAGACTCGTAATTCATAAGTCCAGAAACAAGTCATGCATTCTGGTTTTACTAAGACGACTTCCCATCCTTGGTTTTGTGGAAAATAACCGTTATGACCATTGGCTAGGAAGCATGTTGTAATGTCGTCAAAAGGACGAGGGTTTCGTAATGTCCAACAGCCCCGTAATAATCTAAAAACCTTGTTTCTCACCCCAACTACTGAATCCGTCACTTGTGGTAAGGTTTTATTTAAAAGTTGTAACCCTATATTCTTTTTCTCACTTTGGTAAGAAGCGAACATCACTAACCCGTAAGTATAACATGCTTCTATATGTTACATGTTAGAAGCTCTTTCTAACTTACGAAATCCTATGTTGGGATATGTTGAGTCAAAATAGGTTCTTAACCCGTAGCGTAAAATTGCATTTGGGTTCCCCGAATTTAACGCTTTAAAGAAAACACGGCGTAACTTACGGTCTCCCCAATGTGATATACCCCACCTATCAAAGGAAAGCCTTTTATAGACTAAGGCATTTTTGGAAAGTCTTTCAAATGTTTGGCAAGTTAATTTCACCATAACTAAATGTGCTGATGAATTTTGACCGACTCTAGACAAGATTTCCTCAATCATATCCTCTGGTAGGTCTTCTAAAATATTCGGTTATCTACCCTTAACGTCCATTTAGTTTTTATACTGTAAAATAGACAAGGATTAGATTCGTAAGAGATAATTAACAAAAAATACAAGCAATTTTTACATAGAACATAAAAGTACAAGCACACTACAATACATATAATACACAACATGATTACAACCCTCTAATCTGAATCACTGGTTTCTTCTTCTTCGGACTTGGTTCGTTTTCCTAATTTTCTAGGGATATATGATGTTCTTCTAATATGAGCTGTCATTTTCCACAATGGTTTAGAAAAACCTGATGGTTTAGAGGTTCCCGAGTTATTGTTACAATTTAGGAAATACGGACGTTGCCGATACATATAAAGTTCATCGGGGTTGAAATCAGGTTTCTCTATTTTTATACCTTTTCCCTTATTATTTTCTTTTACCATATTAAATTGGGTCGAGGTAATTTCTATAACATCATCGGATCCTCATCGGGATCCGATTCATCGAAAAACTGGTAATCTTCCCAATATTTTGCTTCCTCGGCGGAAACACCATTGACCATTATTAACTTTGGTCCGTTGGTTGAGGATTTTCTTTTATTTAATCGATTTACTATAGGTATCAATATTTCTTCCTCCGGAACCTCTTCTTCTTTCGGTTACTCCTCTTCCAGTTCCTCCTCTTCCGGTTCCTCTTCTTTCGGTTCCTCCTCTTCCGGTTCCTCCTCTTCCGGTTCCTCTTCTTCCGGTTCTTCTTCGGGAATTTGTGAATCTTCCCAAAATATATTCGACTCTTCATTATTATTAGGTGAATCGATGGGATTTGTACTAGTGGTAGACATCTATCACATGATATCAACCACATTAAGAGGTTAATATATCACATAATATTTACATGTTAATAATATATAGTTTCCAACAAAAGTATTAAGCAATCGTTTTTAAAGAAAACACGGTCGAAGTCTAGACTCACTAATGTATCCTAACAAACTCGATAAGACATACTAATGCAAATTTCTGGTTCTCTAAGACCAACGCTCAGATACCAACTGAAATATCCCGCTCATATTGATTATAAACGTTCCATATTAATTGATTTCGTCGCGAGGTTTTGACCTCTATATGAGACGTTTTTCAAAGACTGCACTCATTTTTAAAACAACCATAACCTTTATTTTATCGATAAAGGTTTAAAAAGCATTATGTAGATTATCAAATAATGATAATCTAAAATATACCGTTTACACAAGACCATTACATAATGGTTTACAATAAGAATATATTACATCAAAAATAAGTTTCTTGAATGCAGTTTTTACATAATATCATACAAGCATGGACTCCAAATCTTTTCCTTATTTTAGTATGCAACAGCGGAAGCTCTTAATAATCACCTGAGAATAAACATGCTTTAAACATCAACAAAAATGTTGGTGAGTTATAGGTTTAACCTATATATTTATCAATCGAAAAAATAGACCACAAGATTTCATATTTCAATACATCCCATACATAGAGATAAAAATCATTCATACGGTGAACACCTGGTAACCGACATTAACAAGATGCATATAGAATATCCCCATCATTTCGAGACACCCATCGGACATGATAATTTCGAAGTACTAAAGCATTCCAAATTCCAGAATGGGGCTTGTTGGGCCCGATAGATCTATCTTTAGAATTCGCGTCAATTTGGGGGTCTGTTCCCAAATTCTTAGGCTACCAAGCTAAAAAGGGGCATATTCGGCTTCAATCATTCACCCATATTAAGTAGTTTCATTTACTTGTGTCTATTTCGTAAAGCATTTATAAATTTGCATGTATTCTCATGCCAAAATATTAGATTTTAAAAGTGGAACTATAACTCACTTTCACATATTTTTACTTAGTCGGGAAGTAATACTTGGCCACTGGTCGATTCACGAACCTATAACAAATATGTACATATATATTAAAGTATGTTCAAAATATATTTACAACATTTTTAATACGTTTTAATGTTTTAAGTTTATTAAGTCAGCTGTCCTCGTTAGTAACCTACAACTAGTTGTCCATAGTTAGATGTATAGAAATAAATTTATATATTATCTTGACCCAATCCACAACCCAGTTTATACATGTCTCAGGCTAGATCACAACTCAAAGCATATATATTTTTAGAGTCAACCTCAACCCTGTATAGCTACCTCCAATATTACTGCATATAGAGTGCCTATGGTTGTTCCAAATAATATATATAGATGGGTCTATATGATATGTCAAAACATTTTCATACGTGTCTATGGTATCCCAAGATTACATAATATATTAGAATACATGTATAATACAATATAAGTTAGCTAGGATATGATTAATATAGATTTGTTACCAATTTTCACGTAGCTACTCCAATCTTGTTTTACCCATAACTTCTTCGTTTTAAATCCGTTTTGAGTGAATCAAATTGCTATGGTTTCATATTAAACTCTATTTTACGAATCTAAACAGAAAAAGTATAGGTTTATAGTCGGAAATATAAGTTACAAGTCGTTTTTGTAAGAGGTAGTCATTTCAGTCGAAAGAACAACGTCTTGATGACCATTTTGAAAAACATACTTCCACTTTGAGTTTAACCATGATTTTTGGATATAGTTTCATGTTCATAAGAAAAATCATTTTCCCAGAATAACAAATTTTAAATTAAAGTTTATCATAGTTTTTAATTATCAAACCCAAAACAGCCCGCAGTGTTACTACGACGGCGTATGTCCGGTTTTACGGTGTTTTTCGTGTTTCCAGGTTTTAAATCATTAAGTTGTCATATCATATATATATACAACATGTGTTTAGTTTATTTTAAAATTCAAGTTAGAAGGATTAACTTTTATTTGCGAACAAGTTTAGAATTAACTAAACTATGTTCTAGTGATTTCAAGTTTAAACCTTCGAATAAGGTAGTTTTATATATATGAATCGAATGATGTTATGAACATTATTACTATCTCAGGTTTTGTGGATAAACCTACTGAAAATGAGAAAAATAGATCTAGCTTCAAACGATCCTTGGATGGCTTGAAAGTTCTTGAAGCAGAATCATGACACGAAAACAAGTTCAAGTAAGATTTCCACTCGAAATAAGATTGTTATAGTTATAGAAATTTAATCAAAGTTTGAATATGAGTATTACCTTGTATTAGAAAGATATCTTACTGTAAATAAGAAAGATTTCTTGAGGTTGGATGATCACTTTACAAGATTGGAAGTAAGCTAGCAAACTTGGAAGTATTCTTTATTTTATGAAACTAGAACTTATAGAATTTATGAAGAACACTTAGAACTTGAAGATAGAACTTGAGAGAGATCAATTAGATGAAGAAAATTGAAGAATGAAAGTGTTTGTAGGTGTTTTTGATCGTTGGTATATGGATTAGATATAAAGGATGTGTAATTTTGTTTACATGTAAATAAGTCATGAATGATTACTAATATGTTTGTAATTTTATGAGATATATCATGCTAGTTGCCAAATGATGGTTCCCACATGTGTTAGGTGACTCACATGGGCTGCTAATAGCTGATCATTGGAGTGTATATACCAATAGTACATACATCTAAAAGCTGTGTATTGTACGAGTACGAATACGGGTGCATACGAGTAGAATTGTTGATGAAACTGAACGAGGATGTAATTGTAAGCATTTTTGTTAAGTAGAAGTATTTTGATAAGTGTCTTGAAGTCTTTCAAAAGTGTATGAATACATATTAAAACACTACATGTATATACATTTTAACTGAGTCGTTAAGTCATCGTTAGTCGTTACATGTAAATGTTGTTTTGAAACCTTTAGGTTAACGATCTTGTTAAATGTTGTTAACCCATTGTTTATTATATCTAAAGAGATGTTAAATTATTACATTATCATGATATTATGATATATTAATATATCTTAGTATGATATATATACAGTTAAATGTTGTTATAACGATAATCGTTACATATATGTCTCGTTTTGAAATCATTAAGTTAGTAGTCTTATTTTTACATATGTAGTTCATTGTTAATACACTTAATGATATGTTTACTTATCATAATACCATGTTAACTATATATATATCCATATATATGACATCATATAGTTTTTTTACAAGTTTTAACGTTCGTGAATCACCGGTCAACTTGGGTGGTCAATTGTCTATATAAAACCTATTTCAATTAATCAAGTCTTAACAAGTTTGATTGCTTAACATGTTGGAAACACTTAATCATGTAATTTTCAAATTCACTTAATATAAATAAACATGAAAATGTTTGGGTCACTACATGGACTATACGCAGTCGATAACCTGGTGTATTCATTAAACAAAGTATTAAAACCTTGTTACTATTCGAATCCCCAATTAGTTGGAATATTTAACTTCGGGTATAAGGATAATTTGACGAAGACTCTCGCACTTTATGTTTATGACTGATGGACTATTATGAACAAACCCGTATGGACATATTGAATAATCCTGGACAAAGGACAATTAACCCATGGTAATAAATTAAAATCAACACGTCGAACATCATGATTATGGAAGTTTAAATAAGCATAATTCCTTTATTTCATATTTTATCACAATTTCATTTATCGCACTTTAATTTATCGCACTTTAATTATTGTCATTTACTTTATGCTTTAAATTAAGTTGTTTTTATATTTAATATTTTTACATTAGGTTTTAATTGCGACTAAAGTTTTAAAATCGACAAACCGGTCATTAAACGGTAAAAACCCCCTTTTATAATAATAATTACTACTTATATATTTATATTTATACAAATTTAGTTTTAAAAATATAGCATTAAACTTGGCTAGTTCCCTGTGGACGAACCGGACTTACTAAAAATAACACTACTGTACGATTAGGAACACTGCCTATAAGTGTTGTAGCAAGGTTTAGGCATATCCACTCTATAAATAAATAAATAACTTGTGTAAAATTGTATCGTATTTAATAGTATTTCGTAGTAATTATATAACTATTTCGTATACACCTCTACGCACATTATACTTATTATAACATTAAAGTTTAGTTACCAGGGTGCTCAATCTTATAGAATATTTTGATAAACGTTTCTGGATGAAACAACTGAAATCTTGTGATTCACCTTTATATACAGATTATATGATACATTAAAACTATGAACTTACCAACCTTTGTGTTGACACTTTCAAGCATGTTTATTCTCAGGTTTCTAGAAGTCTTCCATTTTTTGCTTATATGTTATACACGCTATGTGCATGGAGTCTGATAATGCTAAAAACGAACATATATTTCATAGCATTATCCCTCAAGAAAGACAAGCTTTTAGTTGCAGTTGTCCTATTCACAAGGAATATTCGTTTAAATATTAAAAGGTGAAGACAAAAGGCAGATTCGACGAATTGAAGACGCAAACGACCAAAAAGCTCAAAAGTACAAAGTACAATCAAAGTGGTTCCAATTATTGATGAAGAAACGTCTCAAAATTACAAGAGTACATGCCGCAAAACGCAAAGTACAAGATATTAAATTATACGAAAGGACGTTCGAAAATCCGAAACCGGGACCAGAGTCAACTCTCAACGCTCGACGCAACGGACTAAAAATTACAAGTCAACTATGCACATGAATATAATATAATATATAATTAATTCTTAAAATTAATATATATATATATATATATATATATATATATATATATATATATATATATATATATATATATATATATATATATATATATATATTATATTATATTATAAAACCGTCAGCAAGCTAGGAGCCAAGCTTGTGTGAGCTGGATTCCACTGCTCCGCACTCGCGGAGCTTATAAAGGCAAAAGCCTCCGCACTCACGGAGGTCAAATAGTATTACGTGGGCCTATAAAAGGCCGAGCATTCGGCCAAAATTTACACATCTTTTTCTCTTCACTCATACGTAAACTTATATATATATTTATATTTTAATTTTAATTTTAATTTTAATCCTAATAATAAGGGTATGTTAGCGAATGTTGTAAGGGTGTAAGTCGAAATTCTATCCGTGTAACGCTACGCTATTTTTAATCATTGTAAGTTATGTTCAACCTTTTTAATTTAATGTCTCGTAGCTAAGTTATTATTATGCTTATTTAATACCGAAGTAATCATGATGTTGGGCTAAATATTTAAATTTGGGTAATTGGGCTTTGTACCATAATTGGGGTTTGGACAAAAGAACGACACTTGTGGAAATTAGACTATGGGCTATTAATGGGCTTTATATTTGTTTAACTAAATGATAGTTTGTTAATTTTAATATAAAGATTTACAATTGGACATACCTATAAATAACCATATACACTCGATCGGACACGATGGGCGGGATATTTATATGTACGAATAATCGTTCATTTAACCGGACACGAGAATGGATTAATAGTCACTAGAATTATTAAAATAGGGGTAAAATTATGTACAAGGACACTTGGCATAATTGATAACAAAGTATTAAAACCTTGGGTTACACGCAGTCGATAACCTGGTGTAATTATTAAACAAAGTGTTAAGACCTTGTTACAGTTTAAGTCCCCAATTAGTTGGAATATTTGACTTCGGGTATAAGGATAATTTGACGAGGACACTCGCACTTTATATTTATGACTGATGGACTGTTATGGACAAAAACCAGACGGACATATTAAATAATCCAGGACAAAGGACAAATAACCCATGGGCATAAAACTAAAATCAACACGTCAAACATCATGATTACGGAAGTTTAAATAAGCATAATTCTTTTATTTCATATATAATTCCTTTATTTTCATATTTAATTGCACTTCTAATTATCGCACTTTTATTTATTGTCATTGTATTTAGTTGCACTTTTAATTATCGCACTCTTTAATTATCGCAATTTTATTTCATCGCACTTTTATTTATTGCAATTTCATTATCGTTATTTACTTTACGCTTTAAATTAAGTCTTTTATTTATTTAATATTTTACATTAGGTTTTAACTGCGACTAAAGTTTTAAAAATCGACAAACCGGTCATTAAACTGTAAAAACCCCCCTTTATAGTAATAATATTACTTATATATATTTGTATTTATATAAATTAAAACTAATATAGCGTTAAGCTTTGTTTAAAAGATTCCCTGTGGAACGAACCGGACTTACTAAAAACTACACTACTGTACGATTAGGTACACTGCCTATAAGTGTTGTAGCAAGGTTTTGGTATATCCATTCTATAAATAAATAAATATCTTGTGTAAAATTGTATCGTATTTAATAGTATTTCCTAGTAAAAATAAAGCTATTTCATATACATCTCGCAGCACATCAAGTATTTTTGGCGCCGCTGACGGGGAACTTAAACGCCGAAAGCGCAACGCTAATGATATAAAAAAAATAATATAATTTTGTAAAAGTTTTTATTAAGTCTTTCAAGTAAAAATATAAGTTTTTAAAAAAAAATATAAAAAATATAAAAATACAAAAAGAGTTTGTTAAAAAAAATATAGAAAGTTAAAAAGTATTTTTATTTTTGAGTTAAAATATAAGTATTTTATTGTTT
Organism: Rutidosis leptorrhynchoides; assembly: GCF_046630445.1. Taxonomy (NCBI): domain Eukaryota; kingdom Viridiplantae; phylum Streptophyta; class Magnoliopsida; order Asterales; family Asteraceae; genus Rutidosis; species Rutidosis leptorrhynchoides. Next base: position 381,460,633 of record NC_092338.1, read on the forward strand.
TATATAAATATTTATTTATATTTATATAAATATTTTATATTTATAGAAAAACAAAAACAAAAAAAAAAAAAAAAAAACTGAACCTGTAAAAATCGACCCCTTTCTCAGCTGAAATTGAACCCTCCGCGACTCGCGGAGGTTTTGAACTGTTACTATACGCACTCGCGGAGGTCTTCTGACAGGCCACAGTCAACCCTAAAACAGCATTAATTACGGAGTATATATTATTATTATTATTAATTAAACCCTAATTGGGGTATTATTATTATTATATAATTTAGTTTTATTATTATTTTGTATTATTTAGTTTAAATAGTTTAAATAATTTATAAAATTAATAATTTTATAAAATAAATAATATAAAAATAATATTTTTATAAAAATTGTACTTTTTATAACTTTTAGTATATTTTTATATTTTGTTTTTTTATTCGTTTTAGCGTAATATTTGTATTTTTCGCTCGTTTTTAGTATTAATCCATAGTTTTTGCCATAGTTATTTTTATTTCTAGATTTTTTAGGCTTTGCAGTATAATCCCTTAAGTGCTTTTTCTTTAGACTAAGATTTAGGTGCTTTAAAATTTTGCGACGCCTTTTTAAGTTTTAGTACCTTTTTAAGTTATTTCTATTTGGGATATAGTATTTCTTTTAAGCTTTAATATTTTTAGACACAACTTTTAATTTTTAAGTTTTTAGTTCCTTTTTAAGTTTCGACGCGCTACTTTCTTATTTTTATTTTTCAACGCCTTTTACCTATGTATCAATTATCACTCCAATTAGTAATCTCAATTTGCAATTTTAATTTTAAGTTAGTGATAATAATAAGGTTGGGTTAGTCGAGTGTTTTAAAGTTCTATAAGTCACTCTTTTTCTTTCTTATTTCTCCAATTTTAATTTTAATTTTAATTCCGACGCGCTTTCTTTTTTCTTTCTTATTTCTCGCCATTCTAGTTTTTAGGACATAGAATTTTCTATTACTTATCTAAATTTCTTAAATTTCAACGAAAAATTATTTTAAGCGGTTAAATTGATAGACATCAAAATTTTCTGGTTCGTAGTAATAGTTGGATTTGTACGTGGACCGGGTTATTGGAGCCAAACAGTACTCAATTATATTGAGACCAAACGAATCATGCCCCTCTGCTGCATCTTTTGGCTATTCGAAACGTGGGCAAAATCAGAAAAGTCTATTAATTGGATAACTTATATAATTTTTCTTTCTTTTTAAAAACTAATAGGATATTCAGTGAATGCACCGAGCAAAACGTTCACCACCTTTTGTACGTTCACCACCTGTAACTCGATCAAGACATCTAGCAAATATTGTCGCCGTTGATTTTTCTTTAGAATCGTCATCCAGTCGACCAAGTACTCCAATTCAAATTTCCGATAATCCATTTTTTGAACCCAACCTCACAATTGAGAATCCGGAGAATATTCAAGGACAATTCATAGATCCTGAACCACTAATCTTTCCTCTGGAACCACCAATCATTCAAACAGAGATTGTTGAGGAATGAACCATTAAATCAGAATCCTCTAGTGATTCAGATTCAACAAATTCAATCATGGAGAATCTGGAACCGTTAAGTATGGAAGACCGAATGAGAGCTAAATGCACTGGCCAAGGTCACGCAATTACTCACCCAGACATTAATGCGCCAGATTATGAAATCAAAGGACAAATTGTACATATGGTGACTAATCAATGCCAATTTAGTGGTGCGCCGAAGGAAGATCCAAACGAACATCTTCGTACCTTTAATAGGATCTGTACTTTATTTAAAATAAGAGAAGTGGAGGATGAACAGATATATCTCATGTTATTTCCCTGGACTTTAAAGGGAGAAGCCAAAGATTGGTTGGAATCGTTACCTGAAGGGGCGATTAATACATGGGACGTTTTAGTTGAAAAATTTCTTAAACAATTCTTTCCGGCATCTAAAGCCGTAAGACTTCAAGGAGAAATTGTTACGTTCACACAGAAGCCAAATAAAACTCTATATGAGGCATGGACAAGATTTGGTAAGTTATTAAAAGGATGTCCGCAACATGGTTTAGACACCTGTCAAATAGTACAAATATTCTACCAAGGATGCGACATCACTACAAAGAAAGACATCGATATAGCAGCTGGTGGTTCCATTATGAAGAAAACCAAAACTGACGCTTATAAGATTATTGATAACACTGCTTCCCACTCACATGAGTGGCACCAAGAAAAAGATATCGTTAGATCATCTAAAGCAGCTAGAGCCGATTCTAGCAATGACTTAGATTCCATTTCCGCAAAGATAGATGCTGTCGAGAGATGAATGGAAAAAATGACAAAAGATATCCACTCAATACGAATTAGTTGTGAGCAGTGTGGAGGACCACATTTGACAAAAGATTGTCTCAGTATTGAACTAACAATGGAACAAAGAGAGAATGTTTCATACATAAACCAAAGGCCTGAAAATAATTATCAGAATAATTATCAACCGCCAAGACCAATCTACAATCAAAACCAGAATTATAATTGAAATGTTCCATATAACAACCAACAAGGTCCAAGTAATCAACAAGTATCCAATAATACTTACAATCAGCAAAGACCTAATTTTCAAAACAAACCACCACAAATCGATGATAAAAAGCCGAATTTAGAAGATATGATGACGAAGCTAGTTGAATCTCAAGCACAGTTTTTCACATCTCAGAAACAAACCAATGGACAAAATGCTCAAGCATTTAGAAATCAACAAGCTTCTATTCAAAATTTGGAACAAGAAGTAAGTAACCTAGCAAGGTTGATAGGTGAAAGAAAACCGGGAAGTCTACCTAGTGATACAAATGCTAACCCCCGGAATGAAACAACTAAAGCCATTACCACAAGAAGTGGTATTACACTTAAATCACCTGAAATACCTGTAATTTCTGATGAAGCTATTCCTACTCCACAAGAACCACAACCTGAACAAGATAAGGAAAAAGAACCGGTAGTTGAAAAGGTTAATGAAGATAACACAGTGAAGGCAAAACCTTATGTTAAACCATACCAACCACCACTTCCTTACCCGAGTAAAATGAGAAAGGAGAGACTTGAAGCCTAGCAATCTAAATTCTTGGATATGTTTAAATAGATAAATGTAAATCTTCCTTTCATTGATGTGATTTCAGAAATGCCTAGATATGCTAAATTTCTGAAAGATCTAATCACAAATAGAAAGAAAATAGAAGAACTCTCGACTGTTACTATGAATGCTAATTGTTCTGCAGTACTGTTGAATAAGATACCAGAAAAATTATCTGATCCAGGAAGTTTCACAATTCCATGTTTTCTGGGTAGTCTTAGTTCAATAGAAGCATTAGCAGACTTAGGTGCTAGTATAAATTTAATGCCGTATTCACTATACACTAAACTAGACCTTGGAGAATTGAAACCAACAAGAATAAGTATACAACTAGCCGATAGATCAATAAAATATCCTAGAGGGATAATGGAGAACATGCTAGTTAAAGTTGGTACATTAGTATTTCCAGTAGATTTTGTTGTTCTGGACATGAAAGAAGATTCTCAAGTTCCTCTCATATTAGGAAGACCATTCTTAAACACGGCTAAAGCAATGATAGACATGTTCGGTAAGAAACTGACCCTAAGTATAGAGGACGAGAGTGTTACCTTTTCAGTTGATAGAGCCATGCAACAACCGCAATCTGCAGATGATACATGCTATTATATTCAAACTATAGATTCATATGCAGAATTGTTAGAAGAATTTCCAGAATTACAAGGAACGGGAGAATGCTCTTTAGGAGAAGGTACTGAACCAATTGATGAAACTGAAATGTTAGCTACACTTATGGCTAATGGATATGAACCAACAACAGAAGAAATTCAAATGCTAAAAGAAGAAGACAGATATCGATATAAATCATCGATAGAAGAACCATCGAAATTAGAGTTAAAGCCACTTCCAAACCATTTGGAATATGCTTATTTACATGGTGAATCTGAATTACATGTAATAATATCATCTTCTCTTAGTGAAAATGAAAAATCTCAACTCATTTCTGTGTTAAAAGCTCATAAACCAGCTATTGCATGGAAGATTCATGACATTAAAGGAATAAGTCCTTCGTATTGCACACATAAAATCCTTATGGAAGAAGATCATAAAACGTATGTGCAACGCCAACGAAGACTAAATCCTAATATGCAAGATGTTGTTAAGAAAGAAATTATTAAACTGCTTGATGCAGGTTTAATTTATCCAATTTCTGATAGTCCATGGGTAAGCCCAGTTCAATGCGTGCCTAAGAAGGGTGGCATGATTGTCATCACAAATGAGAAAAATGAGCTTATTCCTACTAGGACTGTAACAGGATGGCGTGTATGTATTGATTATAGAAAATTAAATGACGCCACCAGAAAAGATCACTTTCCCTTACCTTTCATTGATCAAATGTTGGAAAGATTAGCCGGAAATAGTTACTATTGTTTTCTTGATGGTTTTTCCGGATATTTTCAAATTCCAATAGCACCCGAGGACCAAGAAAAAACCACGTTCACGTGCCCTTATGGTACTTTTGCTTACAAACGCATGCCATTTGGACTTTACAACGCCCCTGCAACCTTTCAAAGGTGCATGATGGCAATTTTTCACGACATGATAGAAGAATGCATGGAAGTTTTCATGGATGACTTTTCAGTCTTCGGTGATACATTTGAATCATGTCTAGTTAATCTTGAACGAATGCTTATTAGATGTGAACAATCAAATCTAGTACTTAATTGGGAGAAATGCCATTTCATGGTTAAAGAAGGCATCGTTCTTGGACATAAAATTTCAAAGGAAGGAATTGAAGTGGATAGAGCTAAAGTAGATGTAATTGCTAAACTTCCACATCCCACCAATGTTAGAGGAGTTAGGAGTTTTCTAGGGCATGCCGGTTTTTACCGACGTTTCATAAAAGATTTTTCTAAAATTGCCACTCCTATGAATAAACTCCTAGAAAAGGATGCTCCATTCATCTTTTCAGATGAATGTATCAAATCTTTTAATATTCTTAAAGAAAAACTCACTAATGCGCCGATTATGATAACTCCAAATTGGAATCTACCATTTGAACTAATGTGCGATGCAAGTGATTTTGCAATGGGAGCCGTTTTAGGACAAAGGATTGAAAAACGATTTCAACCTATATATTATGCTAGTAAGACGTTACAAGGAGCACAAACGAATTACATAACTACTGAAAAAGAACTCCTTGCTATTTTCTTTGCTTTTGACAAATTTCGATCATATCTCGTTATAGCTAAAACGGTGGTCTATACTGACCATTCTGCTCTTAGATACCTATTTTCGAAACAAGATGCTAAACCAAGATTAATCCGTTGGATATTACTCTTACAAGAGTTCGATATTGAAATCCGAGATAAAAGAGGAGCAGAAAATCTCGCTGCTGATCATCTTTCTCGTCTTGAAAATCCCGAATTAGAAGTTCTAAATGAATCGGCCATACAAGACAACTTTCCTGATGAATATCTATTGAATATAGATTATAATGAAATTTCATGGTTTGCAGACTATGCAAACTATTTAGTATGTGGATTCCTTGAAAAAGGATTGTCGTACCAAAAACGAAAGAAATTCTTTAGTGATATAAAACACTATTTCTGGGAAGATCCACATTTGTTTAAAAGTTGTCCAGATGGAATAATACGCCGATGTGTATTCGGAGATGAAGCTAGTAAAATCTTAAACCATTGTCACACAGGACCAACAGGAGGGCATTATGGGCCTCAACTAATAGCAAGAAAAGTTTACGATGCTGGATTCTATTGGCCTACAATTTACAAAGACGCACACCTTCTTTGAAAATCCTGTGATGCTTGTCAAAGGGCCGGAAAAATAAGTCAACGTGATGAAATGCCACAAAATGTTATTCAAGTATGTGAAGTATTTGACATTTGGGGTATTGACTTTATGGGTCCATTTCCAAAATCTCATAATAATCTCTATATTCTCGTAGCCATTGATTATGTATCTAAATGGGCGGAAGCACAAGCTTTCCCAACTAACGATGCACGAGTTGTAGTCAACTTTTTAAAACATCTTTTTGCAAGGTTTGGAACACCGAAAGCTTTAATAAGTGATCGGGGAACTCATTTCTGTAATAATCAACTTGAGAAAGTTCTTAAAAGATATGGAGTAACTCATAAAATCTCCACTACTTATCATCCACAGACAAGTGGACAAGTTGAAAATACCAACCGAGCTTTAAAACGTATTCTAGAGAAAACCGTAGGATCAAATCCGAAGGAATGGTCCATTAAATTGGAGGATGCACTCTGGGCTTTTAGAACAGCCTACAAAACTCCAATTGGAACCACACCTTTTAAACTCATTTACGGAAAAGCATGTCATCTTCCAGTAGAAATTGAACACAAAGCATTTTGGGCTTTGAAGACATGTAATCTTGATTTACATGAAGCTGAACGTCTACGATTAAGTCAACTAAACGAATTAGAAGAATTAAGACAAGAAGCATATGAGAATTCGTTAATCTATAAGGAAAGAACGAAGAAATGGCATGATAAAAGAATCAGAAGTTCAAAAGAATTTAAAGAAGGAGACAGAGTTCTTCTTTTCAATTCACAATTTAAGCTATTTCCTGGAAAATTGAAATCAAGATGGTCTGGACCATTCATAGTCAAAAGAGTTTTCCCATACGGAACAATAGAATTAATAAATTCAAATGGGATTGAATTTAAGGTTAATGGTCACAGAGTTAAACATTACATAGATAGTCCGATGGAAGTTGACAATGAAGTTAATCACAATTTTGACACCACAGCTAACTAAGTGTGGGTAGAATCAAGTCTTTAAAGGATAATTTGTATTTCTGTTAGAGTTAGATTTTCTGTTTTCGTGTAGTTCTCGAAAATGGAACCCGAATGGTCTTTCCCTAGCAGACCCTAAAGAACTAGTCTTCTCCCCCCATTCTGAATTTTTATTTTTATTTTTAGGTTTTTAAGAGATGAAGACTTCCTGTGAATTAAACCATGGTCTAATGCTACACGCTTTGATTACTAAACGTAATAATGACACCCTTCCAAGTGAAATAGTATCAGTAATCCGAGAAAAATTGGACGGAGTAAGAAAAGAATCCAGATGCAAAAATAATAAGTTACAATTTGGTAAAGGAAAATCAAAATCCGCAGCGAAAAGAAGACCACGACACCTTGAAAGATGTCACAAATGCGGAAAATGGTCACACGAAGGTAAATGTTCAAATAATCAAACCTATTCAAACACTAAATTTGTTACTTTATGCAGAGACGGACCGTTCATATGTTTAGAAGAAAAAAAGTTAAATGCTCGAGGTTACACCTATGTAGCCATAGAAAATCAATTAGTCCGACTATCTTATGAGTGGGCTAGAGCATATCACTAAGAAATCTATTTCACAGGTAAGTTTGTACAGTTTTCATTTTTTATTTTAATTTTTAACCTTTTGATAATAAACGCTAATTTGTTCGCTATAAAATATTAAATTGGTATTCGATAAAATTAGGTCTTGCGACCGAAATTATTGATATCATACAAAAATTTATTACATCACTGCGAAATTTAACGCTTATTCTTAAGGTATAAATATCTTTAATCAATCAACCAAAAATATTTCAAAAATTCGTCATGAGTTAAATTAGGTCATGGAACCGAAATTACTTTACCGAAAAGAGGGGCGCATATTTTTGATAATATTTGATTGATTAAAGTGGGATAAAAGCCAAAAAGATTTTTAATTTTATTTTTACCATGTTTTTAAAATTAATATATAAATATTAAATTAATATTGTGAAATTTTTATTTTTTTTTAAATCAATATATTTAAGTTTGTAAATATTTGAAAATTTTAATATTTTTAATATAAGTTTGTATGTATAAAAACAAAAATATAATTTAAGTTTGGTGTGAATTTATAATATGAATTTTTAATTTTATGCATTTTAAATTTAAGTTTGGTGTGAATTTAAAAATAAAAATTTACTTTATTTCGCTAAGTTAAAAATATGATTTTTAAAATTCGTCGTAAGTTGAAGACTAGGTCGTTGAACCGAAATTGCTTTACCCGAGGGAGGGACAAGAACTTTTATTATCATTATTTTTAATCTTATTGAATTAAAGTATGCCAAAAACATTTAAAAAAACCCAAAAATCTTTGCTTTTAAAACCGCGCTTAAAAATGACAAATTTTAAAATTTTTATCGAGGGACGGACTAGGACATCGATCCGAAACGCCCTCATCCTAAAAAGAAACAAAATTTTAATTTTTAAATTAATTTTATGTTTTATAAAGTTATAAGGTTAAAAAAAAAAAAGATATCGCCGCGACTCGCGGTGCTTTGTGGGTTCCCACCACCGCACTCGCGGAGGTCACAAAACCCAAATGGGTTATCTGGTCGAACAGACCTGTTCTAAACACACACACACATATTTTCACCCGAAAAACCCACGAAAAATCATCACAAATTCGCCATTTTTCATCATTTTTCATCAAATCTTTCATAAAATTGCAATGAGGAGACTATTATCAAGGAATTACACAAGGAAATCGGTAAATTTCTACACCTAAACACCATTTAATCTGAATTTTAGTGTTCTTGAACAATTTCATACATAATTCGATTTTGATGCTTTCTAGTGTAATAATGCTTCAATTGTTTGTGTATTATGCTTGTATAACCTAGATTGATGCTATTTAACATGATTAGAAGCTTTGAACTTCAATTTTTGAATAATCTAGGGTTTGTGTTCTTGAGCAAAATTAGGGCTTTTTTATATAAACAGGTTATGGCCGAATTTTGTTGTTAGTTTATGCTAAATTGAGTAGTGTAACATGTTTAGGTTGCTAAATGATCAAAACTTTGATCCTAAACATGATTTATGAAGATTAAAGTGGACTTTTTGAACCAAAATTGCATAAACTTGATTTAATTGATATGAATGCCATAAGGAACTTGTTTAATTGTTATAATGATTATTTTTGACATGTTTTAGAAGTTAAATACGAAGAAACTTTGTATACATTTTTGTAAAAGTATATTTGTAAAAATGTAGAATTGTTAATATTTTGAAAATGTGTATAGAGTTTAATATGGATTAAACATGTCATTGTAATTGTTTAGATTTATGATTTTGCTAAAACTAATGCATATTTGGATGCACAAAAATTGTGTTTGATATATTTTGCAGACTGAAAGGGGTGAATCTTCATCCCAGGCTCGCAATGCTCCTCAGGAAGATGCAAATCAACAGGAAATTAATAACCAATACCGACAAGATATGCCTCACCCAATTGTTTCATATTCAAACATTCATGAGGCAGATTTACATCCGAATTTGAGATTAGATAGATATTGGATAGACTATCCAAAATATCAAAAGAACCTGCATAACCTTGTGTCTAATAATGTTGAGGTACCCAGAGTTATAGATTGGGCACCATTAGAGGTAGTGGAATTGGCCGAGCCAATCAGGGAATTACTTACTCAAAGGTATGGTAATTCTACTTTTAGTGATTGGGTACATTTATTCAACATGCGTAGACCTGTATATAGAGAATGGTGTATAGAGTTATTGTGTACTATTGAAATAAATGATCGGGTAGATACTTTAACCGATCGTAGTTTTATTAGATTTTTATTAGGAGGGGAGATGCGCCATATGTCCTTACTAGACATGGCTCGGGCTTTAGGTATATATACGCCCGAGGAGCTAGCATCTTATGATTGCTAGAGGTTAATAGTTTATGGTAGGAGGGTGGATGAGAATTTTAATACAAATGACGTATGGAGTAGGATGACTAGCCATCGCCGATTCCAGGGGGGATTATACTCTTATCTTGATATTGATAGAGCTGAATTAAGAGTAATCCATAGGTTTTTAGCCAATTCGATTACACAACGAGGTAAGAATAACGAAAAGGTAAATGAACAGGATTTGTTTTACCACATGTGTATTCGAGACCCACATAGCGCTGTAAGTATACCTTTTTGTGTGGGTTATTATTTATTGACTATGGTTAGGGGTATGAGGCGTGGTAGCATAATAGGAGGTGGTATATTTATTACTTTAATTGCTGAATATCTTGGTGTGGATAGAAGTCGGGGGGATTATTAATGGCAGAACCAGAACCCCGCGATAGAATAGATTTGCGTGTTTATCATGATGCTAAGGTCTTAAAGAAACGAAACAACGCGGCAGCACGTTATGATGGCAGGCATCCACAGGTTGAGAGAGATCAACAGCAAGGTCAACCGGGAGGGGGTAATCCAATGACGGAAATGCAAATTTTTAAGGCTCGACACGAGTATGAAATGGCTAGACAAAAAGCATTTCAAGATTGGCAGTATCATCAAATCCAAATCATAAGTCATTGTACACACGTAGGTAGAGACTACATTCCTACCGTTATGCCCGAATTTGCTCCTTGGACTATAGAGAGCCGACCACCATATCCTACATATGACCCGGCCCAAGCATTTTACAGCATCTATGGATACGCTTGGGACCCATACTGGAACCATCCTCCTCATCCGTAATTTTCTTATTTTATATTTTTGTTTATTTTATTGTAATGTTACCAATTCTTAATTTTCTTACTTCTTATTTCTTATTTTATTATTATAATAGCTTTTATAATTTTCTAACTTTATTAGATTTTAATAATTTTTGAATGTGGTGTGAAAACCCAACTTCAAAAATATGTATGTATGTGTTTGTAGTTTATCTCATGTACAAAACAGGGTAAAACAGCGCATTTTCAAAGACTGGCATTAAGTTCAGCAAAAGCTATTAATTTTGACGACAAAACGAAAAACAAATGTGATGTACCAACAGACGGAACGAACAAATGATGTGCACCATTTATCATTCAGAAAACAAACGCCAATATGTTTGAAAACTTTGGTAAAATTTAATCATTTTTCTACGCTAATCACCCTCAATAATTTAAATTGTTACTGATTTCTTGCAAATGAGGGCATTGCAAGATCTTAAGTGTGGGAAGGGATTAAATTCTTTCGGATTTTTAAAATTTTTAACTTAAACACTTGGTTACCATTAAAAATACTAGTAACGTAGTAGTTGTATTAGAATCTAGTACTCTCTGATAACAAAGAACAGCCCTAGTCTTATATACTGACTACCCACTTCTAGTAAAAAAATTTCAAAATTTTCAATTAAATGAACTCAAAATCATGTTTATACATATTTATGAACGATAAACTAGGTGTTAACACCGAAATTATTGTTACCTCGAAAAGGACATAAATTGAGAAACAAACCAAAATGTTAGAATTCATTGAAAATGGAATAGAGGACAATAAAAAGGCAAATAAAAGAAAATAAAAGCCAAGTGTGGGAAAATTTACCAAGTTATCTTAAACATATGTCACATATTTCTGTAACAAATAATTGAAGATACTTTTGCTTTGGACTAAACTAAACAGTTTTACCCGATTTACTGAAAGAAAGATGGATCTACACGATGAATCAATTCCATCATTAAAAGGAAGTAAAGTCTTCCGAAAAAGAAACGCGCTTCTTGATTTAGGTCATGAAGTTGTCGTCCAGACCAGCTGTAGGATTGACGAAAAATCTAGAAAAGTCATCTATAAAATCAGCAGGAAATCCACGGACCTCAGCATAAAACAGGGTCGCCAAGTGGTCAGACTTATCCTAACCATGAGAGGATCTGTCTCGTAAAATGGGGAGGACGCCGTGCAAATTAGCTTGATAAGACTAATGAATCAGACCCCTAGAAAGGATAATCTCCTTAAAAGATCAAAAATCAGCTTTTAAGACTGATATTACTCAATCCTTGAGATTGACCTTAAAGATTGAGAATTACAAACTCATGGAATTCAATGATATCTAAACTCGAGCTTGAACGAGAACATATTTTGATCAAATTACAAACCAATTTGTTTTCTGAAAACCCATTTTTAATGCGTTCATTACCATTGAACGTAAAATCCTAGGAATTCACCTAGAATTCATTAGGTCACCTGAACCAAATCGGGTGTCAACCGTAAGAACGGTGGTTGCATAGCATGGTCGGAGACAGGACCTTGTGGCAGACCGAAAAATTATAAGGGTGAGCTTTACTATTGCTCCTACAAAGGATAGTAATTGCATCCGATACGTTATAGACCATAATTAAAAGCATGTCAGGGGACATTGCCTTAATAGTTGCTTGTTCAACGCTTTCCTTTACAACCGGACGGTAGTTTACCGAAAGGTAATATACGGAGCAAGTAAACTGGATGTGTTGCTTTCCCAATACAAGGTTAGCAAGTGGGTAACACAAAACCGCAAGTTTTGAGCTAAAATTTTCAAATCAGAAACCCACCAAACCCACAAAAAGAATTTGCAAACACCGGTGAAGGGTTATTCCGGAAAACTTATCTAGGGTAAAAACTAGATTGAATTTTCAAAAAGATCAAATGTTTTCATAAAGATCCAATTTCCTTAAAGGATCTAAATTTTCATAGTCATGTGGGACTGTAAACCACAACGTTACTACCATTGTTCATACTGCCGTAATGAAATCACTGATGTACAAAGTGTGAAGAATAAAGAAGTGATTCTAGTATATTTCAAGACTATATTGCTTGAGGACAAGCAACGCTCAAATGTGGAAATATTTGATAATGCTAAAAACGAACATATATTTCATAGCATTATCCCTCAAGAAAGACAAGCTTTTAGTTGCAGTTGTCCTATTTACAAGGAATATTCGTTTAAATATTAAAAGGTGAAGACAAAAGGCAGATTCGACGAATTGAAGACGCAAACGACCAAAAAGCTCAAAAGTACAAAGTACAATCAAAGTGGTTCCAATTATTGATGAAGAAACGTCTCAAAATTACAAGAGTACAAGCCGCAATACGCAAAGTACAAGATATTAAATTATACGAAAGGACGTTCGAAAATCCGGAACCGGGACCAGAGTCAACTCTCAACGCTCGACGCAACGGACTAAAAATTACAAGTCAACTATGTACATGAATATAATATAATATATAATTAATTCTTAAAATTAATATATATATTATATTATATTATAAAACCGTCGGCAAGCTAGGAGCCAAGCTTGTGTGAGCTGGATTCCACTGCTCCGCACTCGCAGAGCTTATAAAGGCAAAAGCCTCCGCACTCGCGGAGGTCAAATAGTATTACGTGGGCCTATAAAAGGCCGAGCATTCGGCCGAAATTTACACATCTTTTTCTCTTCACTCATACGTAAACTTATATATATATATTTATATTTTAATTTTAATTTTAATTTTAATCCTAATAATAAGGGTATGTTAGCGAATGTTGTAAGGGTGTAAGTCGAAATTCTGTGTAGTGACCCGAACTTTTCCATGTTTATATATATTAATTGAGATTGATATTTACATGATTAAATGTTTCCAACATGTTAAGCAATCAAACTTGTTAAGACTTGATTAATTGAAATATGTTTCATATAGACAATTGACCACCCAAGTTGACCGGTGATTCACGAACGTTAAAACTTGTAAAAACTATATGATGACATATATATGGATATATATATATATATAGTTAACATGATACTATGATAAGTAAACATATCATTAAGTATATTAACAATGAACTACATATGTAAAAACAAGACTACTAACTTAATGATTTTTAAACGAGACATATATGTAACGATTATCGTTGTAAAGACATTTAATGTATATATATCATATTAAGAGATATTCATACATGATAATATCATGATAATATAATAATTTAAAATCTCATTTGATATTATAAACATTGGGTTAACAACATTTAACAAGATCGTTAACCTAAAGGTTTCAAAACAACACTTACATGTAACGACTAACGATGACTTAACGACTCAGTTAAAATGTATATACATGTAGTGTTTTAATATGTATTTATACACTTTTGAAAGACTTCAATACACTTATCAAAATACTTCTACTTAACAAAAATGCTTACAATTACATCCTCGTTCAGTTTCATCAACAATTTTACTCGTATGCACCCGTATTCGTACTCGTACAATACACAGCTTTTAGATGTATGTACTTTTAGTATATACACTCTAATGATCAGCTCTTAGCAGTCCATGTGAGTCACCTAACATATTTGGAAACCATCATTTGGCAACTAGCATGAAATATCTCATAAAATTACAAAAATATGAGTAATCATTCATGACTTATTTACATGAAAACAAAATTACATATCCTTTATATCTAATCCATACACCAATGACCAAAAACACCTACAAACACTTTCATTCTTCAATTTTCTTCATCTGATTGATCTCTCTCAAGTTCTATCTTCAAGTTCTAAGTGTTCTTCATATATTCTACAAATTCTAGTTACATAAAATCAAGAATACTTTCAAGTTTGCTAGCTCACTTCCAATCTTGTAAGGTGATCATCCAACCTCAAGAAATCTTTGTTTCTTACAGTAGGTTATCATTCTAATACAAAGTAATAATGTCGGTTACCAGGTGTCCCGGAATGATGGGGATATTCTTATATATGCATCTTGTTAATGTCGGTTACCAGGTGTTCACCATATGAATGATTTTTATCTCTATGTATGGGATGTGTATTGAAATATGAAATCTTGTAGTCTATTATTATGATTTGATATATATAGGTTAAACCTATAACTCACCAACATTTTTGTTGACGTTTTAAGCATGTTTATTCTCAGGTGATTATTAAGAGCTTCCGCTGTCGCATACTTAAATAAGGACGAGATTTGGAGTCCATGTTTGTATGATATTGTGTAAAAACTGCATTCAAGAAACTTATTTTGTTGTAACATATTTGTATTGTAAACCATTATGTAATGATCGTGTGTAAACAGGATATTTTAGATTATCATTATTTGATAATCTACGTAAAGCTTTTTAAACCTTTATTGATGAAATAAAGGTTATGGTTTATTTTAAAATGAATGCAGTCTTTGAAAAACGTCTCATATAGAGGTCAAAACCTCGCAACGAAATCAATTAATATGGAACGTTTTTAATCAATAAGAACGGGACATTTCAGTTGGTCTCCGAGCGTTGGTCTTAGAGAACCAGAATTTTGCATTAGTGTGACTTATCGAGTTTGTTAGGATGCATTAGTGAGTCTGGACTTCGACCGTGTTTACTTGAAAAATGATTGCTTAACAAATTTTGTTGGAAACTATATATTTTTAACATGTGAATATTATGTGATATATTAATCTCTTAACGCGTTTGATATTATGTGATAGATGTCTACCTCTAGAACAAGTCCCATTGACTCACTTAATAATAATAAAGAGTCAAATATAAATTGGAATGATTCGTGGACTGATTCACAAGTTCCCGAAGAGGAACCGGAAGAAGAGTCGGAACCGGAAGAAGAATCGGAACCGGAAGAAGAATCGGAACCGGATGAAGAAATAGAACCGGTGGGGGAAATAATAAAACGGTTAAGTAAAAGAAAATCCTCAACCAACCGACCAAGGTTAATTATGGTCAATGGTGTTTCCGCCAAGGAAGTAAAATATTGGGAGGATTACCAATTCTCCGATGAATCGGATTCCAACGAGAATTCCGATGATGTTATTGAAATTACCCCAACTGAATTTAAAAAGGCAAAAAAAAATAATAAGGGAAAGGGCATAAAAATAGAGAAATCTAATTCCAACACCGATGAACTTTATATGTATCGTCAACCCCCGAAGTCCTTAAGTTTTAACAATGACCCGGGAACCTCTAAACCACCAGGTTTTTCTAAACCAATGTGGAAAACGACAGCTCGTATTAGGGGAACATCATATATCCCTAGAAACTTGGCAAAACGAACCAAAACCGAAGAAGAAGAAACAAGCGAGTCGGAATAAGATAGTTATATTCGTGTGGTGTAATATATGTAATATAGTGTGCTTATGCTTTAAGATATATGTAAAAATTGCTTGTATTAATAAGTATTTTTTTTTATGAATCTAACTCTTGTCTATTTTACAGTATAAAAACACAAAATGGATAGACAACCCAATATTTTAAGAGACCTACCCGGAGACATGATTGATGAAATCTTGTCTAGAGTCGGTCAGAATTCTTCGGCACAACTATTTAAGGCGAGATCAGTTTGTAAGACATTCGAAGAACATTCCAAGAATGCCTTGGTTTATAAAAGGCTTTCGTTCGAAAGATGGGGGATATCACATTGGGAAATCCATAAGTTACGATGTGTTTACTTTGACACATATATTGCGGGGAACCCAAATGCTATTTTATGCAATGGGTTAAGAAATTATTTTGACTCAATATATCCGAATATTGGACTTCGTGATTTAGAAAAAGCGGCTAACATGCAACATAAAGAAGCATGTTATGCTTACGGATTAGTAATGTTCGCTTCTCACCAAAGTGAGAACAAGAACATCGGGCTACAACTATTAAACAAAACATTCCCACAAGTGACGGAGTCGGTAATTGGGGTAAGAAATGAGGTTTTTAGATTGTTACGGGACTGTTGGACATTACGTAACCCTCGTCCCTTTGACGACGTTACAACACGCTGTCTTATCAACGGCCGTAATGGTTATGTTCCACAAGACCAAGGATGGGAAGTAATCCTAGTAAAACCAGAATGCATGACTTGTTTCTGGACGTATGAATTACGTGTCTTTATTGCCTTTGCTGAACAACTTGGGTACTAGCTAGAATTATCTTCACAACCATCTTGTATCAAATTTATTGTGTGCTATATTTCATGCTATAAGTAAAATAAGCGGTATTGTAAGTTTGTAAAATATTGTGTAAAAGTTTGAACGCGAAATATTATTATAATCAGTTTTTCATATAGAATTGTAGTAGTTGAATTGTATATTAGCTACTAAGTATGAACTTAACGGGTAGGTACTACCCGAATTTAAACTTATAAAACGCTAATATGAAGAAAAAGCTTTTATAAATGAGTTCATATTATGCTACGAAATACTATTAACTACTCTTAATATTCTGTATGATTAATTTGTTCCATTTGACTATTTTGAAGGAAATGGCACCGACTACTAGACACACCGTGAATATGAATGAAGAGGAATTCCGTACTTTTCTAGCTTCAAACATAGCCGCAGTACAGGCTGTGCTACATACCAACAATAACCTTGGATCTAGCAGTACAGGAAATCGTGTAGGATGCACCTACAAAGAATTCACTACCTGCAAACCTTTAGAATTTGATGGAACCGAAGGACCGATCGGATTGAAACGGTGGACCGAGAAGGTCGAATCGGTGTTTGCCATAAGTAAGTGTACTGAAGAGGACAAAGTGAAGTACGCTACGCATACCTTCACAGGTTCTGCGTTAACATGGTGGAATACCTATCTAGAGCAAGTGGGACAAGATGATGCGTACGCACTACCGTGGTCAGCATTCAAGCACTTGATGAACGAGAAGTACCGTCCCAGAACCGATGTCAATAAGCTCAAGACAGAACTTAGAGGGTTACGAACCCAAGGATTTGATATTACCACGTACGAAAGACGATTCACAGAATTGTGCCTATTGTGTTCGGGAGCATTCGAAGATGAGGAAGAGAAGATCGACGCGTTTGTGAAAGGATTACCGGAAAGAATCCAAGAAGATATAAGTTCACACGAGCCCACCTCCATACAACAGGCATGTAGAATGGCTCACAAACTAGTGAACCAGATTGAAGAAAGAATTAAAGAACAGACTGCTGAAGAGGCCAATGTGAAGCAAGTCAAAAGAAAGTGGGAGGAAAACGGTGATAAGAATCACCAATACAACAATAACAGCAATTACAACAATAATCGCAACAATTATCCCAACAATCGCAACATCAATCGCAACTACAGCAAACGGCCCAACAACAACAACAACAACAACAACAACAACAACAACAACAACAACAACAACAACAACAACAACAACAACAACAACAACAACAACAACAACAACAACAACAATAACAACAGTAACTACAACAATCATCCCAACAACAATAATAACCGCAACAACAACAACAACAATCAGAAGCAGCTATGCCAAAGGTGTGAAAAGTATCACTTGGGGTTCTGCACCAAATTTTGCAACAAGTGTAAAAGAAATGGTCATAGCGCGGCGAAGTGTGAGGTCTACGGACCAGGGGTTAATAGAACGAAAGGAACAAATGGTGTCGGAACGAGTAATGGCGGAGCAAGTAGTGTCGGAGCAAGTTATGCCAATGTAGTTTGTTATAAATGTGGAAAACCGGGCCACATTATTAGAAATTTCCTGAACCAGGAGAACATGAATGGACAAGGCGGCGGAAGAGTTTTCAATATTAATGCGACAGAGGCACAGGAAGACCCGGAGCTTGTTACGGGTACGTTTCTTATTGACAATAAATCTGCTTACGTTTTATTTGATTCGGGTGCGGATAGAAGCTATATGAGTAGAGATTTTTGTGCTAAATTAAGTTGTCCATTGACGCCTTTGGATAGTAAATTTTTACTCGAATTAGCAAATGGTAAATTAATTTCAGCAGATAATATATGTCAGAATCGAGAAATTAAACTGGTTAGCGAAACATTTAAGATTGATTTGATACCAGTAGAGTTAGGGAGTTTTGATGTGATAATCGGTATGGACTAGTTGAAAGAAGTGAAAGCAGAGATCGTTTGTTACAAAAATGCAATTCGCATTATACGAGAAAAAGGAAAACCCTTAATGGTGTACGGAGAAAAGGGCAACACGAAGCTACATCTTATTAGTAATTTGAAGGCACAAAAACTAATAAGAAAAGGTTGCTATGCTGTTCTAGCACACGTCGAGAAAGTACAAACTGAAGAAAAGAGCATCAATGATGTTTCCATTGCAAAAGAATTTCCCGATGTATTTCCGAAAGAATTACCGGGATTACCCCCACATCGATCCGTTGAATTTCAAATAGATGTTGTACCAGGAGCTGCACCAATATCTCGTGCTCCTTACAGACTCGCACCCAGCGAGATGAAAGAACTACAAAGCCAATTACAAGAACTTTTAGAGCGTGGTTTCATTCGACCAAGCACATCACCGTGGGGAGCTCCTATTTTGTTTGTCAAGAAGAAAGATGGTACATTCAGGTTGTGTATTGACTACTGAGAGTTGAACAAACTTACCATCAAGAACCGCTACCCACTACCGAGAATCGACGACTTATTTGATCAACTACAAGGCTCGTCTGTTTATTCAAAGATTGACTTACGTTCCGGGTATCATCAAATGCGGGTGAAAGAAGATGATATTCCAAAGACTGCTTTCAAAACACGTTACGGTCATTACGAGTTTATGGTCATGCCGTTTGGTTTAACTAATGCACCAGCTGTGTTCATGGACCTTATGAACCGAGTGTGTGGACCATACCTTGACAAGTTTGTCATTGTTTTCATTGATGACATACTTATTTACTCAAAGAATGACCAAGAACACGGTGAACATTTGAGAAAGGTGTTAGAAGTATTGAGGAAGGAAGAATTGTACGCTAAGTTTTCAAAGTGTGCATTTTGGTTGGAAGAAGTTCAATTCCTCGGTCACATAGTGAACAAAGAAGGTATTAAGGTGGATCCGGCAAAGATAGAAACTGTTGAAAAGTGGTAAACCCCGAAAACTCCGAAACACATACGCCAGTTTTTAGGACTAGCTGGTTACTACAGAAGGTTCATCCAAGACTTTTCCAGAATAGCAAAACCCTTGACTGCATTAACGCATAAAGGGAAGAAATTTGAATGGAATGATGAACAAGAGAAAGCGTTTCAGTTATTGAAGAAAAAGCTAACTACGGCACCTATATTGTCATTGCCTGAAGGGAATGATGATTTTGTGATTTATTATGACGCATCAAAGCAATATCTCGGTTGTGTATTAATGCAATGAACGAAGGTGATTGCTTATGCGTCTAGACAATTGAGGATTCACGAACAAAATTATACGACGCATGATTTGGAATTAGGCGCGGTTGTTTTTGCATTAAAGACTTGGAGGCACTACTTATATGGGGTCAAAAGTATTCTATATACCGACCACAAAAGTCTTTAACACATATTTAATCAGAAACAACTGAATATGAGGCAGCGTAGGTGGATTGAATTATTGAATGATTACGACTTTGAGATTCGTTACCACCCGGGGAAGGCAAATGTGGTAGCCGATGCCTTGAGCAGGAAGGACAGAGAACCCATTCGAGTAAAATCTATGAATATAATGATTCATAATAACCTTACTACTCAAATAAAGGAGGCGCAACAAGGAGTTTTAAAAGACGGAAATTTAAAGGATGAAATACCCAAAGGATCGGAGAAGCATCTTAATATTCGGGAAGACGGAACCCGTTATAGGGCTGAAAGGATTTGGGTACCAAAATTTAGAGATATGAGAGAAATGGTACTTAGAGAAGCTCATAAAACCAGATACTCAATACATCCTGGAACGGGGAAGATGTACAAGGATCTCAAGAAACATTTTTGGTGGCCGGGTATGAAAGCCGATTTTGCTAAATACGTATGAGAATGTTTGACGTGTTCTATGGTCAAAGCTGAGCATCAGAAACCATCAGGTCTACTTCAACAACCCGAAATCCCGGAATGGAAATGGGAAAACATTACCATGGATTTCATCACTAAATTGCCAAGGACTGCAAGTGGTTTTGATACTATTTGGGTAATAGTTGATCGTCTCACCAAATCAGCACACTTCCTGCCAATAAGAGAAGATGACAAGGTGGAGAAGTTAGCACGGCTGTATTTGAAGGAAGTCGTCTCCAGACATGGAATACCAATCTCTATTATCTCTGATAGGGATGGCAGATTTATTTCAAGATTCTGGCAGACATTACAGCAAGCATTAGGAACTCGTCTAGACATGAGTACTGCCTATCATCCACAAACTGATGGGCAGAGTGAAAGGACGATACAAATGCTTGAAGACATGCTACGAGCATGTGTTATTGATTTCGGAAACAGTTGGGATCGACATCTACCGTTAGCAGAATTTTCCTACAACAACAGCTACCATTCAAGCATTGAGATGGTGCCGTTTGAAGCACTTTATGGTAGAAAGTGCAAGTCTCCGATTTTTTGGAGTGAAGTGGGGGATAGACAGATTACGGGTCCGGAGATTATACAAGAAACTACCGAGAAGATCATCCAAATTCAACAACGGTTGAAAACCGCCCAAAGTCGACAAAAGAGCTACGCTGACATTAAAAGAAAAGATATAGAATTTGAAATTGGAGAGATGGTCATGCTTAAAGTTGCACCTTGGAAAGGCGTTGTTCGATTTGGTAAACGAGGGAAATTAAATCCAAGGTATATTGGACCATTCAAGATTATTGATCGTGTCGGACCAGTAGCTTACCGACTTGAGTTACCTCAACAACTCGTAGCTGTACATAACACTTTCCACGTCTCGAATTTGAAGAAATGTTTTACTAAAGAAGATCTCACTATTCCGTTAGATGAAATCCAAATCAACGAAAAACTTCAATTCATCGAAGAACCCGTTGAAATAATGGATCGTGAGGTTAAAAGACTTAAGCAAAACAAGATACCAATTGTTAAGGTTCGATGGAATGCTCGTAGAGGACCCGAATTCACCTGAGAGCGTGAAGATCAGATGAAGAAGAAATACCCGCATCTATTTCCAGAAGATTCGTCAACACCTTCAACAGCTTAAAATTTCGGGACGAAATTTATTTAACGGGTAGGTACTGTAGTGACCCGAACTTTTCCATGTTTATATATATTAATTGAGATTGATATTTACATGATTAAATGTTTCCAACATGTTAAGCAATCAAACTTGTTAAGACTTGATTAATTGAAATATGTTTCATATAGACAATTGACCACCCAAGTTGACCGGTGATTCACGAATGTTAAAACTTGTGAAAACTATATGATGAAATATATATGGATATATATATATAGTTAACATGATACTATGATAAGTAAACATATCATTAAGTATATTAACAATGAACTACATATGTAAAAACAAGACTACTAACTTAATGATTTTTAAACGAGACATATATGTAACGATTATCGTTGTAAAGACATTTAATGTATATATATCATATTAAGAGATGTTCATACATGATAATATCATGATAATATAATAATTTAAAATCTCATTTGATATTATAAACATTGGGTTAACAACATTTAACAAGATCGTTAACCTAAAGGTTTCAAAACAACAGTTACATGTAACGACTAACGATGACTTAACGACTCAGTTAAAATGTATATACATGTAGTGTTTTAATATGTATTTATACACTTTTGAAAGACTTCAATACACTTATCAAAATACTTCTACTTAACAAAAATGCTTACAATTACATCCTCGTTCAGTTTCATCAACAATTCTACTCGTATGCACCCGTATTCGTACTCGTACAATACACAGCTTTTAGATGTATGTACTATTGGTATATACACTCCAATGATCAGCTCTTAGCAGCCCATGTGAGTCACCTAACACATGTGGGAACCATCATTTGGCAACTAGCATGAAATATCTCATAAAATTACAAAAATATGAGTAATCATTCATGACTTATTTACATGAAAACAAAATTACATATCCTTTATATCTAATCCATACACCAACGACCAAAAACACCTACAAACACTTTCATTCTTCAATTTTCTTCATCTAATTGATCTCTCTCAAGTTCTATCTTCAAGTTCTAAGTGTTCTTCATATATTCTACAAGTTCTAGTTACATAAAATCAAGAATACTTTCAAGTTTGCTAGCTCACTTCCAATCTTGTAAGGTGATCATCCAACCTCAAGAAATCTTTGTTTCTTACAGTAGGTTATCATTCTAATACAAAGTAATAATCATATTCAAACTTTGGTTCAATTTATATAACTATAACAATCTTATTTCAAGTGATGATCTTACTTGAACTTGTTTTCGTGTCATGATTCTGCTTCAAGAACTTCGAGCCATCCAAGGATCCGTTGAAGCTAGATCCATTTTTCGCTTTTCCAGTAGGTTTATCCAAGGAACTTAAGGTAGTAATGATGTTCATAACATCATTCGATTCATATATATAAAGCTATCTTATTCGAAGGTTTAAACTTGTAATCACTAGAACATAGTTTAGTTAATTCTAAACTTGTTCGCAAACAAAAGTTAATCCTTCTAACTTGACTTTTAAAATCAACTAAACACATGTTCTATATCTATATGATATGCTAACTTAATGATTTAAAACCTGGAAACACGAAAAACACCGTAAAACCGGATTTACGCCGTCGTAGTAACACCGCGGGCTGTTTTGGGTTAGTTAATTAAAAACTATGATAAACTTTGATTTAAAAGTTCTTATTCTGAGAAAATGATTTTTATTATGAACATAAAACTATATCCAAAAATTATGGTTAAACTCAAAGTGGAAGTATGTTTTCTAAAATGGTCATCTAGACGTCGATCTTTCGACTGAAATGACTACCTTTACAAAAACGACTTGTAACATACTTTTTCTGTTTAGATTCATAAAATGGAGTTCAATATGAAACCATAGCAATTTGATTCACTCAAAACGGATTTAAAATGAAGAAATTATGGGTAAAACAAGATTGGATAATTTTTCTCATTTTAGCTACGTGAAAATTGGTAACAAATCTATTCCAACCATAACTTAATCAACTTGTATTGTATATTATGTAATCTTGAGATTTCATAGACACGTATACAATGTTTCGACCTATCATGTCGACACATCTATATATATTTCGGAACAACCATAGACACTCTATATGTGAATGTTGGAGTTAGCTATACAGGGTTGAGGTTGATTCCAAAATATATATAGTTTGAGTTGTGATCAATACTGAGATACGTATACACTGGGTCGTGGATTGATTCAAGATAATATTTATCGATTTATTTCTGTACATCTAACTGTGGACAACTAGTTGTAGGTTACTAACGAGGACAGCTGACTTAATAAATTTAAAACATCAAAATATATTAAAAGTGTTGTAAATATATTTTGAACATACTTTGATATATATGTATATATTGTTATAGGTTCGTGAATCAACCAGTGGCCAAGTCTTACTTCCCAACGAAGTAAAAATCTGTGAAAGTGAGTTATAGTCCCACTTTTAAAAATCTAATATTTTTGGGATGAGAATACATGCAGGTTTTATAAATGATTTACAAAATAGACACAAGAACGTGAAACTACATTCTATGGTTGAATTATCGAAATCGAATATGCCCCTTTTTATTAAGTCTGGTAATCTAAGAATTAGGGAACAGACACCCTAATTGACGCGAATCCTAAAGATAGATCTATTGGGCCTAACAAACCCCATCCAAAGTACCGTATGCTTTAGTACTTCGAAATTTATATCATATCCAAAGGGTGTCCCGGAATGATGGGGATATTCTTATATATACATCTTGTTAATGTAGGTTACCAGGTGTTCACCATATGAATGATTTTATCTCTATGTATGGGATGTGTATTGAAATATGAAATCTTGTGGTCTGTTATTATGATTTGATATATATATAGGTTAAACCTATAACTCACCAACATTTTTATTGACGTTTTAAGCAAGTTTATTCTCAGGTGATTATTAAGAGCTTCCGCTGTCGCATACTTAAATAAGGACGAGATTTGGAGTCCATGCTTGTATGATATTGTGTAAAAACTGCATTCAAGAAACTTATTTTGTTGTAACATATTTGTATTGTAAACTATTATGTAATGGTCGTGTGTAAACAGGATATTTTAGATTATCATTATTTGATAATCTACGTAAAGCTTTTTAAATCTTTATTGATGAAATAAAGGTTATGGTTTGTTTTAAAATGAATGCAGTCTTTGAAAAACGTCTCATATAGAGGTCAAAACCTCGCAACGAAATCAATTAATATGGAACGTTTTTAATCAATAAGAACGGGACATTTCATTCTGTCCGTGTAACGCTACGCTATTTTTAATCATTGTAAGTTATGTTCAACCTTTTTAATTTAATGTCTCGTAGCTAAGTTATTATTATGCTTATTTAATACCGAAGTAATCATGATGTTGGGCTAAATATTTAAATTTGGGTAATTGGGCTTTGTACCATAATTGGGGTTTGGACAAAAGAACGACACTTGTGAAAATTAGACTATGGGCTATTAATGGGCTTTATATTTGTTTAACTAAATGATAGTTTGTTAATTTTAATATAAAGATTTACAATTGGACATACCTATAAATAACCATATACACTCGATCGGACACGATGGGCGGGATATTTATATGTACGAATAATCGTTCATTTAACCGGACACGGGAATGGATTAATAGTCACTAGAATTATTAAAACAGGGGTGAAATTATGTACAAGGACACTTGGCATAATTGATAACAAAGTATTAAAACCTTGGGTTACACGCAGTTGATAACCTGGTGTAATTATTAAACAAAGTATTAAGACCTTGTTATAGTTTAAGTCCCCAATTAGTTGGAATATTTGACTTCGGGTATAAGGATAATTTGACGAGGACACTCGCACTTTATATTTATGACTGATGGACGGTTATGGATAAAAACCAGACGGACATATTAAATAATCCAGGACAAAGGACAAATAACCCATGGGCATAAAACTAAAATCAACACGTCAAACATCATGATTACGAAAGTTTAAATAAGCATAATTCTTTTATTTCATATATAATTCCTTTATTTTCATATTTAATTGCACTTCTAATTATCGCACTTTTATTTATTGTCATTGTATTTAATTGCACTTTTAATTATCGCACTCTTTAATTATCGCAATTTTATTTCATCGCACTTTTATTTATTGCAATTTCATTATCGTTATTTACTTTACGCTTTAAATTAAGTCTTTTATTTATTTAATATTTTACATTAGGTTTTAACTGCGACTAAAGTTTTAAAAATTGACAAACCGGTCATTAAACGGTAAAAACCCCCTTTATAATAATAATATTACTTATATGTATTTGTATTTTTATAAATTAAAACTAATATATCGTTAAGCTTTGTTTAAAAGATTCCATGTGGAATGAACCGGACTTACTAAAAACTACACTACTGTACGATTAGGTACACTGCCTATAAGTGTTGTAGCAAGGTTTTGGTATATCCATTCTATAAATTAATAATATCTTGTGTAAAATTGTGTCGTATTTAATAGTATTTCCTAGTAAAAATAAAGCTATTTCATATACACCTCGCAGCACATCAGAGTCATACATGCTTTATTCGAGAAAACGTTGCATTCACAAAATCATCACCATGTATCTTATTTGACTGCATTGTCAACGGAAGTATTATTGTAAATCATTATTTACGGTGATTGTCTATATGTAGAAATCATCAGATGTCGAAAACCTTGGATTTAAATATTCATTTATGGTATACCTTTTTAAAAGAATGCAATGTTTATAAAACGTATCATATAGAGGTCAAATACCTCGCAATGAAATCGATGAATGACGTATTCGTCCATATGGATTTGGAGGAATCGTCATACGTACCTATTCCATTTATCACATACACAAACAACACAATTAGGGTGGATTACAAACCAACCCATTTCGACAACTAGTGCAAATTTCGACCCAATTCCACTTTCAAGTTCAAACCGGGCCCAAACATACCAATAATCACTAACACAAGTGAAAATGGTCCTAATACACCAATTAAACCCAATCATAAGTGTTAAACACCAATCTTGCCCAAATTGACACCTAAACCCTAATTTTGACCCATTTCAAATTTAGTCAACCCAAATACACCCAAATGGTTTCCAATACTTCCATAATCACTAACACTAGTGATTATACACCATTTACAAGCCTTAAACACAGTTAAATCATCAACCAACCCAAAACCCGCCAAATATCAAAATAACAAGTTTCCATAAACCCTCTTCATCATCTAAATGGGTTTTACAACTAATAATCTCAAAACCCTAACATTGAATCTCAAATCAAACAATGAAACTTGGAGTTAGAACTTACCAATACCGCTAAAATGATGCCGTTGACGAGTAGAACAACTTATATACTTAAGGTTTGACTCGAAACACCCTTCTTCTTCTCCAAATGGAGCTCTCTCTCTCTCTAAACTCTCTCCTCTCTCTCTAGGGTTTGAAGATGAGAGTGTTGATGTGTGAAAATGAGGATAAGATGAGCCTTGGAACTAATTTGGGGTATAAAACCCGTCCATAAGTGAAATTACCAAAACACTGTGAAAACCCGTCCTAATCCATCCGGACAAAGTCCACATCGATTACAAACAATTCACAACAATTGATTACATCGCGAGGTACTTGACCTCTATATGATACATTTTACAAACATTGCATTCATTTTGAAAAAGACAAACTTCCTTACATCGAAAATTAACGATATGCATACCATTTCATAATATATCTAATTATAATTATCTTAATAATTATCTTGATGAACTCGACGACTCGAATGCAACGTCTTTTGAAATATGTCATGAATGACTCCAAGTAATATCCTTAAAGTGAGCAAATGCACAGCGGAAGATTTCTTTCATACCTGAGAATAAACATGCTTCCAAGTGTCAACCAAAAGGTTGGTGAGTTCATTAGTTTAACATAAACAATCATTTCCATCATTTTAGTAGACCACAAGATTTCATATTTCCATTTCTCATAAACATACGTCCCATGCATAGAGACAAAATTATCACTCATATGGATTGAGCACCTGGTAACCGACATTCACAATATGCATATAAGAATATCCCCATCATTCCGGGATCCTCCTTCGGACATGATATAAATTTCGAAGTACTAAAGCATCTGGTACTTTGGATGGGGCTTGTTGGGCCCGATAGATCTATCTTTAGGATTCGCGTCAATTAGGGTGTCTGTTCCCTAATTCTTAGATTACCAGACTAAAAGGGGCATATTCGATTTCGATCATTCAACCATATAATGTAGTTTCAATTACTTGTGTCTATTTCGTAAAACAGTTATAAAACAGCGCATGTATTCTCAGTCCCAAAAATATATATTGCAAAAGCATTTAAAAAGGGAATAATGGAACTCACACATATAAATATTGTAAAACAGTTAATAAAGCATTTGCATGTATTCTCAGCCCAAAAATGTAAAGAGTAAAAGGGATCAAATGAAACTCACCATACGATATTTTGTAGTAAAAATATGCATACGACGGAACTAAACAATGCATGGTTGGTCTCGGATTCACGAACCTATATCATTTATATATATTAAGACATATAATATCA
The DNA here is from genome assembly GCF_046630445.1 of Rutidosis leptorrhynchoides. Classification (NCBI taxonomy): domain Eukaryota; kingdom Viridiplantae; phylum Streptophyta; class Magnoliopsida; order Asterales; family Asteraceae; genus Rutidosis; species Rutidosis leptorrhynchoides. The sequence goes on from NC_092338.1 coordinate 381,489,002, forward strand.
AATAACTAGTTTGTATATATATATATTGTTAATATATTTCTTGTATTAATATTTTGTTAGTTAATTAGCTATATTCATTATATATATAAGTACCTTTTGTTTGTAAGAATAATAATAGTTATAATAATACTAAAATAATTTGTAGTAGTAGTAGTAATAATAATAATATTAATTAAGTAATAATAATAATAATAATAATAATAATAATAATAATAATAATAATAATAATAATAATAATAATAATAATAATATTCTTAATTATAACTATAATCATACTAAAATAAGACTAATAATAGTTATAACATTAATGATAACAATAATGATAGTAATAATAATCATTTTAATAAAAAAGATAAGTTTTCTAATAATGATAATAGTAGTAAAAAAATACTTTTAATAAAATGGTACTAATAATAATATTAATAATAATTATGATAATAATAATAATGATAATAATTAACAATAATAATAATAATAATGAACAAATAACTACCTCAAAGAATTAGGCTCCTAAAAAGTAATGCCTCAGTCAAGACTCGAACCCACGATCTCTAGCTTAAACCACAACACTCCTAACCATTCTTCCGTCTGTTTTCTTTCTGATTAATATCGTAAACTAAATCTTCATAACTCGTTTCAGTTTCTACTTCTTCATAACGTTTGGCCCAACAGAAAACAATTTCGGCCCAAGACAAGAAGAGAAATCACGACCCAAAAACTCAAGTGATCCTCGGTCCAAAACAAATAACAAGAAAACAATGATTTGTAATTTTCTATCTTTGGTACAGTTTGCTCGACCTTGTTTCCACTTTTCCATCGACATAAAGAGCTTTACTTTATAATTTATATTATTTCTTTATTTTCACTTTATGAAGACCATAGGGATTAGTTGAAGTATTGGGATTTAAAAACAAAAAGTATGCAGTAGTGACAGTAGTTCAACTTTGTTATTGTTATCATTATCTTAAATCCACAATAGTAGCAGTGAAAAAGAAGATCGATTTGCAGCTGCAACAGGAAAAATAAAATGGTCTGTAGCAGTGAACAAAAGAAAGAAATAAAGTTGCAGAAATCTTGAACCATAAATTGATTTGTCGAAAAAATAAATTGAACAAGTAGCAGTGGTTCGATGGTAATGGTTTTCATGATGGGGATTGTTTCCATGGTTGTTTCGGTCATAACCAGGAAAGAGAGAGAGAGGGAAGTGAGAGATAGAATGGCAGTGATGGTGTGTTGATGGGTGGTGGATAGGATGAAGATGCACTTGTGATAGGATGGTGAAACAATGGTGATTCAAGGTGGCGTGTCATGGTGATCGATGATGGTGATTGTGTGATAATTCTCGCAAATAAAATAGTAGCAGACGTATACCTGTTTGCAGCAGTAGCTGCTCGATATGGCAACAGTAAGTGGGGAATGTTGGTGGTGAGGTTTACGGTTTATGATGGTACGGTGGTTCAAGGAGATGGATCATGATGGTGAGTTTAATGGTGGTCTAGTAAAGAGGTTTGTGATGGCTATATTGGGTGATGATCATAAGTAGAAACAGAATTTGAACCGGCAGCAGGTTTTTGAGTTGGTTTTGATAAACACAAGTAGTTTTGTTGATCGATCGTTTAAGATAATGATTGTGGTGATGATTTGTTGTTGTGGTTTCACGTGGGTTACCTCAGAAACAGTATGAAGGTGAAAGGTTTAGTGTTCGGTTCTTGTTAGTAATCAGACACAGGTGCAGAAAACGGAAAGCTTATAAAAGTATCAATTATTGTTCATTGGTGTTATTGATGTTCGATTAAAACTTTAACCGAAGTGGGTGGGTTAAATGGAAATCAAAAGAAACGAATATTATCTATTTGTGGGGTTTGGGTTAATTAAACAAACCAAGAAAGAAAAATATATGCAAGTGGTGGTTGTTATGAATTGGGACATGAGTTGTCAACATATATTTTACTCCGTATAAGTTTAACTTTGTGAAATATAAAGCACAAAACAAACACAGTATAATGCACTTCTAACAAACTTTAACTTCTTCCTTTTGTCTTTAGAATTCATTGATAAATATAATATTAATTAAAATAAAACGTGGTGATTAAATGGTTTTTGAGATGAGTGATGCAAGTGTTAAAGTGATAAGATTGAAATATGATTCTCCATTTATCCAAAATTTAGATCCTTATAATGATTACCACATTAGTATTATATCTAGCACATGCCATACATTATTGTGTAAATTACGTATGGTATACATACATATATATATATATATATATATATATATATATATATATATATATATATATATATATATATATATTCACATTGTCCATTGGTGGGGAAAAACAAACAATCAAGTAAAACAATAATAGATCATAAAGTATACATAACCGTTAGCCGCCTTTAATTATTCCTTTACGGGCTAAATTTCGTGCTCCGTTTGTTAACCAGTGGTGGATAAAATTATTCAGAAAAATCTCATATTTTAAATTAACTATATTTATTTATTTTGGTCATTATGGTATAAAATTCGAGCATCAATTATTAAATAAAAAAATTACATTAATTAATCACTCCCAGCCCCAAGTAAAATATAAAAAGTCTTAAAATATAATAAATAGTTCCTAAATACATTTTTAATAAGCCTATAATTTATAGAACTCATTTTTGGATCACCGTTTATTTTAAAATCATTTAAGTTTGAATTTAACTTGCTTAGTATCGATCGACTAACAAACGAGTACTATTTTCGTTTACTAATTAACTTCGAAACCATATAAATACACATTCAATATATCTTACATATCTAGATTAATTTTAATAATAATATCATATATTATTTTATTTACATAATTTATTAACTCATATAATATTTTAATTTATAATAATTAATACGTATATATATATATATATACATATATATATATATATATATATATATATTTATTTATTTATATATTTATTTACACATAATGGTTCGTGGATCGTCGAGAACAGTTGAAGGTCAAATGATTTCATAACATAGTTCAAAGATTTTGAAATTTAATTTAATAGACTTTGCTTATCATGTCGAAATCATATAAAGATCAAGTTTAAATTTGGTCGAAAATTTCCGAGTCGTCACAGTACCTACCCGTTAAAGAAATTTCGTCCCGAAATTTGAGTGTGGTTATCATGGCTAACAATTAAAATGTTTTCATGACGAATATGAGCTGATAGATAGAGTTTTATTACTGTTGAGTAATATGGATAGGATAATTTGATTACTCGGAGAGTACGAGTGAAGTTATCACAAAAAAATGAAATGGGTAATGCGGGTTTGTCTTAACAGACAATGTAGTCATGGTTGATTTCCATCTGATTCTTCGGGATTTAAGGGAATTAAAATCTCTTTAATTAAATGCGGTAACCTGCCTTGATTCCTTTGTCGGATGTTTCTATTATAAATTTACCTCTGTCGTTTTATTATTCTCACCATTCCTATACTTTCCTTCTTAATTCATACATCCAAAAGATTGTGAAAATGCGTAATTCCGTTCTAATCCTTGATAATTTCCTAATTATCATTTCTGTCATCCTTCTTTTCAATCTACCACCAGAAAAATCTGTTTACTTCTACTATTACGTTGAGGTGATACTATTCTTAATTATACTGTGTCTTTATATTGCTATTCGTATTAATATCCACGGTTTGTAACCTCCGTGTTGTTATTGGGTTTTATATTTTCTCTTATATTTCAGAGTCCCTGCTTCTGTCTTCTATAATCATTGTCATTCACAGTTAATGCTCCCTCCTATTTGCTGCGATTTATACTCCAATTTCTATTTCAGAGCCTTGTCCCTTCGTTTCTTCTTCTGGCGATTTGGCATCTCTTGTAATGGTCCAGAATTCGCAGATATAAGTTTCAGAATGAACATTATTAATGTTCTAAATAAGAAGGAACGTAATACAACGATTTGATTTGTCAAATTACCAGATTCACTGAGAATAGAACTATCAAGAATATACTTTCTTGATATGTTTAGAAGTTAAGCAGAATGACAGAGTTATGTAACATGGCACATGATGACGTTATGATCTGTGAATCATCACGTCCCATTAGAAACTCGGCATGACTTACTGTAATATAATCACGTTGATCAAGTGTCATTATATTATACTAACTCATGCATCAATTTCCAACATTACTTCAATAACATTCATATTTTAAGCTCAAAAGTTTACAGAATATAGAAACTAACAGTTTCTATATGATGTAATACTGATAGCACGAAGAGATTAATGATTTCAGATAAGAATAGTTATAAAAATATCTTCAGAAATATGGAGGATATTTATAATGAAAGATACGATAATATCTCAGAATATCTAAGATCAGAGGATGATAAAAACTATTGTCTGCAAGGGTTTAGAGTAAGGAGCAAAATATTCTCTAAAGATTTCAACGGATCCAGAATTACCTAGATTCTTTGAATATATGGTATGGTCCTTGTATTTGTCCTTAGTCCCCTTCGTGGTTAGCTCAATCCGTTTTCCAGTTCCAACTTTTCTGAGCTTTTCCAACATACTATTCTTTATCATCAAACTTTCGATGATTAAGGTCGTTTACGGTTGTCTATGATTTCTGCTGCTTCATTCAGATTTTTCAACATTCAGAGTATTGATTTGTGACTGAGTGCTTTTCAGAATTTCAGAATGAGAGATCATAATTCTAAGAGATAAATGTCATACATATAACTGTTGATGTAGATATGCTATGAGTTTTCAAAGTACTGAGTGCTGATTCCCGGTAATTGTTATGGCAGTTCTCGTTACAAGATAGGATTGGTACATGACGAGACTTCAATAGATAAATATAGTGATTTGTCGGAGGGATTTAAACTAAGGAGCAACAAGGTTGCTGGTACATTTGCTGGTAATGTGGTGGAATATAAAAGAATTCTCCGGTATCAAAAGGGTAATTGTATATATCAGGATTATAGTAAGGCTACTTCAAATGAAAAGTCGAAGTTGACTTGCTGGAGCTGTGACAAAATTGGCTACTTTGAAAAGGGATCGTAAAGTTATTTTTGCTAATAAATGCCAAAGGATCTGATGCAGCTACGTGTTAAACTTTTACTCAGTTGCCGAGAGTTCCTCAGGTGCAATACTATATACATAAATCTTTCCTTCCGTAGATGAAGTGCGGTTGGTTCATCCTATCGATTGAGGTGTTTTCAAGAATCATGAAAGGTTTGAACGCAGATTGTAATTGTGATGATACGAATGGGGTTTAAAATGAAATCAAGTGGCAAACTTGAAGAATTGTTTAGTTTCATATGTTATAATCAATATTTTAATTCATTTTAATTTTCCAGTGTTGGTAGTCCACAGTTGATAGTCCACAGTAACAGTCCAGTAATTCATATATAGTTTAATATATAATATTCGAATTAATTAATACGTATCGTGACCCGTATACGTCTCAGACTCGATCACAACTCAAACTCTCTCTCTCTCTCTCTATATATATATATATATATATATATATATATATATATATATATATATATATATATATATATATATATATATATATATAGATGGGTCGATATGATATGTCAAAACATTGTATACGTGTCCCGATATTTAAAATGCGTAAATAACAGAATGACGTTAAATAAAGTGCGTAAAATAAATAACAGAAATTAAATGACGATAAATAAAATTGCGAGAATGTAAATTGCGAGAATGTAAATTGCGATAATTAAATTTTGATAAATAAAATGTAATCAGTTAGCTAGGAACAGTTAGCTAGGATTTTGTTAGCGTGGATTCTTAACAAAATTTCTCATAGTTAATTTGTTTGTTTCTAACCAATTTTATTTTGTCCAATGTTTTCTTCATTATGCCACTTGTCGGATTCTGATAGGTCAAAATCCAAATATGAAATTGAATGAAAATGATTATTCTGTGATGAACGGATTCGTATAGCTGTGGTTGCAAGTAGAATAGTAAATGACTGTTGAATCAGATTCGAAGAATGTACAGTGTAACTTATTAATGCGAAATCTAAATATTCCTCGGGTATTACCTACCCGTTAAAATATTTTCACCATTAACAGTTTGTACAATAAAAAATTTAATTACAATCTTTATGAAAACATATATACATATTTATTTTCTTCAGACGTAATTATGGATTTAATGAGTCAATGTGATATTAAACTCATCAGATTTATGGCTAGAACTAGAGTACATAATCTCTAAAATATTAGAGATTACATAATCACCATGAAGGACGAAGATAGTTTATGTAGAACGATTCGTAAAACGATTCGTAGAACGATGATTATGCTTGAGGTATAAGATGAGATGTTGAGGCATGGATTGTTGATAGTACTGGTGCTGTTACTGGTGGTACTGTTGGTGCTGGTGATGTTGCTGAAGTTGGTACCTTCTGCACCATATTCTCCAGAGCCACTACTCGAGCGCAAAGCTCATTGACTTCTTTTATTACGCCGGGATGATTGTCGGTTGGGACGAGTGAATGAATAAGACCCAGAAATTGAGATAGTATATAATCATGACGAGATACTCTGGAAATGAGAGTGAAAATGGTGTCTCGAACAGGTTCGCCGGTAAACGCTTCAGGTTCATTGTCAAGAGGTGAATTCGGTTGGTGGAAGGGATCACCTTCTTCGCGTCTCCATTGTTTTAGTCGACTACGAACTCATCAAATGAATTGGGTGATGACTGATTGATTCATTCCGGTGACACCGCTTTTGAAATTTAGGTGAATATCCATGTCGGAATAGCTGTCGGAATACCTATCGGAATAGCTATCGAAATATGTGGGACTCGAACTGGTTGTGGGATTCATCTCGTACGATCAGATGAAGGATTTTCGATAAGAATTAGATTATAGGATGTATATTAGTACCCTGCAATACATAATTTACATATGCATATATAATACTAAAATCCCATAAGTTACGAAGGAATCTACGGAAGTTGTCAGGCAAAGTCTACAGTAACAGATATGCTAAGATATGAATTAGCAGATACACTAAGATATGAATTTTTGTCTATACACTATTCATGCAATCATTGCAGCAAAACGTGTCTAGACTAAGAATGATAAGCAGGTAATTTCCTAAGGATGATAAGCAGGTAATTTTTGACACGAAATGATAAGCAAAACTTTTGACATGCAGACACGGTCGAAGTCCAGACTTACTAATGCATCTAAACAACTATCAGTTGGACATACTAATGCAAGACCTGGTTCGCTAAGACCACCGCTCTGATACCAACTGTGAAAACCCATCCTAATCCATCCGGACAAAGTCCACATCGATTACAAACAATTCACAACAGTTGATTACATCGCGAGGTACTTGACCTCTATATGATACATTTTACAAACATTGCATTCATTTTGAAAAAGACAAACTTCCTTACATCGAAAATTAATGATATGCATACCATTTCATAATATATCTAATTATAATTATCTTAATAATTATCTTGATGAACTCGACGACTCGAATGCAACGTCTTTTGAAATATGTCATGAATGACTCCAAGTAATATCCTTAAAGTGAGCAAATGCACAGCGGAAGATTTCTTTCATACCTGAGAATAAACATGCTTCCAAGTGTCAACCAAAAGGTTGGTGAGTTTATTAGTTTAACATAAACAATCATTTCCATCATTTTAATAGACCACAAGATTTCATATTTCCATTTCTCATAAACATACGTCCCATGCATAGAGACAAAATTATCACGCATATGGATTGAACACCTGGTAACCGACATTCACAATATGCATATAAGAATATCCCCATCATTTCGGGATCCTCCTTCGGACATGATATAAATTTCAAAGTACTAAAGCATCCGGTACTTTGGATGGGGCTTGTTGGGCCCGATAGATCTATCTTTAGGATTCGCGTCAATTAGGGTGTCTGTTCCCTAATTCTTAGATTACCAGACTAAAAGGGGCATATTCGATTTTGATCATTCAACCATATAATGTAGTTTCAATTACTTGTGTCTATTTCGTAAAACAGTTATAAAACAGCGCATGTATTCTCAGTCCCAAAAATATATATTGCAAAAGCATTTAAAAAGGGAATAATGGAACTCACACATATAAATATTGTAAAACAGTTAATAAAACATTTGCATGTATTCTCAGCCCAAAAATGTAAAGAGTAAAAGGGATCAAATAAAACTCACCATACGATATTTTGTAGTAAAAATATGCATACGACGGAACTGAACAATGCATGGTTGGTCTCGGATTCACGAACCTATATCATTTATATATATTAAGACATATAATATCAAATAACTAGTTTATATATATATATTGTTAATATATTTCTTGTATTAATATTTTGTTAGTTAATTAGCTATATTCATTATATATATAAGTACCTTTTGTTTGTAAGAATAATAATAGTTATAGTAATACTAAAATAATTTGTAGTAGTAGTAGTAATAATAATAATATTAACTAAGTAATAATAATAATAATAATAATAATAATAATAATAATAATAATAATAATAATATTCTTAATTATAACTATAATCATACTAAAATAAGACTAATAATAGTTATAACATTAATGATAACAATAATGATAGTAATAATAATCATTTTAATAAAAAGATAAGTTTTCTAATAATGATAATAGTAGTAAAAAAATACTTTTAATAAAATGGTACTAATAATAATATTAATAATAATTATGATAATAATAATAATGATAATAATTAACAATAATAATAATAATAATAATAATAATAATAATAATAATGAACAAATAACTACCTCAAAGAATTAGGCTCCTAAAAAGTAATGCCTCAGTCAAGACTCGAACCCACGATCTCTAGCTTAAACCACAACACTCCTAACCATTCTTCCGTCTGTTTTCTTTCTGATTAATATCGTAAACTAAATCTTCATAACTCGTTTCAGTTTCTACTTCTTCATAACGTTTGGCCTAACAGAAAACAATTTCGGCCCAAGACAAGAAGAGAAATCACGACCCAAAAACTCAAGTGATCCTCGGTCCAAAACAAATAACAAGAAAACAATGATTTGTAATTTTCTATCTTTGGTACAGTTTGCTCGACCTTGTTTCCACTTTTCCATCGACATAAAGAGCTTTACTTTATAATTTATATTATTTCTTTATTTTCACTTTATGAAGACCATAGGGATTAGTTGAAGTATTGGGATTTAAAAACAAAAAGTATGCAGTAGTGACAGTAGTTCAACTTTGTTATTGTTATCATTATCTTAAATCCACAACAGTAGCAGTGAAAAAGAAGATCGATTTGCAGCTGCAGCAGGAAAAATAAAATGGTCTGTAGCAGTGAACAAAAGAAAGAAATAAAGTTGCAGAAATCTTGAACCATATATTGATTTGTCAAAAAAATAAATAGAACAAGTAGCAGTGGTTCGATGGTAATGGTTTTCATGATGGGGATTGTTTCCATGGTTGTTTCGGTCATAACCAGGAAAGAGAGAGAGAGGGAAGTGAGAGATAGAATGGCAGTGATGGTGTGTTGATGGGTGGTGGATAGGATGAAGATGCACTTGTGATAGGATGGTGAAACAATGGTGATTCAAGGTGGCGTGTCATGGTGATCGATGATGGTGATTGTGTGATAATTCTCGCAAATAAAATAGTAGCAGACGTATACCTGTTTGCAGCAGTAGCTGCTCGATATGGCAACAGTAAGTGGGGAATGTTGGTGGTGAGGTTTACGGTTTATGATGGTACGGTGGTTCAAGGAGATGGATCATGATGGTGAGTTTAATGGTGGTCTAGTGAAGAGGTTTGTGATGGCGATATTGGGTGATGATCATAAGTAGAAACAGAATTTGAACCGGCAGCAGGTTTTTGAGTTGGTTTTGATAAACACAAGTAGTTTTGTTGATCGATCGTTTAAGATAATGATTGTGGTGATGATTTGTTGTTGTGGTTTCACGTGGGTTACCTCAGAAACAGTATGAAGGTGAAAGGTTTAGTGTTCGGTTCTTGTTAGTAATCAGACACAGGTGCAGAAAACGGAAAGCTTATAAAAGTATCAATTATTGTTCATTGGTGTTATTGATGTTCGATTAAAACTTTAACCGAAGTGGGTGGGTTAAATGGAAATCAAAAGAAACGAATATTATCTATTTGTGGGGTTTGGGTTAATTAAACAAACCAAGAAAGAAAAATATATGCAAGTGGTGGTTGTTATGAATTGGGACATGAGTTGTCAACATATATTTTACTCCGTATAAGTTTAACTTTGTGAAATATAAAGCACAAAACAAACACAGTATAATGCACTTCTAACAAACTTTAACTTCTTCCTTTTGTCTTTAGAATTCATTGATAAATATAATATTAATTAAAATAAAACGTGGTGATTAAATGGTTTTTGAGATGAGTGATGCAAGTGTTAAAGTGATAAGATTGAAATATGATTCTCCATTTATCCAAAATTTAGATCCTTATAATGATTACCACATTAGTATTATATCTAGCACATGTCATACATTATTGTGTAAATTACGTATGGTATACATATATATATATATATTCACATTGTCCATTGGTGGGGAAAAACAAACAATCAAGTAAAACAATAATAGATCATAAAGTATACATAACCGTTAGCCGCCTTTAATTATTCCTTTACGGGCTAAATTTCGTGCTCCGTTTGTTAACCAGTGGTGGATAAAATTATTCAGAAAAATCTCATATTTTAAATTAACTATATTTATTTATTTTGGTCATTATGGTATAAAATTCGAGCATCAATTATTAAATAAAAAAATTACATTAATTAATCACTCCCAGCCCCAAGTAAAATATAAAAAGTCTTAAAATATAATAAATAGTTCCTAAATACATTTTTAATAAGCCTATAATTTATAGAACTCATTTTCGGATCACCGTTTATTTTAAAATCATTTAAGTTTGAATTTAACTTGCTTAGTATCGATCGACTAACAAACGAGTACTATTTTCGTTTACTAATTAACTTCGAAACCATATAAATACACATTCAATATATCTTACATATCTAGATTAATTTTAATAATAATATCATATATTATTTTATTTACATAATTTATTAACTCATATAATATTTTAAATTATAATAATTAATACGTATATATATATATATATATATATATATATATATATATATATATATATATATATATATATATATTTATTTATTTATTTATTTATATATTTATTTACACATAATGGTTCGTGGATCGTCGAGAACAGTCGAAGGTCAAATGATTTCATAACATAGTTCAAAGATTTTGAAATTTAATTTAATAGACTTTGCTTATCATGTCGAAATCATATAAAGATCAAGTTTAAATTTGGTCGAAAATTTCCGAGTCGTCACAAACACCCTCAAAAGATTCCATTAAAATGGGTTAAAATGTCATTACAGCGACAATTGTCGCGTTTCGCGACACTACGTCGCGTTTCGCGATACCAGGACGCGATACACATCATTCAAACGCGACAAAATGGACAGAAATCATCATTAGAAGTTTTCGCGTTTTAAACATGTTTGTCACGGATCGCGACGCACCAGAACGCGACAAACCCCCTTCAAACTCGACAGTTTACCTGATGTACTCCAATTTCACTTTTAAAATATCCCAAAGTCCAACGTGGTCAAATTATTACATCCAAACTATCAAATACTCATTCTTGGACTCCATAGGATGCCACAAGCGTCATGATTAGAAAAACGGGGTGTTACAGGTCTGCTCCAGGTCTGCACTACATGTCTACAATCGCGTTGGGTAATCGTGTGAATCATGGTGTGTTATATAGTCAAATTGTTGTGCTATAGATCGAATCAAACATGTGTTATAAACCTGATTTATAAACCTGATTCAAACATGTGTGAATCATGTGATATTATTAACGTTCATGTAAACCAGATTTATACAAACTTTCATAACAAACGACGCAAGATATAAAGAAAAAGAAAGATTGAATTACCTCTGATGATTTTGAAGTCTCCAACGTTAACTTTGAATCAGACCACTTTACGTACGAACCACCTATTATAATCTTGCACTATATACTTTAAGTACGAAGCTAAACAAGCAAACAAGAACAAGCCAAAACAAAAAAACTAAAAAACGTGTGTATTTATATTTCTGAACAGATTTTTTATATTTTATATTATTTATAAGTTTAATAATAATCTTATTTAAGGTATATAAAGTTTTATATTATTATAATTATATTATACATACTTATCAAAATCCATTCCTAATTAGACGTGTTTAATAACCCGTTAAATATGGAACCGTGAATAACCCGTTACATATAAATCAAATTTTATAGGACTGTTTGTTTAATTAGACTTGTTCGGTAATTTCGGTAGACTAAAATTAACAGAACTGTAAGGGTTAGGTTGATTAAACGGAGATCGTTAACTTATATATCCCGTTAACTTATTTAGACGTGTTCCAGTTAAAATGCGTTTGTTACAAACTAATTAGACGTGTGTTTTGAAACTTATTAGACGTGTTAGTCATTTAGATGTTTGCCCAGCAAATCTAATAAGACGTGTTGCCAATTAGACGTGTTGTTGTTTCATTCAGACGTGTTCATGGTAAACATAATTAGACGTGTTGTTAATTGGACGTGTTCTTTGGAATATTTGTTAGACGTGTTGTCAATTAGAGGTGTTCCCGGTAAAAGTAATTAGACGTGGGTACCAAATAGAGGTGTTAAACTTACTTAGACGTGTTGCAGATTTCTAATTAGACGTGTTGCGAATATTAATTAGACATGTTTTGTATTTTTTTTTTGGTAGAAACATTAATTAGACGTGTTACGTGTGATAAATTAGACGTGTTATATAGTGAACACGTCTAAATGAAGGGCTCTAAATGAGCCGAAATGTAATAGTGTTGGTTTGTAAGTTTAAAGGAGGTTTCATTTTGATGAACCTTCTTTCGTTATATATAACTTTTTTCATTTTTTCGCTAAAAAAAATACACGCATCTTATCATGTGGATACTTAAGGGTGTTTGATTTTGTGTTTCAAATTAATTATTTGATTAGTATGATTTGAAATCATAAATAATCAATTAATAGAGTTCGATAAGTTGCATATAAAAAAATTATTAGTTACGATTTGAATGCCTCAAAATGTGAAAATAAAAAAGCTGATTATTCCTAACTGCAGCAAAAAGTGATATTTAATTTTTTCTCTTTCCGTCTATTTTATTCGTAATTACCTGTTAATTTATCAAATAATCTGATTTAACTAATGCCTGAAACAATGATTATTTGATTATTGCATTATCAAACAACATACTTAAATTCAAACACCATTAATTTATAACACGTTTTGCTACAGCTGATCTTCTGATTCTAATTATTTAAAACACATAATTCAGAGGCGGAGCTACACTTATCATTGTGGTGGCACGTGCCCCCAAGTGATGCTATTTTCTATATTTGGCAAGTTATGGTATTTACATATTCAGTGTATCCCTATTCTTATGTGCATATGTAATTGAAATAACTTCAACTGTATCCCTATTCTTATGTGCATATAAAATTGACATAACTTGTTACTCCCTATATTCATTAGTAAAGTAAGTTTTCTTCAACTGTATCCCATTTCTTATGTGCATATAAAATTGACATAACTTGTTACTCCCTATATTCATTAGTAAATTAAGTTTTCTAAGAATTTTCTTACCTATCTTGTATTTGTGTTGTGTTCTTAAAATTGAAAATAGTTTATATATTTATATAATACTATGTAAAATATTAAATATACTTCAAAAGTAAAAAAATGAAATCACTTAATTTAGTTAATAATCATAAAACCACTCTACACATATATACTAAATAAAATGAATGGGAACATATCATATGCTAATAAATGTTTATAACCATGATAATCATATTCATTAATAAAATACGTTATAATACATGTTTATATAATCTATCTATCTATAGTATCATATAAATCTCTAAAATGATGATGTCATAAATAAAAATTATGCAAGTTCAAAAAAAATTCAAAAATAAATAGAAAAAATCTAAGCCCCACATGATGATGTCATTGAAATAATTAATTATATTTAATAAAAGTATTAACATGTTAAATGTATAATATATGAAACATTATGTACAATCTTATAATAAAATACTCCATGACATATGTACAATATTTGAAGTATTATATACAACTTTATGATAAAACACCCCCATAACCATATGTACAATATTTGAAGCATTATGTACAATCTTATAATAAAACACCCTGATGACCATATGTACAAACTTTAAACAAATTATTTAATCTTTTACAAAATATCTCATGAACACATGTACAAATTTTGAAGCATATTGTACAACCTTCATCTAATAATTGTAATTTAATTTTTGAAAAAATTTCAAGAGACATTTGTTATTTTTAATAATTATTATTAAAAATATAAAAACTCATTTTAAAGCAAACTTTATTATTATATATATGATTATAATTATAATTATTATATTATTATTATAAATAGAAAAATCCTAAGACCCACATGATGATGTCATTAAAACAATTAATTATATTTAATAAACGTATTAACATGTTAAATGTATAATATATGAAGCATTATGTACAATCTTATAATAAAATACTCCATGATATATGTACAATATTTGAAGCATTATGTACAACTTTATGATAAAATACCCCCATAACCATATGTACAATATTTGAAGCATTATGTACAATCTTATAATAAAACACCCTCATGACATATGTACAAACTTTAAAACAAATTATTTAATCTTTTACAAAATATCTCATGAACACATGTACAAACTTTGAAGCATATTGTACAACCTTCATCTAATAATTGTAATTTAATTTTTGAAAAAAAAATTCAAGAGAAATTTATTATTTTTAATAATTATTATTAAACATATAAATACTAATTTTAAAGCAAACTTTATTATTATAAATATGATTATAGTTATAATTATTATATTATTATTATTCAAATATGGATTCTTTTTACGGGATTAATTACGTTACATATGTATGCGAAATACACGTCTCAATAAAATGTTTTAATGTAGGTTTTTATAAAAAAGAAAATAGTAATTGGGATGAAAATTGGAAGAGAGTGGTGGGAGAATAAATGTAGTTCATTTATTCTTACCAAATTAAGTATATCAATATGTTTGTAAAAAGAACGACAAGTTTTTTAGTCGGAATCATTTGTTCCACGGTTCATTAAACTAAATGATTTTAGTATTTAAATTTACTTAATACTTAAACATATCATTAAATTTTTTCGTTTATACAAACTCGTGGTTCTATGGGTCATCTTACCAGTATACTGTAATTGATTAGTTACACAAGTCACCTATATTGAAATTTGCTATTTTAGTTAACGATAATTTTTACTTTATTTGACATATACAATAACCATACACAATCTCATGAATAAGTAGATATATTATTTGTGCGCCACCATTGATAAACAATTTCTGGCTCCGCTCTAACATAATCAATTTTTAAAACGCAAATAACCCTTAATTAATTAAACAGACCCACAAAATTTTCAAAACGTAAATAACCCTTTAATTAATTAAACAGAACCACAAATGAAAGGACAAATGACCTAAAAATTAAACATAAATTATGCAATTTACAATAAAGGTACTATGAATTTTGCTGATGCCCGAAAAAGATTCTATACTTCAATTTGAAACAAAAAAAGACTATGATTTTAAAAAGTGTGAAGTTGACGTAATATTGACCGTCAATCAAGCTCTGTTAAGTGACCTCATGTGTAGGGATGACAATGGCCACCCGATCCGGTGGATATTCACCCGATCCACCCGCTTCATGATGGATATGGATGAACCTAAACGGATATGGATACGGATATGGATGAACCTAAATGGATATGGATACGGAGATGGACATGGAATAAAAGTTTCATCCATAGATATATCCATTACCACCCGAAATACGTATACAAATACATAAATATAGATATATTCTTATATATTTACTATTACAAGCTCATTTACCGTTAGATTTACATTTTACTTTCAACCATATAATGAAATAACTATAATATATTACAATAAAACATGTATATCTAACAAAATAAACTTACAAATTTCATATTTAATTTTTTATAATCAATGTTTTATAATAAGTTTAGCAAATTTTGTTATATCTTCGACAAACATTACACATTTATATGGATATAATTTTTAATGTCATTGATAATGCTAAAAACGAACATATATTTCATAGCATTATTCCTCAACAAAGACAAGCTTTTAGTTGCAATTGTTCTATTTACAAGTGATATTCGTTTAAATAATAAAAGGTGAAGACAAAAGACAGATTCGACGAATTGAAGACGCAAACGACCAAAAAGCTCAAAAGTACAAAAGACAATCAAAAAGGTTCCAATTATTGATAAGAAACGTCTCGAAATTACAAGAGTACAAGATTCAAAACGCAAAGTACAAAATATAAAATTGTACGCAAGGACGTTCGAAAATCCGGAACCGGGACCAGAGTCAACTCTTAACGCTCGACGCAACGGACTAAAAATTACAAGTTAACTATGTATATAAATATAATATAATATATAATTAATTATATTAATTATATATACATTATATTTATATATATAAAACCGTCGGCAGAGAAAACTCCAAGGACTGAGCTGTAAATACTATCTCCGCGACTCGCGGAGTTTGAAGGGGATTTTGCGCGAGTCGCGGAGCCCCAAAATTCAACTCTGGCTATAAAGCAAACCGAATTCTGATCAAATTTCATATTCTATTTTCTCTCTTCTCTATCTATACGATATATATATATATATAATTTATATTTTAATTTTAATTTTAATTATAATTCTAATAATAAGGGTATGTTAGCGAATGTTGTAAGGGTGTAAGTCGAAATTCTGTCCGTGTAACGCTACGCTATTTTTAATCATTGTAAGTTATGTTCAACCTTTTTATATTAATGTCTCGTAGCTAAGTTATTATTATGCTTATTTAAAACGAAGTAATCATGATGTTGGGCTAATTACTAAAATTGGGTAATTGGGCTTTGTACCATAATTGGGGTTTGGACAAAAGAACGACACTTGTGGAAATTAGACTATGGGCTATTAATGGGCTTTATATTTGTTTAATTAAATGAAAGTTTGTTAATGTTAATATAAAGATTTACAATTGGGCGTCCCTATAAATTACCATATACACTCGATCGGACACGATGGGCGGGGTATTTATATGTACGAATAATCGTTCATTTAACCGGACACGGGAATGGATTAATAGCCACTAGAATAATTAAAACAGGGGTGAAATTACATTCAAGGGTAAT
The DNA here is from genome assembly GCF_046630445.1 of Rutidosis leptorrhynchoides. Lineage (NCBI taxonomy): Eukaryota > Viridiplantae > Streptophyta > Magnoliopsida > Asterales > Asteraceae > Rutidosis > Rutidosis leptorrhynchoides. Next base: position 381,506,425 of record NC_092338.1, read on the forward strand.
TGGTGTAATTGTTAGCAAAGTAGTAAAACCTTGGTTTACACGCAGTCGATAACCTGGTGTATTCATTAAACAAAGTATTAAAACCTTGTTACAATTCGAATCCCTAATTAGTTGGAATATTTAACTTCGGGTATAATAATAATTTGACAAGGACACTTGCAATTTATATTTATGACTGATGGACTGTTATGGACAAAAACCAGACGGACATATTAAATAATCCAGGACAAAGGACAATTAACCCATGGGCATAAAACTAAAATCAACACGTCAAACATCATGATTACGGAAGTTTAAATAAGCATAATTCTTTTATTTCATATTTAATTTCCTTTATTTTATATTTAATTGCACTTCTAATTATCGCACTTTTATTTATTGTTATTTAATCGCAATTTTAATTATCGTACTTTTTAATTATCGTAAGTTTATTTTATCGCACTTTTATTATTCGCAATTTCATTATCGTTATTTACTTTACGCTTTAATTTAAGTCTTGTATTTATTTTATATTTTACATTAGGTTTTAACTGCGACTAAAGTCTTAAAATCGACAAACCGGTCATTAAACGGTAAAAACCCCCCTTTATAATAATAATATTACTTATATATATATTTGTATTTTTATAAAAGTAAACTAATATAGCGTTGAGCTTTGTTTAAAGATTTCCCTGTGGAACGAACCGGACTTACTAAAAACTACACTACTGTACGATTAGGTACACTGCCTATAAGTGTTGTAGCAAGGTTTAAGTATATCCATTCTATAAATAAATAAATATCTTGTGTAAAATTGTATCGTATTTAATAGTTTTTCCTAGTAAAATATAAACTATTTTATATACTATCCCGCTGCACATCAAGTATTTTTGGCGCCGCTGCCGGGGAAACTCTTAAACGCCGGAAGCGCAACGCTAATATATAAAAAAAAAAAAAGATTTTTAGTTACTTTTATTAAAAGTCGTTTTTGTAAAAATACGTTTTAAATATTCGGAAAATATAAAAAGAAAAACAAAAATATATGTATTTTTAAGATTTTGTTAAATATTTAAGTTTTATAAGTTTCTTTATTTTTATTTTAGTTTATAAAAATATAAGTTTTATTTTAAAATCTTTTATTTATTAAAAAACAGAAAACAGAAAATAAATAAAAAAAATAAAGAAAAACGCGTAAAAATTGAAAGCTGTCAACTGAATTTCTGAACCCCGCGACTCGCGGGGTTTTCTTCTTTAATTGCCGCGACTCGCGGAGACCATCTGACACACGGACAAAGAACCCTAAATCTGCATTAATTACGGGTTATTATTAATATTAATTATTATTTAAACCTAATTATTATTATTATTATTATTAGTTTTATTTTTACTTTTACTTTTTATTTAATTTATGTATTTAGTATTAATTAGTTTTATTAAATTGTAAAATTAGTAGTTTTATAAAAAAAATAATATAAAAATAATATTTTTATAAAAATTGTACTTTTTACAACTTTTTGTATATTTTTATATTTTGTACCTTTTTAATCGTTGTAGCGTAATATTTGTATTTTTTTCGCTCATATTTAATTTTAAACTTAGTTTTTGCTTTAGTTATTTTTACTCCTAGATTTTTAGGCTATGCCGTAGAATTCCTTAAGTGCTTTTTCTTTAGACTAAGATTTAGGTGCTTTAGAATTTTGCGACGCCTTTTTAAGTTTTAGTTTCTTTTTAAGTTATTTCCATTTGGGATTTAGTTTTTCCTGTAAGCTTTAATATTTTTAGACCTTTTACTATGTACCAATTATCATTCCAATTAGTAATTTCAATTTGCGATTATAATTTTAAGTTAGTTGTAGTAATAAGGTTAGGTTAGTAAAGTATTTTTAAGTTTTGATAAGTTTCTTTTATTTTTTTCCGTCACCTTTTATTTTTCAACCATTTTTTTTCTTTTTCGACCTTTTGCGACGAACTCTTTTTCTCTCTTATTTCTCGCTATTCTAGTTTTTAGGACTTAGAATTTTTTTTCTACTTCTTATCTAAATTTCTTAAAATTACGAAAATTTATTTTAAGTGGTTAAATTAATAGACATCAAAATTTTCTGGTTCGTAGTAATAGTTGGATTTGTACGTGGACCGGGTTATTGGAGCCAAACAGTCCTCAATTATATTGAGACCAAACGAATCCTGCCCCTCTGCTGCATCTTTTGGCTATTCGAAACGTGGGCAAAATCAGAAAAGTCTATTGATTGGATAACTTATTATAATTTTTCTTTCCTTTTAAAAACTAATAGGATATTCAGTGAATGCACCGAGCAAGACGTTCATCACCTTTTGTACGTTCACCACCTGTAACTCGATCAAGACATCGTTTAACAAATATAACCGCCGTTGATTTTTCTTTAGAATCGTCATCCAGTCAACCAAGTACTTCAGTTCAAATTTCCGATAATCCATTTTTTGAACCCAACCTCACAATTGAGAATCCAGAGAATATTCAGGAACGGTTCATAGATCCTGAACCACTAAACTTTCCTCCGGAACCACCAATCATTCAAACAGAGATTGTTGAGGAACGAACCATTAAATCAGAATCATCTAGTGATACCGATTCAACAAATTCAATTATGGAGAATCTGGAACCTTTAAGTATGGAAGACCGAATGAGAGCTAAACGCACTGGCCAAGGTCACGCAATTACTCATCCAGACATTAATGTGCCAGATTATGAAATCAAAGGACAAATTCTACACATGGTGACTAATCAATGCCAATTTAGTGGTGCGCCGAAGGAAGATCCAAATGAACATCTACGTACCTTTAATAGGATCTGCACACTATTTAAAATCCGAGAAGTGGAGGATGAACAGATATATCTCATGTTATTTCCCTGGACTTTAAAGGGAGAAGCCAAAGATTGGTTGGAATCGTTACCTGAAGGGGCGATTGATACATGGGATGTTTTAATTGACAAATTTCTTAAACAATTCTTTCCTGCATCTAAAGCCGTAAGACTTCAAGCAGAAATTGTTACGTTCACACAGAAGCCAAATGAAACTCTATATGAGGCGTGGACAAGATATGGAAAGTTGTTAAGAGGATGTCCGCAACATGGTTTAGACACCTGTCAAATAGTACAAATATTCTACCAAGGATGCGACATCACTACAAGAAAAGACATAGATATAGCAGCTGGTGGTTCTATTATGAAGAAAACCGAAACTGATGCTTACAAAATTATTGATAACACTGCTTCCCACTCACATGAGTGGCACCAAGAAAAAGATATCATTAGATCATCTAAAGCAGCTAGAGCCGATTCTAGCCATGACTTAGATTTCATTTCCGCAAAGATAGATGCTGTGGAGAGACGAATGGAAAAGATGACTAAAGATATTCACTCAATACGAATTAGTTGTGAGCAGTGTGGAGGACCACATTTGACAAAAGATTGTCTCAGTATTGAATTAACAATGGAACAAAGAGAGAATATTTCATACATAAACCAAAGGCCTGGAAATAATTATCAGAATAATTATCAACCGCCAAGACCGATTTACAATCAAAACCAGAATTATAACCGAAATATTCCATACAACAACCAACAAGGTCCTAGCAATCAACAAGTATCCAATAATACTTATAATCAGCAAAGACCAAATTTTCAAAACAAACCACCACAACAAACCGATGATAAAAAGCCGAATTTAGAAGATATGATGACGAAGCTAGTTGAAACTCAAATGCAGTTTTTCACATCTCAGAAACAAACCAATGAACAGAATGCTCAAGCATTTAGAAATCAACAAGCTTCTATTCAAAATCTGGAACAAGAAGTAAGTAACCTAGCAAGGTTAATAGGTGAAAGAAAACCGGGAAGTCTACCTAGTGATACAAATGCTAACCCACGAAATGAAACAACTAAAGCTATTACCACAAGAAGTGGTACAACACTTAAACCACCTGAAATACCTGTAACTTCTGATGAAACTATTCCTACTCCACAAGAACCACAACCTGATCAAGATAAGGAAAAAGAACCGGTAGTTGAAAAGATTAATGAAAATAACACAGTTAAGGATAAACCTTATGTTAAACCATACCAACCACCACTTCCTTACCCAAGTAAAATGAAGAAAGAAAAACTTGAAGCCGAGCAATCCAAATTCTTGGATATGTTTAAACAGATAAATGTAAATCTTCCTTTCATTGATGTGATTTCAGGAATGCCAAGATATGCTAAATTCTTGAAAGATCTAATCATGAATAGAAAGAAAATGGAAGAACTCTCGGCTGTTACTATGAATGCTAATTGTTCAGCAGTGCTGTTGAATAAGATACCAGAAAAATTATCTGATCCAGGAAGTTTCACAATTCCATGTTTTCTGGGTAGTCTTAGTTCAATAGAAGCATTGGTAGACTTAGGTGCTAGTATAAATCTAATGCCGTATTCACTATACGCTAAACTAGACCTTGGAGAATTGAAACCAACAAGAATAAGTATACAACTAGCCGACCGATCAGTAAAATATCCTGGAGGGATAAAGGAGAACATGCTAGTTAAAGTTGGTACTTTAGTATTTCCAGTAGATTTTGTTGTTTTGGACATGGAAGAAGATTCTCAAGTTCCTCTCATATTAGGAAGACCATTCTTAAACACGGCTAAAGCAATGATAGACGTGTTCGGTAAGAAACTGACCCTAAGTATAGAGGATGAGAGTGTTACCTTTTCAGTTGATAGAGCAATGCAACAACCACAATCTGCAGATGATACATGTTATTATATTCAAACTATAGATGCACATGCAGAATTATTAGAAGAATTTCCAGAATTACAAGGAACAGGAGAATGTTCTTTAGGAGAAGGTAATGAACCAATTGATGAAGCTGAAATGTTAGCTACACTTATAGCTAATGGATATGAACCAACAACAGAAGAAATTCAAATGCTAAAAGAAGAAGACAGATATCGATATAAATCATCGATAGAAGAACCTCCGAAATTAGAGTTAAAGCCACTTCCAAACCATTTGGAATACGCTTATTTACATGGTGAATCTGAATTACCTGTAATAATATCGTCTTCTCTTACTGAAAATGAGAAATCACAACTCATTTCTGTGTTGAAAGCTCATAAACCAGCCATTGCATGGAAGATTCATGATATTAAAGGAATAAGTCCTTCGTATTGCACACATAAAATCCTTATGGAAGAAGGTCATAAAACGTATGTGCAACGCCAACGAAGACTAAATCCTAATATGCAAGATGTAGTTAAGAAAGAGATTATTAAACTGCTAGATGCAGGTTTAATATATCTAATCTCTGATAGTCCATGGGTAAGCCCAGTTCAATGCGTACCTAAGAAGGGTGGCATGACTGTCATTACAAATGAGAAAAATGAGCTTATTCCTACTAGGACTGTAACAGGATGGCGTGTATGTATTGATTATAGAAAATTAAATGACGCCACCAGAAAAGATCACTTTCCCTTACCTTTCATAGATAAAATGTTGGAAAGATTAGCCGGAAATAGTTACTATTGTTTTCTAGATGGATTTTCCGGATATTTTCAAATTCCAATAGCACCCGAGGACCAAGAGAAAACCACATTCACGGGCCCTTATGGTACTTTTGCTTACAAAAGAATGCCATTTGGACTTTGTAACGCCCCTGCAACCTTTCAAAGGTGTATGATGGCGATTTTTCATGACATGATAGAAGAATGCATGGAAGTATTCATGGATGACTTTTCGGTCTTCGGTGATACATTTAAATCATGTCTAGTTAATCTTGAACGAATGCTAATTAGATGCGAACAATCAAATCTAGTTCTTAATTGGGAGAAATGCCATTTCATGGTTAAAGAAGGCATCGTTCTTGGTCATAAAATTTCACAAAAAGGAATTGAAGTGGATAGAGCTAAAGTAGATGTAATTGCTAAACTTCCACATCCCACAAATGTTAGAGGAGTTAGGAGTTTTCTAGGGCATGCCGGTTTTTACCGACGTTTCATAAAAGATTTTTCTAAAATTGCCACTCCTATGAATAAACTCCTAGAAAAGGATGCGCCATTCATCTTTTCAGATGAATGTATCAAATCTTTTAATATTCTTAAAGAAAAACTCACTAATGCACCGATCATGATAACACCAAATTGGAATCTACCATTTGAACTAATGTGCGATGCAAGTGATTTTGCAATGGGAGCCGTTTTAGGACAAAGGATTGAAAAACGATTTCAACCTATATATTATGCTAGTAAGACGTTACAAGGAGCACAAACAAACTATACAACTACTGAAAAAGAACTCCTTGCTATTGTCTTTGCTTTTGACAAATTTTGATCATATCTCGTTCTAGCAAAAACGGTGGTCTATACCGACCATTCTGCTCTTAGATACCTATTTTCAAAACAAGATGCTAAACCAAGATTAATCCGTTGGATCTTACTCTTACAAGAGTTTGATATTGAAATCCGAGATAAAAGAGGAGCAGAAAATCTCGCCGCTGATCATCTTTCTCGTCTTGAAAATCCCGAATTAGAAGTTCTAAATGAATCAGCCATACAAGACAACTTTCCTGATGAATATCTATTGAAGATAGATTATAAAGAAATCCCATGGTTTGCAGACTATGCAAACTACTTAGTTTGTGGATTCCTTGAAAAAGGATTATCGTACCAAAGACGAAAGAAATTCTTCAGTGATATAAAACACTATTTCTGGGAAGATCCACATCTGTTTAAAAGTTGTCCCGATGGAATAATACGCCGATGTGTATTTGGAGATGAAGCTAGTAAAATTTTAAACCATTGTCACACAGGACCAACAGGAGGGCATTATGGGCCTCAACTAACAGCAAGAAAAGTTTATGAAGCTGGATTCTATTGGCCTACAATTTACAAAGACGCACACCTTCTTTGCAAATCCTGTGATGCATGTCAAAGGGCCGGAAAAATAAGTCAACGTGATGAAATGCCACAAAATGTCATCCAAGTATGTGAAGTATTTGACATTTGGGGTATTGACTTTATGGGTCCATTTCCAAAATCTCATAATAATCTATATATACTCGTAGCCATTGACTATGTATCTAAATGGGCGGAAGCACAAGCTCTCCCAACTAACGATGCACGAGTTGTAGTCAACTTTTTAAAACGTCTTTTTGCAAGGTTTGGAACACCGAAAGCTTTAATAAGTGATCGGGGTACTCATTTCTGTAATAATCAACTTGAGAAAGTTCTTAAAAGATATGGAGTAACTCATAAAATCTCCACCGCATATCATCCACAAACAAGTGGACAAGTTGAAAATACCAACCGAGCTTTAAAACGTATTCTAGAGAAAACCGTAGGATCAAATCCGAAGGAATGGTCCATTAAATTGGAGGATGCACTCTGGGCTTTTAGAACAGCCTACAAAACTCCAATTGGAACCACACCTTTTAGACTTGTTTATGGAAAAGCATGTCATCTTCTAGTAGAAATTGAACACAAAGCATTTTGGGCTTTGAAGACATGTAATCTTGATTTACATGAAGCTGGACGTCTACGATTAAGTCAACTAAACGAATTAGAAGAATTAAGACATGAAGCATACGAAAATTCGTTAATCTATAAAGAAAGAACGAAGAAATGGCATGATAAAAGAATCAGAAGTTCAAAAGAATTTAAAGAAGGAGACAGAGTTCTTCTTTTCAATTCACGATTCAAGCTATTTCCTGGAAAATTGAAATCAAGATGGTCTGGACCATTCATAGTCAAAAGAGTTTTCCCATACGGAACGATAGAATTAATAAATTCAAATGGGATTGAATTTAAAGTCAATGGTCACAGAGTTAAACATTACATACATGGTCCGATGGAAGTCGACAACGAAGTTAATCACAATTTCGACACCACAGCTAACTAAGTGTGGGGAGAATCAAGTCTTTAAAGGATAATATATATTTCTGTTAGAGTTAGATTGTCTGTTTTCGTGTAGTTCTCGAAAATGGAACACGTATGGTCTTTCCCTAGCAGACCCTAAAGAACTAGTCTTCTCCCCCCATTCTGAATTTTTATTTTTTTAGGTTTTTACGAAATGAAGACTGCCTGTGAACTAAACCATGGTCTAATGCTACACGCTTTGATCACTAAACGTAATAATGACATACTACCGAGTGAATTAGTATCAGTAATCAGAGAAAGAATGGACGGAGTTAGAAAAGAATCCAGATGCGAAGATAATAAGTTACAATTTGGTAAAGGAAAATCAAAATCCGCAGCGAAAAGAAGAGCACGACACCTAGAACGATGTCACAAATGCGGAAAATGGTCACATGGAGGTAAATGTTCAAATAATCAAACCTATTCAAATACCGAATTTGTTACTTTATGCAGAGACGGACCGTTCATATGTTTAGAAGAAAAGACACTGAATGCTCGAGGTTACGCCTTTGGAGCCATGGAAAACCAATTAAACCGACTATCTTATGAATGGAATAGATCATATAACTAAGATCTATTTCACAGGTATGTCTGTACAGTTTTTATTTTTTTTTATTTTTAACCTTTTGATAATAAACGCTAATTTGTTCGCTAAAAAGTATTAAATTGGTATTGAATAAAATTAGGTTTGGCGACCGAAATTATTGATATCATTCAAAAATTTATTACATCACTGCGAAATTTAACGTTTATTCTTAAGGTATAAATATCTTTAATCAATCAACCCAAAATATTTCAAAAATTCGTCATGAGTTAAATTAGGTCTTGGAACCGAAATTACTTTACCGAAAAGAGGGGCGCATATTTTTGATAATATTTGATTGATTAAAGTGGGATAAAAAGACAAAAAGATTTTTAATTTTATTTTTACCATGTTTTTAATCTTAATATTTAAATCTTAAATTAATATTGTAAACTTTATAAAAACAATATATTTAAAATTGTAAATATTTGAAAAAATAATATAAGTTTGATATGAATTTATAAATTTTTAAATTAAGTTTGGTATGAATTTTTAATTTTTAAAATATTAATTTTTAATTTTATGCATTTCAAATTTTAAGTTTGGTGTGAATTTTTAATATTAATTTTGAATTTTATATTTAAGTTGTGTGAATTTAAAAACAAAAATTTACTTTATCTCATTAAGTTAAGAATATGATTTTTAAAATTCGTCGTAAGTTGAAGACTAGGTCTTTGAACCGAAATTGCTTTACCCAAGGGAGGGACGAGAACTTTTATTATCATTATTTTTAATCTTATTAATTTAAAGTATGCCAAAAACATTAAAAAAACCCAAAAATCTTAGCTTTTAAAACAATCGCTAAAAAAAGACAAATTTTAAAATTTTGTCGAAGGACGGACTAGGACATCGATCCGAAACGACCTCGTCCTAAATAACAAGGGAAACAAAATTTTAAAATTAATTACTTAATTGTTTTAATAAGTTAATGATTATAAAATATAAAAAAAAAAAGAGCAAACTCCGCGACTCGCGGAGTTTGAAGTGCAAAACCTCCGCGACTCGCGGAGAGACTAAAAACCGGAAAAAAAATATAACTGAACAACAGATCAGTTTCACTCCCCACACATAAACACCCGAATTCTGCACGCGAAAAACCCCGAAAATACACCCAAAAACACCCCAAAAATACCAATTTTTAACCGTTAATCACCAAATTTTTTGCTAAAATCATGTTGAGAAGGATGCTATCTAAGAATTACTCAAGAAAAACGGTAAATTTCTACACCTAAACACCATTTAATCCGAATTTTGGTGTTCTTGAGCTATTTTTTCCCCAATTTGATTTTGATGCTTTTTAGTGTAATTAGACTTAAATTGTTTATGTATTATGCTTGTATAACCTAGATTGATGCTGTTTAACATGATTAGAAGCCTTAAACTTCAAATTTTGAGTAATCTAGGGTTTGTGTTCTCGAGCAATTTGGGGCTTTTTGATATAAACAGGTTATGGCCGATTTTTGTCATGAATTGTTGCTAAATTGAGTAGTGTAACATGTCTAGGTAGTTAAATGATCCAAACTTTGAGCCTAAACATGATTTTGAGAATTAAAGTGGACTTTTTCAAGTCTAAAATTCATGAACTTGATTTTTGAAAGATAATGCCATTTGAGACTTGTTTGATTGCTAGTAATGATTATTTTGACATTTTATTTGAGTTGAATGCTTATGAACTTGGCGAAAATTTTCGTATATGCTTATTTGAAAAAGTGTAGATTTGATAAAAATGTGAAAATAAGCTTAAGTTTGATATAAATTGATAATGTCATTGTAATTATTTTGATTGATGATTTTGCTGACACTAATGCATATTTGGATGCACAAAATTTGTGTTTGATGTGTTTTGCAGAATGAAAGGGGTGAATCTTCATCCCAAGCCCGCAATGCTCCTGTTGAGAATTTGGAACAACAGGAGGTAGATAACTACTACAAGCAGGATGTACCTCATCCAGTCATGACCTTTTCCGATATGCATTTGGAAGAATTGCACCCGAACCTGAGATTTGACAGACTTTGGATAGATTATCCAAAATATCAACGGGGTTTACATACTCTTCATTCCAAGGTTGTTGAGGTACCGAGGGTCATAGAATGGGGACCCTTAGAAGCTGTAGAATTGGCCGGGCCAATTAGGGAATTACTTGTACAGAGGTATGGTAATTCTTCTTTTAATGACTGGATATGTTTATTCACCATACGCAGACCTGTATATAAAGTATGGTGTGAAGAGTTGTTATGTAGTATAGAGTTGAATGATCGGGTAGCTAGTTTAACCGATCGTTCTTTTATTAGATTTTTGTTAGGCGGTTCGATGCGCCACATGTCTTTACTGGACATGGCTCAGGCTTTACGTATATATACGCCTGAGGAGTTAGCGTCTGCCGATTGTAGAGGATTGATACTAAACGGTAGAAAGATAGATGAGAATTTTGATACACACGGTGTGTGGAGTCAAATGACAAGCCATCACCGTTTCAAAGGGGGAAACTACTCTTAAATGGATATAGATAGAGCCGAATTAAGAGTGATACATAGGTTTTTAGCTAATTCGATTACACAAAGGGGTAAGAACAAAGAAAAAGTAAATGAACAAGATTTGTTTTACCATATGTGTATTCGAGACCCACAAAGCGCTGTAAGTATACCATATTGTGTGGGTTATTATTTATCAGCTATGGTTCGGGGGATGCGACCACATAGCATAATAGGAGGTGGTATTTTTATTACTTTGATTGGTGAATATCTCGGTGTGGATATAAGTCGGGGGGGATTATTAGTAGAAGAGCCGGAACCCCGCGATACTATAGGTTTAAATGTATACCATGGTGCGAAAGTTTTGAAGAGGCGAAATAACGCCGCAGTACGATACCATGGTAGACATCCACAGGTGGAGAGAAACCAGCAACAAGGTAATGTAGGAGGGGGGAATGAGATGCAAGAGATGCATAGGTTTATAGCTTCTCAGGAATACGAAAATGCTAGACAGAGAGCATTTGAAGATTGGCAAGTTCATCAGAACCAGATCATAGCTCATTGCCAACATATAGGTAGAAACTATATTCCTACACCGAAACCCATCTTCCCTCCTTGGTCGATAGAGATGCAGCCACCATATCCTACGTATGACCCTGCCGAAGCATTCTATAGCACTTATGGTTATGCCTGGAACCCCTATTGGTACCAATATCATCCTTAGTTTACTTATTATTATTTTTTTTATTTTGTAATTTGTAATTATTGATACATTTAATATTTTAGTTAATATTGTAATCATTTTTATAATTATCTAACTTTTATTCTTAGATTTTAATAATTTTTGAATGTGGGGTAATATACCAAACTTCAAAAATATGTATATATGTTTGCAGTTTATCTTATGTACACAACAGGGTAAAACAACGCATTTTCAAAGACTGGCATTAAGTTCAGCAAAAGCAACTAATTTTGACGACAAGATGCAAAATATATGTGAAATAACAACAAGACGGAATGAACAAATGATGTGCACCATTTATCATTCAGCAAACAAACGCCAATATATTTGGAAACTTTGGTAAAATTTAATCATTTTCACACTAATCACCCTCAATAATTTAAATTGTTACTGATTTCTTGCAAATGAGGGCATTGCAAGATCTTAAGTGTGAGAAGGGGTTAAATTCTTTCGGATTTTAAATTTTTTACTTTATACACTTGGTTACCATTAAAAATACTAGTAAAGCAGTAGTTGTATTAGAATCTAGTGCTCTCTGATAAAAAAAGAACAGCCCTAGTCTTATATACTGACTACCCAATTCTAGTAAACTTTTTCAATTAAATGAATTCAAATCATGTTTATACATATTTATGAACGATAAAACTAGGTTTTAACACCGAAATTATTGTTATCTCAGAAAGAACATAAATTAAGAAACAAACTAAAATGTCAAAATTCATTTAAAATGGAATAGAGGACGATAAAAAGAAAAATAAAAAGCCAAGTGTGGGAAAATTTACCAAGTTATTTTAAACATATGTCACATATATCTGTAACAAATAACTGAAAATACTTTTGCTTTGAACTAAACTAAACTGTTTTACCCGATGAAAGAAAAGAAGAGATGGATCTACACGATGAATCAATTCCATCATTAAAAGGAAGTAAAGTCTTCCGAAAAAGACACGCGCTTCTTGATTTAGGTCATGAAGTTGTCGTCCAGACCAGCTATAGGTTGACGAAAAATCTAGAAAAGTCATCACTAAAATCAGCAGGAAATCCACGGACCTAAGCATTAAACAGGGTCGCCAAGTGGTCAGATTTATCCTAACCATGAGAAGGATTTATCTCGTACAATGGGGGGGCACCATGCAAATTAGCTGGATAAGACTAATGAATCAGATCCCCAGAAAGGATAATCTCCTTAAAGATTAAAAATCAGCTTTTAAGACTGATATTACTCAATCCTAGAGATTGACCTTAAAGATTGAGAATTACAAACTCATGGAATTCGATGATATCTAAACTCGAGCTTAAACGAGAAAATATTTTGATCAAAATTACAAACCGATTTGTTTTCTGAAAACCCTATTTTCAATGCGTTCATTACCATTGAACGTAAAATCCTAGGAATTCACCTGGAATTCATTAGGTCACCTGAACTAAATCGGGTGTCAACCGTAAGAACGGTGGTTGCATAGTGGTCAAAGACAGGACCTTGTGCCAAACCGACAAATTATAAGGGTGAGCTTTACTATTGCTCCTACCAAGGATAGTAATTGCGTCCGACACGTTATAGACCATAATCAAAAGCATGTCACGGGACATTGCCTTAACAGTTGCTTGTTCAACGCTTTCCTTTCAACCGGACGGTAGTTTGCCGAAAGGTAATATACGGAACAAGTAAACTGGACGTGTTGCTTTCCTAATACAAGGTTAGCAAGTGGGTGACACAAAACCGCAAGTTTTGAGCTAAAATTTTCAAATCTGAAACCCACCAACCCCACAAAAATATTTTGCAAACACCGGTAAAGGGTTATTCCGGAAAACTTATCTAGGGTAAAAACTAGATTTCAAAAGATCAAATGTTTTCATAAAGATCCAATTTCCTTAATGGATCTAAATTTTTATAGTCATGTGGGACTGTAAACCATATCGTTACTACCATTGTTTATACCGCCGTATAGAAATCACTGATGTACAAAGTGTGAAGAATAAAGAAGTGATTCTAGTATTTCAAGACAATATTGCTTGAGGACAAGCAACGCTCAAGTGTAGGAATATTTGATAATGCTAAAAACGAACATATATTTCATAGCATTATTCCTCAACAAAGACAAGCTTTTAGTTGCAATTGTTCTATTTACAAGTGATATTCGTTTAAATAATAAAAGGTGAAGACAAAAGACAGATTCGACGAATTGAAGACGCAAACGACCAAAAAGCTCAAAAGTACAAAAGACAATCAAAAAGGTTCCAATTATTGATAAGAAACGTCTCGAAATTACAAGAGTACAAGATTCAAAACGCAAAGTACAAAATATAAAATTGTACGCAAGGACGTTCGAAAATCCGGAACCGGGACCAGAGTCAACTCTTAACGCTCGACGCAACGGACTAAAAATTACAAGTTAACTATGTATATAAATATAATATAATATATAATTAATTATATTAATTATATATATATTATATTTATATATATAAAACCGTCGGCAGAGAAAACTCCAAGGACTGAGCTGTAAATACTATCTCCGCGACTCGCGGAGTTTGAAGGGGATTTTGCCGCGAGTCGCGGAGCCCCAAAATTCAACTCTGGCTATAAAGCAAACCGAATTCTGATCAAATTTCATATTCTATTTTCTCTCTTCTCTATCTATACGATATATATATATATATATATATATATATATATATATATAATTTATATTTTAATTTTAATTTTAATTATAATTCTAATAATAAGGGTATGTTAGCGAATGTTGTAAGGGTGTAAGTCGAAATTCTGTCCGTGTAACGCTACGCTATTTTTAATCATTGTAAGTTATGTTCAACCTTTTTATATTAATGTCTCGTAGCTAAGTTATTATTATGCTTATTTAAAACGAAGTAATCATGATGTTGGGCTAATTACTAAAATTGGGTAATTGGGCTTTGTACCATAATTGGGGTTTGGACAAAAGAACGACACTTGTGGAAATTAGACTATGGGCTATTAATGGGCTTTATATTTGTTTAATTAAATGAAAGTTTGTTAATGTTAATATAAAGATTTACAATTGGGCGTCCCTATAAATTACCATATACACTCGATCGGACACGATGGGCGGGGTATTTATATGTACGAATAATCGTTCATTTAACCGGACACGGGAATGGATTAATAGCCACTAGAATAATTAAAACAGGGGTGAAATTACATTCAAGGGTAATTGGTGTAATTGTTAGCAAAGTAGTAAAACCTTGGTTTACACGCAGTCGATAACCTGGTGTATTCATTAAACAAAGTATTAAAACCTTGTTACAATTCGAATCCCTAATTAGTTGGAATATTTAACTTCGGGTATAATAATAATTTGACAAGGACACTTGCAATTTATATTTATGACTGATGGACTGTTATGGACAAAAACCAGACGGACATATTAAATAATCCAGGACAAAGGACAATTAACCCATGGGCATAAAACTAAAATCAACACGTCAAACATCATGATTACGGAAGTTTAAATAAGCATAATTCTTTTATTTCATATTTAATTTCCTTTATTTTATATTTAATTGCACTTCTAATTATCGCACTTTTATTTATTGTTATTTAATCGCAATTTTAATTATCGTACTTTTTAATTATCGTAAGTTTATTTTATCGCACTTTTATTATTCGCAATTTCATTATCGTTATTTACTTTACGCTTTAATTTAAGTCTTGTATTTATTTTATATTTTACATTAGGTTTTAACTGCGACTAAAGTCTTAAAATCGACAAACCGGTCATTAAACGGTAAAAACCCCCCTTTATAATAATAATATTACTTATATATATATTTGTATTTTTATAAAAGTAAACTAATATAGCGTTGAGCTTTGTTTAAAGATTTCCCTGTGGAACGAACCGGACTTACTAAAAACTACACTACTGTACGATTAGGTACACTGCCTATAAGTGTTGTAGCAAGGTTTAAGTATATCCATTCTATAAATAAATAAATATCTTGTGTAAAATTGTATCGTATTTAATAGTTTTTCCTAGTAAAATATAAACTATTTTATATACTATCCCGCTGCACATCAAGTATTTTTGGCGCCGCTGCCGGGGAAACTCTTAAACGCCGGAAGCGCAACGCTAATATATAAAAAAAAAAAAAGATTTTTAGTTACTTTTATTAAAAGTCGTTTTTGTAAAAATACGTTTTAAATATTCGAAAAATATAAAAAGAAAAACAAAAATATATGTATTTTTAAGATTTTGTTAAATATTTAAGTTTTATAAGTTTCTTTATTTTTATTTTAGTTTATAAAAATATAAGTTTTATTTTAAAATCTTTTATTTATTAAAAAACAGAAAACAGAAAATAAATAAAAAAAAATAAAGAAAAACGCGTAAAAATTGAAAGCTGTCAACTGAATTTCTGAACCCCGCGACTCGCGGGGTTTTCTTCTTTAATTGCCGCGACTCGCGGAGACCATCTGACACACGGACAAAGAACCCTAAATCTGCATTAATTACGGGTTATTATTAATATTAATTATTATTTAAACCTAATTATTATTATTATTATTATTAGTTTTATTTTTACTTTTACTTTTTATTTAATTTATGTATTTAGTATTAATTAGTTTTATTAAATTGTAAAATTAGTAGTTTTATAAAAAAAATAATATAAAAATAATATTTTTATAAAAATTGTACTTTTTACAACTTTTTGTATATTTTTATATTTTGTACCTTTTTAATCGTTGTAGCGTAATATTTGTATTTTTTTCGCTCATATTTAATTTTAAACTTAGTTTTTGCTTTAGTTATTTTTACTCCTAGATTTTTAGGCTATGCCGTAGAATTCCTTAAGTGCTTTTTCTTTAGACTAAGATTTAGGTGCTTTAGAATTTTGCGACGCCTTTTTAAGTTTTAGTTTCTTTTTAAGTTATTTCCATTTGGGATTTAGTTTTTCCTGTAAGCTTTAATATTTTTAGACCTTTTACTATGTACCAATTATCATTCCAATTAGTAATTTCAATTTGCGATTATAATTTTAAGTTAGTTGTAGTAATAAGGTTAGGTTAGTAAAGTATTTTTAAGTTTTGATAAGTTTCTTTTATTTTTTTCCGTCACCTTTTATTTTTCAACCATTTTTTTTCTTTTTCGACCTTTTGCGACGAACTCTTTTTCTCTCTTATTTCTCGCTATTCTAGTTTTTAGGACTTAGAATTTTTTTTCTACTTCTTATCTAAATTTCTTAAAATTACGAAAATTTATTTTAAGTGGTTAAATTAATAGACATCAAAATTTTCTGGTTCGTAGTAATAGTTGGATTTGTACGTGGACCGGGTTATTGGAGCCAAACAGTCCTCAATTATATTAAGACTAAACGAATCCTGCCCCTCTGCTGCATCTTTTGGCTATTCGAAACGTGGGCAAAATCAGAAAAGTCTATTGATTGGATAACTTATTATAATTTTTCTTTCCTTTTAAAAACTAATAGGATATTCAGTGAATGCACCGAGCAAGACGTTCATCACCTTTTGTACGTTCACCACATGTAACTCGATCAAGACATCGTTTAACAAATATAACCGCCGTTGATTTTTCTTTAGAATCGTCATCCAGTCAACCAAGTACTTCAGTTCAAATTTCCGATAATCCATTTTTTGAACCCAACCTCACAATTGAGAATCCAGAGAATATTCAGGAACGGTTCATAGATCCTGAACCACTAAACTTTCCTCCGGAACCACCAATCATTCAAACAGAGATTGTTGAGGAACGAACCATTAAATCAGAATCATCTAGTGATACCGATTCAACAAATTCAATTATGGAGAATCTGGAACCTTTAAGTATGGAAGACCGAATGAGAGCTAAACGCACTGGCCAAGGTCACGCAATTACTCATCCAGACATTAATGCGCCAGATTATGAAATCAAAGGACAAATTCTACACATGGTGACTAATCAATGCCAATTTAGTGGTGCGCCGAAGGAAGATCCAAATGAACATCTACGTACCTTTAATAGGATCTGCACACTATTTAAAATCCGAGAAGTGGAGGATGAACAGATATATCTCATGTTATTTCCCTGGACTTTAAAGGGAGAAGCCAAAGATTGGTTGGAATCGTTACCTGAAGGGGCGATTGATACATGGGATGTTTTAATTGACAAATTTCTTAAACAATTCTTTCCTGCATCTAAAGCCGTAAGACTTCAAGCAGAAATTGTTACGTTCACACAGAAGCCAAATGAAACTCTATATGAGGCGTGGACAAGATATGGAAAGTTGTTAAGAGGATGTCCGCAACATGGTTTAGACACCTGTCAAATAGTACAAATATTCTACCAAGGATGCGACATCACTACAAGAAAAGACATAGATATAGCAGCTGGTGGTTCTATTATGAAGAAAACCGAAACTGATGCTTACAAAATTATTGATAACACTGCTTCCCACTCACATGAGTGGCACCAAGAAAAAGATATCATTAGATCATCTAAAGCAGCTAGAGCCGATTCTAGCCATGACTTAGATTTCATTTCCGCAAAGATAGATGCTGTGGAGAGACGAATGGAAAAGATGACTAAAGATATTCACTCAATACGAATTAGTTGTGAGCAGTGTGGAGGACCACATTTGACAAAAGATTGTCTCAGTATTGAATTAACAATGGAACAAAGAGAGAATATTTCATACATAAACCAAAGGCCTGGAAATAATTATCAGAATAATTATCAACCGCCAAGACCGATTTACAATCAAAACCAGAATTATAACCGAAATATTCCATACAACAACCAACAAGGTCCTAGCAATCAACAAGTATCCAATAATACTTATAATCAGCAAAGACCAAATTTTCAAAACAAACCACCACAACAAACCGATGATAAAAAGCCGAATTTAGAAGATATGATGACGAAGCTAGTTGAAACTCAAACGCAGTTTTTCACATCTCAGAAACAAACCAATGAACAGAATGCTCAAGCATTTAGAAATCAACAAGCTTCTATTCAAAATCTGGAACAAGAAGTAAGTAACCTAGCAAGGTTAATAGGTGAAAGAAAACCGGGAAGTCTACCTAGTGATACAAATGCTAACCCACGAAATGAAACAACTAAAGCTATTACCACAAGAAGTGGTACAACACTTAAACCACCTGAAATACCTGTAACTTCTGATGAAACTATTCCTACTCCACAAGAACCACAACCTGATCAAGATAAGGAAAAAGAACCGGTAGTTGAAAAGATTAATGAAAATAACACAGTTAAGGATAAACCTTATGTTAAACCATACCAACCACCACTTCCTTACCCAAGTAAAATGAAGAAAGAAAAACTTGAAGTCGAGCAATCCAAATTCTTGGATATGTTTAAACAGATAAATGTAAATCTTCCTTTCATTGATGTGATTTCAGGAATGCCAAGATATGCTAAATTCTTGAAAGATCTAATCACGAATAGAAAGAAAATGGAAGAACTCTCGGCTGTTACTATGAATGCTAATTGTTCAGCAGTGCTGTTGAATAAGATACCAGAAAAATTATCTGATCCAGGAAGTTTCACAATTCCATGTTTTCTGGGTAGTCTTAGTTCAATAGAAGCATTGGCAGACTTAGGTGCTAGTATAAATCTAATGCCGTATTCACTATACGCTAAACTAGACCTTGGAGAATTGAAACCAACAAGAATAAGTATACAACTAGCCGACCGATCAGTAAAATATCCTGGAGGGATAAAGGAGAACATGCTAGTTAAAGTTGGTACTTTAGTATTTCCAGTAGATTTTGTTGTTTTGGACATGGAAGAAGATTCTCAAGTTCCTCTCATATTAGGAAGACCATTCTTAAACACGGCTAAAGCAATGATAGACGTGTTCGGTAAGAAACTGACCCTAAGTATAGAGGATGAGAGTGTTACCTTTTCAGTTGATAGAGCAATGCAACAACCACAATCTGCAGATGATACATGTTATTATATTCAAACTATAGATGCACATGCAGAATTATTAGAAGAATTTCCAGAATTACAAGGAACAGGAGAATGTTCTTTAGGAGAAGGTAATGAACCAATTGATGAAGCTGAAATGTTAGCTACACTTATAGCTAATGGATATGAACCAACAACAGAAGAAATTCAAATGCTAAAAGAAGAAGACAGATATCGATATAAATCATCGATAGAAGAACCTCCGAAATTAGAGTTAAAGCCACTTCCAAACCATTTGGAATACGCTTATTTACATGGTGAATCTGAATTACCTGTAATAATATCGTCTTCTCTTACTGAAAATGAGAAATCACAACTCATTTCTGTGTTGAAAGCTCATAAACCAGCCATTGCATGGAAGATTCATGATATTAAAGGAATAAGTCCTTCGTATTGCACACATAAAATCCTTATGGAAGAAGGTCATAAAACGTATGTGCAACGCCAACGAAGACTAAATCCTAATATGCAAGATGTAGTTAAGAAAGAGATTATTAAACTGCTAGATGCAGGTTTAATATATCTAATCTCTGATAGTCCATGGGTAAGCCCAGTTCAATGCGTACCTAAGAAGGGTGGCATGACTGTCATTACAAATGAGAAAAATGAGCTTATTCCTACTAGGACTGTAACAGGATGGCGTGTATGTATTGATTATAGAAAATTAAATGACGCCACCAGAAAAGATCACTTTCCCTTACCTTTCATAGATAAAATGTTGGAAAGATTAGCCGGAAATAGTTACTATTGTTTTCTAGATGGATTTTCCGGATATTTTCAAATTCCAATAGCACCCGAGGACCAAGAGAAAACCACATTCACGTGCCCTTATGGTACTTTTGCTTACAAAAGAATGCCATTTGGACTTTGTAACGCCCCTGCAACCTTTCAAAGGTGTATGATGGCGATTTTTCATGACATGATAGAAGAATGCATGGAAGTATTCATGGATGACTTTTCGGTCTTCGGTGATACATTTAAATCATGTCTAGTTAATCTTGAACGAATGCTAATTAGATGCGAACAATCAAATCTAGTTCTTAATTGGGAGAAATGCCATTTCATGGTTAAAGAAGGCATCGTTCTTGGTCATAAAATTTCACAAAAAGGAATTGAAGTGGATAGAGCTAAAGTAGATGTAATTGCTAAACTTCCACATCCCACAAATGTTAGAGGAGTTAGGAGTTTTCTAGGGCATGCCGGTTTTTACCGACGTTTCATAAAAGATTTTTCTAAAATTGCCACTCCTATGAATAAACTCCTAGAAAAGGATGCGCCATTCATCTTTTCAGATGAATGTATCAAATCTTTTAATATTCTTAAAGAAAAACTCACTAATGCACCGATCATGATAACACCAAATTGGAATCTACCATTTGAACTAATGTGCGATGCAAGTGATTTTGCAATGGGAGCCGTTTTAGGACAAAGGATTGAAAAACGATTTCAACCTATATATTATGCTAGTAAGACGTTACAAGGAGCACAAACAAACTATACAACTACTGAAAAAGAACTCCTTGCTATTGTCTTTGCTTTTGACAAATTTCGATCATATCTCGTTCTAGCAAAAACGGTGGTCTATACCGACCATTCTGCTCTTAGATACCTATTTTCAAAACAAGATGCTAAACCAAGATTAATCCGTTGGATCTTACTCTTACAAGAGTTTGATATTGAAATCCGAGATAAAAGAGGAGCAGAAAATCTCGCCGCTGATCATCTTTCTCGTCTTGAAAATCCCGAATTAGAAGTTCTAAATGAATCAGCCATACAAGACAACTTTCCTGATGAATATCTATTGAAGATAGATTATAAAGAAATCCCATGGTTTGCAGACTATGCAAACTACTTAGTTTGTGGATTCCTTGAAAAAGGATTATCGTACCAAAGACGAAAGAAATTCTTCAGTGATATAAAACACTATTTCTGGGAAGATCCACATCTGTTTAAAAGTTGTCCCGATGGAATAATACGCCGATGTGTATTTGGAGATGAAGCTAGTAAAATTTTAAACCATTGTCACACAGGACCAACAGGAGGGCATTATGGGCCTCAACTAACAGCAAGAAAAGTTTATGAAGCTGGATTCTATTGGCCTACAATTTACAAAGACGCACACCTTCTTTGCAAATCCTGTGATGCATGTCAAAGGGCCGGAAAAATAAGTCAACGTGATGAAATGCCACAAAATGTCATCCAAGTATGTGAAGTATTTGACATTTGGGGTATTGACTTTATGGGTCCATTTCCAAAATCTCATAATAATCTATATATACTCGTAGCCATTGACTATGTATCTAAATGGGCGGAAGCACAAGCTCTCCCAACTAACGATGCACGAGTTGTAGTCAACTTTTTAAAACGTATTTTTGCAAGGTTTGGAACACCGAAAGCTTTAATAAGTGATCGGGGTACTCATTTCTGTAATAATCAACTTGAGAAAGTTCTTAAAAGATATGGAGTAACTCATAAAATCTCCACCGCATATCATCCACAAACAAGTGGACAAGTTGAAAATACCAACCGAGCTTTAAAACGTATTCTAGAGAAAACCGTAGGATCAAATCCGAAGGAATGGTCCATTAAATTGGAGGATGCACTCTGGGCTTTTAGAACAGCCTACAAAACTCCAATTGGAACCACACCTTTTAGACTTGTTTATGGAAAAGCATGTCATCTTCCAGTAGAAATTGAACACAAAGCATTTTGGGCTTTGAAGACATGTAATCTTGATTTACATGAAGCTGGACGTCTACGATTAAGTCAACTAAACGAATTAGAAGAATTAAGACATGAAGCATACGAAAATTCGTTAATCTATAAAGAAAGAATGAAGAAATGGCATGATAAAAGAATCAGAAGTTCAAAAGAATTTAAAGAAGGAGACAGAGTTCTTCTTTTCAATTCACGATTCAAGCTATTTCCTGGAAAATTGAAATCAAGATGGTCTGGACCATTCATAGTCAAAAGAGTTTTCCCATACGGAACGATAGAATTAATAAATTCAAATGGGATTGAATTTAAAGTCAATGGTCACAGAGTTAAACATTACATACATGGTCCGATGGAAGTCGACAACGAAGTTAATCACAATTTCGACACCACAGCTAACTAAGTGTGGGGAGAATCAAGTCTTTAAAGGATAATATATATTTCTGTTAGAGTTAGATTGTCTGTTTTCGTGTAGTTCTCGAAAATGGAACACGTATGGTCTTTCCCTAGCAGACCCTAAAGAACTAGTCTTCTCCCCCCATTCTGAATTTTTATTTTTTTAGGTTTTTACGAAATGAAGACTGCCTGTGAACTAAACCATGGTCTAATGCTACACGCTTTGATCACTAAACGTAATAATGACATACTACCGAGTGAATTAGTATCAGTAATCAGAGAAAGAATGGACGGAGTTAGAAAAGAATCCAGATGCGAAGATAATAAGTTACAATTTGGTAAAGGAAAATCAAAATCCGCAGCGAAAAGAAGAGCACGACACCTAGAACGATGTCACAAATGCGGAAAATGGTCACATGGAGGTAAATGTTCAAATAATCAAACCTATTCAAATACCGAATTTGTTACTTTATGCAGAGACGGACCGTTCATATGTTTAGAAGAAAAGACACTGAATGCTCGAGGTTACGCCTTTGGAGCCATGGAAAACCAATTAAACCGACTATCTTATGAATGGAATAGATCATATAACTAAGATCTATTTCACAGGTATGTCTGTACAGTTTTTATTTTTTTTTATTTTTAACCTTTTGATAATAAACGCTAATTTGTTCGCTAAAAAGTATTAAATTGGTATTGAATAAAATTAGGTTTGGCGACCGAAATTATTGATATCATTCAAAAATTTATTACATCACTGCGAAATTTAACGTTTATTCTTAAGGTATAAATATCTTTAATCAATCAACCCAAAATATTTCAAAAATTCGTCATGAGTTAAATTAGGTCTTGGAACCGAAATTACTTTACCGAAAAGAGGGGCGCATATTTTTGATAATATTTGATTGATTAAAGTGGGATAAAAAGACAAAAAGATTTTTAATTTTATTTTTACCATGTTTTTAATCTTAATATTTAAATCTTAAATTAATATTGTAAACTTTATAAAAACAATATATTTAAAATTGTAAATATTTGAAAAAATAATATAAGTTTGATATGAATTTATAAATTTTTAAATTAAGTTTGGTATGAATTTTTAATTTTTAAAATATTAATTTTTAATTTTATGCATTTCAAATTTTAAGTTTGGTGTGAATTTTTAATATTAATTTTGAATTTTATATTTAAGTTGTGTGAATTTAAAAACAAAAATTTACTTTATCTCATTAAGTTAAGAATATGATTTTTAAAATTCGTCGTAAGTTGAAGACTAGGTCTTTGAACCGAAATTGCTTTACCCAAGGGAGGGACGAGAACTTTTATTATCATTATTTTTAATCTTATTAATTTAAAGTATGCCAAAAACATTAAAAAAAACCCAAAAATCTTAGCTTTTAAAACAATCGCTAAAAAAAGACAAATTTTAAAATTTTGTCGAAGGACGGACTAGGACATCGATCCGAAACGACCTCGTCCTAAATAACAAGGGAAACAAAATTTTAAAATTAATTACTTAATTGTTTTAATAAGTTAATGATTATAAAATATAAAAAAAAAAAAAAAAAAAGAGCAAACTCCGCGACTCGCGGAGTTTGAAGTGCAAAACCTCCGCGACTCGCGGAGAGACTAAAAACCGGAAAAAAAATATAACTGAACAACAGATCAGTTTCACTCCCCACACATAAACACCCGAATTCTGCACGCGAAAAACCCCGAAAATACACCCAAAAACACCCCAAAAATACCAATTTTTAACCGTTAATCACCAAATTTTTTGCTAAAATCATGTTGAGAAGGATGCTATCTAAGAATTACTCAAGAAAAACGGTAAATTTCTACACCTAAACACCATTTAATCCGAATTTTGGTGTTCTTGAGCTATTTTTTCCCCAATTTGATTTTGATGCTTTTTAGTGTAATTAGACTTAAATTGTTTATGTATTATGCTTGTATAACCTAGATTGATGCTGTTTAACATGATTAGAAGCCTTAAACTTCAAATTTTGAGTAATCTAGGGTTTGTGTTCTCGAGCAATTTGGGGCTTTTTGATATAAACAGGTTATGGCCGATTTTTGTCATGAATTGTTGCTAAATTGAGTAGTGTAACATGTCTAGGTAGTTAAATGATCCAAACTTTGAGCCTAAACATGATTTTGAGAATTAAAGTGGACTTTTTCAAGTCTAAAATTCATGAACTTGATTTTTGAAAGATAATGCCATTTGAGACTTGTTTGATTGCTAGTAATGATTATTTTGACATGTTATTTGAGTTGAATGCTTATGAACTTGGCGAAAATTTTCGTATATGCTTATTTGAAAAAGTGTAGATTTGATAAAAATGTGAAAATAAGCTTAAGTTTGATATAAATTGATAATGTCATTGTAATTATTTTGATTGATGATTTTGCTGACACTAATGCATATTTGGATGCACAAAATTTGTGTTTGATGTGTTTTGCAGAATGAAAGGGGTGAATCTTCATCCCAAGCCCGCAATGCTCCTGTTGAGAATTTGGAACAACAGGAGGTAGATAACTACTACAAGCAGGATGTACCTCATCCAGTCATGACCTTTTCCGATATGCATTTGGAAGAGTTGCACCCGAACCTGAGATTTGACAGACTTTGGATAGATTATCCAAAATATCAACGGGGTTTGCATACTCTTCATTCCAAGGTTGTTGAGGTACCGAGGGTCATAGAATGGGGACCCTTAGAAGCTGTAGAATTGGCCGGGCCAATTAGGGAATTACTTGTACAGAGGTATGGTAATTCTTCTTTTAATGACTGGATATGTTTATTCACCATACGCAGACCTGTATATAAAGTATGGTGTGAAGAGTTGTTATGTAGTATAGAGTTGAATGATCGGGTAGCTAGTTTAACCGATCGTTCTTTTATTAGATTTTTTTTAGGCGGTTCGATGCGCCACATGTCTTTACTGGACATGGCTCAGGCTTTACGTATATATACGCCTGAGGAGTTAGCGTCTGCCGATTGTAGAGGATTGATACTAAACGGTAGAAAGATAGATGAGAATTTTGATACACACGGTGTGTGGAGTCAAATGATAAGCCATCACCGTTTCAAAGGGGGAAACTACTCTTATTTGGATATAGATAGAGCCGAATTAAGAGTGATACATAGGTTTTTAGCTAATTCGATTACACAAAGGGGTAAGAACAAAGAAAAAGTAAATGAACAAGATTTGTTTTACCATATGTGTATTCGAGACCCACAAAGCGCTGTAAGTATACCATATTGTGTGGGTTATTATTTATCAGCTATGGTTCGGGGGATGCGACCACATAGCATAATAGGAGGTGGTATTTTTATTACTTTGATTGGTGAATATCTCGGTGTGGATATAAGTCGGGGGGGATTATTAGTAGAAGAGCCGGAACCCCGCGATACTATAGGTTTAAATGTATACCATGGTGCGAAAGTTTTGAAGAGGCGAAATAACGCCGCAGTACGATACCATGGTAGACATCCACAGGTGGAGAGAAACCAGCAACAAGGTAATGTAGGAGGGGGGAATGAGATGCAAGAGATGCATAGGTTTATAGCTTCTCAGGAATACGAAAATGCTAGACAGAGAGCATTTGAAGATTGGCAAGTTCATCAGAACCAGATCATAGCTCATTGCCAACATATAGGTAGAAACTATATTCCTACACCGAAACCCATCTTCCCTCCTTGGTCGATAGAGATGCAGCCACCATATCCTACGTATGACCCTGCCGAAGCATTCTATAGCACTTATGGTTATGCCTGGAACCCCTATTGGTACCAATATCATCCTTAGTTTACTTATTATTATTTTTTTATTTTGTAATTTGTAATTATTGATACATTTAATATTTTAGTTAATATTGTAATCATTTTTATAATTATCTAACTTTTATTCTTAGATTTTAATAATTTTTGAATGTGGGGTAATATACCAAACTTCAAAAATATGTATATATGTTTGCAGTTTATCTTATGTACACAACAGGGTAAAACAACGCATTTTCAAAGACTGGCATTAAGTTCAGCAAAAGCAACTAATTTTGACGACAAGATGCAAAATATATGTGAAATAACAACAAGACGGAATGAACAAATGATGTGCACCATTTATCATTCAGCAAACAAACGCCAATATATTTGGAAACTTTGGTAAAATTTAATCATTTTCACACTAATCACCCTCAATAATTTAAATTGTTACTGATTTCTTGCAAATGAGGGCATTGCAAGATCTTAAGTGTGGGAAGGGGTTAAATTCTTTCGGATTTTAAATTTTTTACTTTATACACTTGGTTACCATTAAAAATACTAGTAAAGCAGTAGTTGTATTAGAATCTAGTGCTCTCTGATAAAAAAAGAACAGCCCTAGTCTTATATACTGACTACCCAATTCTAGTAAACTTTTTCAATTAAATGAATTCAAATCATGTTTATACATATTTATGAACGATAAAACTAGGTTTTAACACCGAAATTATTGTTATCTCAGAAAGAACATAAATTAAGAAACAAACTAAAATGTCAAAATTCATTTAAAATGGAATAGAGGACGATAAAAAGAAAAATAAAAAGCCAAGTGTGGGAAAATTTACCAAGTTATTTTAAACATATGTCACATATATCTGTAACAAATAACTGAAAATACTTTTGCTTTGAACTAAACTAAACTGTTTTACCCGATGAAAGAAAAGAAGAGATGGATCTACACGATGAATCAATTCCATCATTAAAAGGAAGTAAAGTCTTCCGAAAAAGACACGCGCTTCTTGATTTAGGTCATGAAGTTGTCGTCCAGACCAGCTGTAGGTTGACGAAAAATCTAGAAAAGTCATCACTAAAATCAGCAGGAAATCCACGGACCTCAGCATTAAACAGGGTCGCCAAGTGGTCAGATTTATCCTAACCATGAGAAGGATTTATCTCGTACAATGGGGGGGCACCATGCAAATTAGCTGGATAAGACTAATGAATCAGATCCCCAGAAAGGATAATCTCCTTAAAGATTAAAAATCAGCTTTTAAGACTGATATTACTCAATCCTAGAGATTGACCTTAAAGATTGAGAATTACAAACTCATGAAATTCGATGATATCTAAACTCGAGCTTAAACGAGAAAATATTTTGATCAAAATTACAAACCGATTTGTTTTCTGAAAACCCTATTTTCAATGCGTTCATTACCATTGAACGTAAAATCCTAGGAATTCACCTGGAATTCATTAGGTCACCTGAACTAAATCGGGTGTCAACCGTAAGAACGGTGGTTGCATAGTGGTCAAAGACAGGACCTTGTGCCAAACCGACAAATTATAAGGGTGAGCTTTACTATTGCTCCTACCAAGGATAGTAATTGCGTCCGACACGTTATAGACCATAATCAAAAGCATGTCACGGGACATTGCCTTAACAGTTGCTTGTTCAACGCTTTCCTTTCAACCGGACGGTAGTTTGCCGAAAGGTAATATACGGAACAAGTAAACTGGACGTGTTGCTTTCCTAATACAAGGTTAGCAAGTGGGTGACACAAAACCGCAAGTTTTGAGCTAAAATTTTCAAATCTGAAACCCACCAAGCCCACAAAAATATTTTGCAAACACCGGTAAAGGGTTATTCCGGAAAACTTATCTAGGGTAAAAACTAGATTTCAAAAGATCAAATGTTTTCATAAAGATCCAATTTCCTTAATGGATCTAAATTTTTATAGTCATGTGGGACTGTAAACCATATCGTTACTACCATTGTTTATACCGCCGTATAGAAATCACTGATGTACAAAGTGTGAAGAATAAAGAAGTGATTCTAGTATTTCAAGACAATATTGCTTGAGGACAAGCAACGCTCAAGTGTAGGAATATTTGATAATGCTAAAAATGAACATATATTTCATAGCATTATTCCTCAACAAAGACAAGCTTTTAGTTGCAATTGTTCTATTTACAAGTGATATTCGTTTAAATAATAAAAGGTGAAGACAAAAGACAGATTCGACGAATTGAAGACGCAAACGACCAAAAAGCTCAAAAGTACAAAAGACAATCAAAAAGGTTCCAATTATTGATAAGAAACGTCTCGAAATTACAAGAGTACAAGATTCAAAACGCAAAGTACAAAATATAAAATTGTACGCAAGGACGTTCGAAAATCCGGAACCGGGACCAGAGTCAACTCTTAACGCTCGACGCAACGGACTAAAAATTACAAGTTAACTATGTATATAAATATAATATAATATATAATTAATTATATTAATTATATATATATTATATTTATATATATAAAACCGTCGGCAGAGAAAACTCCAAGGACTGAGCTGTAAATACTATCTCCGCGACTCGCGGAGTTTGAAGGGGATTTTGCCGCGAGTCGCGGAGCCCCAAAATTCAACTCTGGCTATAAAGCAAACCGAATTCTGATCAAATTTCATATTCTATTTTCTCTCTTCTCTATCTATACGATATATATATATATATATATATAATTTATATTTTAATTTTAATTTTAATTATAATTCTAATAATAAGGGTATGTTAGCGAATGTTGTAAGGGTGTAAGTCGAAATTCTGTCCGTGTAACGCTACGCTATTTTTAATCATTGTAAGTTATGTTCAACCTTTTTATATTAATGTCTCGTAGCTAAGTTATTATTATGCTTATTTAAAACGAAGTAATCATGATGTTGGGCTAATTACTAAAATTGGGTAATTGGGCTTTGTACCATAATTGGGGTTTGGACAAAAGAACGACACTTGTGGAAATTAGACTATGGGCTATTAATGGGCTTTATATTTGTTTAATTAAATGAAAGTTTGTTAATGTTAATATAAAGATTTACAATTGGGCGTCCCTATAAATTACCATATACACTCGATCGGACACGATGGGCGGGGTATTTATATGTACGAATAATCGTTCATTTAACCGGACACGGGAATGGATTAATAGCCACTAGAATAATTAAAACAGGGGTGAAATTACATTCAAGGGTAATTGGTGTAATTGTTAGCAAAGTAGTAAAACCTTGGTTTACACGCAGTCGATAACCTGGTGTATTCATTAAACAAAGTATTAAAACCTTGTTACAATTCGAATCCCTAATTAGTTGGAATATTTAACTTCGGGTATAATAATAATTTGACAAGGACACTTGCAATTTATATTTATGACTGATGGACTGTTATGGACAAAAACCAGACGGACATATTAAATAATCCAGGACAAAGGACAATTAACCCATGGGCATAAAACTAAAATCAACACGTCAAACATCATGATTACGGAAGTTTAAATAAGCATAATTCTTTTATTTCATATTTAATTTCCTTTATTTTATATTTAATTGCACTTCTAATTATCGCACTTTTATTTATTGTTATTTAATCGCAATTTTAATTATCGTACTTTTTAATTATCGTAAGTTTATTTTATCGCACTTTTATTATTCGCAATTTCATTATCGTTATTTACTTTACGCTTTAATTTAAGTCTTGTATTTATTTTATATTTTACATTAGGTTTTAACTGCGACTAAAGTCTTAAAATTGACAAACCGGTCATTAAACGGTAAAAACCCCCCTTTATAATAATAATATTACTTATATATATATTTGTATTTTTATAAAAGTTAACTAATATAGCGTTGAGCTTTGTTTAAAGATTTCCCTGTGGAACGAACCGGACTTACTAAAAACTACACTACTGTACGATTAGGTACACTGCCTATAAGTGTTGTAGCAAGGTTTAAGTATATCCATTCTATAAATAAATAAATATCTTGTGTAAAATTGTATCGTATTTAATAGTTTTTCCTAGTAAAATATAAACTATTTTATATACTATCCCGCTGCACATCAGTCATGTCATATTTATTTTTGCTATACTACGTTTACGTTTTAATCGCATATTAACAAATACTATAACATTTTTTTTTAATATCCATTGGATATCCATTAACCCGCTTAATCCATTGGATATGGATATGGACGGATGATCTGAAACAAAATGGATATGGATATGGATATGGATATGGATGAACAAAAACTAAATGGATATGGATATGGATACGACATCACCCGATCCATATCCGATCCATTGCCATCCCTACATGTGTAATGCACCTGGGGGTATTTTCGTCATCTTAAAATCCTTTTTCTCTAATCTTTCAACCTAAATAAGAACCCTAAATTTCTATTAAATAATCATATCCAAACATTTCCACCAAGCAATTTCAAACCCCACTAACATAATTCAAAGTCTCTTTTTCTTCGTCACTTACATAACCATCATCATCAATTCACAATAAACTAATAAACTATAGTGTCACTAAAGAATAATTGGAAACCTCGTCAATTGATTCACCCCAATTAATTGAAAACCCAAATTGAAACATTATTGGTGAACACATAATAAATTCAATTTGATCATACACAAACTGAAAAACTCATATGAATATTCATGTTATAGAAACTGACAAACACATAAACAAACAAACTCATCTCCACATAGTTATATAAACACAAACACAAACACAACTCAGTCATCTCCACATAGTTATACACAAGGTTGCAGAATTCGCTATTCGGGGATTAATCGGTCGGGACTTTGAAAAGATTAATCGGCAATTCGGAGATTAATCGGGGATTAATCGGATTGTACTGTATACATTTAAATTTTAAATTTTAAAAATTATATGTGTAAATATAGAAAAAAAAAATAAATATAAAACTAAACTGTAACATAATTGTCTAAAATTGTTCATTTTCTCCCAAACTATAAAGTCTCAGTTTAAATTCATGTTAAAATGGTAACCATTTTTTACTTTGACCGATTTTGGTTACCAAATTTGATTTTGAACCATCAATTGACGTTGACTGTTGAATTAAACGGATTTTTAGAAATCGGAACGGATTACTCTTAAATATGATTAATCGGAGATTAATCGACGAGTAATCGGGTTTTTTATAACACTGGTTATACATACACAAACTCATCTTCGCGGAGTTCAACCGATCTGTTTATTTTCGTCCCAAATTGACGAATTTCGATTGCTTTACGGATTTGATGGTGTTAAATCTGAATCGGTCTTGTAGTTTATGAATCCGAATCGATGGTAGTTACAAGGTTACGAATTCTGTTCAGCCATCGATCGTATTTCGTTCAATTATTCATGTTTTTATTCTATTTCTAAATGTTTAGATTACATATGATCGACTGATGATTTGAGATGAGTTGTGTTTGTATAACAATGTGATTAAAATGGAATTTTAGATGTTTAGTTTTAATTATAATACTTGTTAGATCTCATATGTTTAATTTTGATTTTAACAGTGATAAGAAAAGATAAATTAGAGGTGAAGAAAGGAAGAAGATGAAGATAAGGTTCTGGAACCAACTGTGTAATTTTGTCCCTCACAAGTTAAGCACATGTGAGAATTTAACGGAATTTGACTAACTGGCGTTAGTAGTTTGGACAATATTATCTCAATTTTACGTTTTTGAAATCATAATCCTTTCCTGTTTCAAATTGAAGTAAAGAGTCTTTTTCGGACATCATTAAAATCCATATTACATTGTCAAATTGTGTAACTTATTTTACCTTTTCAGGCCATTTTCCCTGAATGAAATCATCATTATACACTTAGGGTGTGTTTGTTTACCTCTTAATTGAATGGTTCAACGCTGAATGTTGAACCATTCAGCATTCAACGCGTTTGTTTCTAGCCTCTGAATGACATATGATGCCGA
The DNA here is from genome assembly GCF_046630445.1 of Rutidosis leptorrhynchoides. Classification (NCBI taxonomy): domain Eukaryota; kingdom Viridiplantae; phylum Streptophyta; class Magnoliopsida; order Asterales; family Asteraceae; genus Rutidosis; species Rutidosis leptorrhynchoides. The sequence continues at coordinate 381,538,967 of NC_092338.1, forward strand.
ATGGTTCAGCATTCGGTGTTGAAGCATTCAGATGGTGAAACACTCTCTTAACCATTAAGCACCTAAATTTTACTTAATATCCCCATTAAATCATAATCAAAACTCTTAAGAAATGAGTATAATGAATTTTTATCTATGTAACCCGTTAATAAGGTATATTTACTCAATTCATATTGTTTATTCAAAATAATTATCAAACATCTTATTTTCATCAGGATCAAGTTCATTCACAGACTTTGAATCATTTTGATTATGAATCATTTAGTTTTATCATTATGATTGTATCGCCGGATCTTTAATTGTGTTGTTGAATTGAGGTGAAGATGTAAAAGTTTTGCTTATGAATGCTTGTGAATTCATGGGTTTTTGTTTTGTTGAAAGGGGTTTGTTAGGTTATGTTTTTTGTTTTTGGAAAGATGAAGATAAAGGGGATATTTTTAATTTGCGGAACAGTGAATATACGATTTCGAGATAGATATATGATTTACTTTTGTTGTGTTAGTCAAATTGCTTCGCTTTATGTTGCCCTAATTTGTGCATTTTGCAGATTCTAGGGCGAGATTTAACTATTTTGCCCTCCTTTTTGCATTTTTTCCCCTAAATTTTTCATTTGTGCATTTTGTTTAGAAGATGTGAATATAAGAGTAATATGTATTTAACTTACATATGTAAAGATTATTCCTATTGTTAAGAAACAATTATCATTGTTAATGCAATGAAAGGTTAATGATGTTAAATTTAATGTTTGAGGTTTTTAAAATTAGAGTTCTTATTTATTAGTGATGAAGATGTGAGTGGAGGAGATTGAAGATGAAGGTTTTCTCGAAGATGAAGATGTTTTTGAAAATGATAAAGGAAATGGTAGGATTTGATAAGACTTAACAGAAAATTTTAATGGACATTAAGACTAGGGACCAACCACGAACTTTTTTTACATATTAACCTGATATCTTCTCTCCAAGTTACTTAATACATACAATAGAACAATTATAATAATTGAATGCATAAATATGAGATCTGAAAGTTGGATGCATATAATAGAAAATTGATGAAAGTTTAATGCATTTTCAAACAATTTTTCCGGTCTAATACTGTAATGTCGTGTCAAAATAGCTATGACATGACACAATAACAAGAGGTCCCATAACTTGTTCAACGCCCTCTATAAGAGACGTGTTAACAAAAATACATTCATTTATATATTTTCAAATGCAATGTTGGACAAACACATCATAAGTAGTACATTACATTAAATGAAAGTACAAAAATGTAAATGAATGTGTAATCAATATGTCATGACTTCAAAAAAAAAAAAATGCAACCATGCTTGAACTCTAATCACAATGCGCGAAAGCGTAAGCTGAGTACCTGAGAATACATGCAAAAACGGTGAACACAAAGGTTGGTAAGTTCATATTATAAAAAATATAGTAGTAAATGGACCACAAGACTGTAAGTATGATAATTCATATAAATCGTATTCTAATGCCATAAGCTCCCAATATCAATGCTTAACGTTCAGTTTAGTACCCCGTAAAATAATAAGTGGCCACTCATAACTCGAAGTTCTATTAGTTTCTCGAAGTTAATAAGTACCCGCTATGACCGGAGATCAAGGTTAGCGCGACTAACCCGTGCAGGGATGTCAGCCCCGAATAGATCTATTCATATTTATTCGCGTTCAAGTCCATGATTAATGATTTCAGAATGGGGGCTTTAGTTGAGTTATGTGAGAAACCAACACTCATGCAATAAAATAAAGTGTTCAAGTACTTGTGTCCATAATGTAAAACATAAACAAGTATTGGGAAATTATCACACATCGGTCATGGACAAAAACAAATGTATGCATATAAGTAAAAGGGAAAGTCCCTCTATCACCAACTGGTTTTAGAAAAGGATATACTCTTGGAATTATATGTTGGACATGTTGTTCGACTATACGATTTATTAATTATTTCATGGTATTAGAGCTTAGGTGAGCGGTTTTACAAAAAGATTGAGTCAGGCCCCTATGTGTGTGCCGCCATCTCTCTACAGTGAGTCCGAGTCAGGCCCCCATGTGTGTGCCACCGTCGCTACAACCGTCCCACGCCTCGATGTGAGGGGGTGTGTTGGGAAATTATCCCACATCGGTCATTGACAAAAACAAATGTATGCATATAAGTCAAAGGGAAAGTCCCTCTATCACCAATTGATTTTAGAAAAGGATAGACTCTTGGACTTATATGTTGGACATGTTGCTCGACTATACGATTTATTAATTCTTTCAAAAAGCATGTTTTCTCACCCTAAGTATAAAGTAGTCGTAAAATCGAGTAAAATGTGGTACTATGAAACTCACCTGAAAAGATATCGAGTTATAAAGCCCAAGCTAACAAACAAGCAAATGGTACGGATGTGAAAAGTTCAGTATGAGTTCTAAGGTAAATGAGGACGGTAACTGTCTATAAGACACTTAAGCATAATGGTAAAGTCGTAAATGTGTCATCGTTATGCTTGTAATCATCATCAAGTGTTAATTGTAAACAAGTAGTAAATTGTAAATGTTCAAAAATGGACTGATTTGGAAATCAATTATATTTTAGCCATATCTCACAAAATATTAAGAGTTAGAAATCATTCTGATACTATGATGTAGCTTATTGACTAAGCTTACCGATACATATAGTTACATCCACTAATTCAAAGCTCAAGTAACTCAAAAGTGTGAACTTAGCTGTAGTGGTCAGATTGTGTGACGTTTGGTCAACTCAACTTGCTCGGTACATAAAATATACATGACAAACTTACATCATACATTTCTAAAGCCAAAAGTTGCCTAACTTCAGGTATTTAATCAAAACCAAAGTAGATAATCTCAATTGTTAACCAATATTTCCAAAATACAAAGTCTTTGCATCTATATTTTATAAAACGAAAATCAAGTAAACGAATCATAAATATCGACATTCCGGAGAGTGTATCTCACTTGTCTCATCTCTTTATAGGATATGTCCACCTCTGAGAGTTAGATAATTTAGTTTGCTTTAAAAGTAATATGAGCACGCACAAATTAGGCTTGGAAGTCATGTTTATCTGGCGTCAAAACATTGAACGTTTCAGTACAACAAAACTTGACACACTTAACAAAATGTTTTCGATTAAAATAGAAATTCACAAAATATAAATACAATGTTTGTTCCAGAGTTGTTAAACATGTAAATAAAGATTAGAAAACTTTTAAATCAGCCAAAAAAAATCATTATGCTGATCAAAACACAAAATCTAATTTCAAAAAACCAGATTCCGATTTCAGCAAACATCAATCATGATTTTGAGGATATCTCTCACCTCATTCCACCAATCAAGGTGTTTTAAGTTGGAGATTTTTTTTTTAATGAGACATATTTTTAAAACAAAAGCCAAATATGACTGTAACTATGTAAGTAACCATAAAGATCAAAAACATGCTAGTACAATTTGGAGTTCTAGAAAATCCAATCAACAGAACATGCAATATAGTTTCAACAAGATGAGGTACTTGTACTCATCATCTAAGCATGGTTCTTACATGAAATGAAAGTTATTAAACTATAGTTTCACATGGTAAAAATATTTAAGCATAAAAATGTAAAATTAAAGTGGATATGGCTGACCCAAAGTCGGATTTTGAATCTGAAAATTTCAGCACATAACATGCAATAAGGGTATATGTAATCTAACACCTTTACAAGCATAAGATAATGTATATAAGTTAATGGATGATTAAAATGAGTTAATTTAAGCTCACTTACAGTCCTAAATGCACAATATAAAAAGTGTTTTTGATGTTCTTGAATACATGCAACTAGATGTAGAGCTATAGATGATGTTCTTGAATCAAGAAATTCAAGTTGATGATCCTTGATGATGATAAAAATAATCGATGATGATGATGGTTGTGAAGTGTTTTTGAAGAAGATGAAGATAGCTAGAAAGAAAAGTGGATGTGTGTGTGTTTTGAGTTGGAATAAAATGAAATGTATATGAGTAAGAAGTCAAGCAGTCAAGCAGTCAAGTATGGTGTTTGTGGGGCATGGGCCAGCCAAAACAATGGGAGGGGGACTAGCCACATTTTGCTTCGTAACTCGTGTATCATGCCGAATTTTGTAAAACATAAAACATGAATGTTGGAGCCCGATTAAATATGGACGTCTGGGTTTTTGAATCATCAAAAATTGGAGTTCGTACGAGCAATATACGCTTAAAGTAGTGAAGCGTTAAATAAAATGTAGGGCGCATATGGGTGATGAAAATGTTATTACTCTTATTAATAAGTTGGATTTGGAAGATCCTTTGTATCTTCATCCTTCCGATACCACTACGGAACACCTAGTATTTCTATCAAATTAAAAGGAACAGAAAATTATAATATCTAGAGTAGAGGAATGACTTTAGCTTTAAGTACTAAGATTGGTTTTGTTTATGGTACATGTAAAAAACTTGTAAATGATGATGTTCCTTCAAAACAATGGCATATGTGTAATTAAGTAGTTTTATCAAGGATTCTTGGTTCTATTTTTTTATGGTCTTTACTCTGGTCAAATCTTTTTTACTATTGCTTTTGATGTCTGGAATGATCTTAAGAAAACTTAAAATAAAATTGATGGATCTGTTATGTTTAATCTACATCACAAAATTTAACTCTTTAAAACAAAGTAATACTTCTCTAGCTGACTATTATCATACTTTAATGGCTTATGGAAATATTTTGATTCTATGGTCATAAGTCTTCCATGTACTTGTGGTATGATATGTGTTTGTGATGGTTCTAATTTTCAAAAGGAACATAAAAATATGCTTAGATTGATGCAATTTTTAATTGGTCTAGATGATGCTTATATGGTTGTTAGAAGTAATCTTTTCTTGAGAGATCCTCGGTCTGATGTTAAAGTTGCTTATGTTGTTCTTTTTAGAGAGGAGTCTCGTAGAAGCACTATTGTTAAAAATATTGTTAATAAATCTTAATCATAAACTTTAGTTGCTCAAACTAATAACAGGAATGGTAACAACCTTAATAACAATAGGGCATCAAACCCTAATTTAATTTGAAATGTACTAAGTGTCTTATAATTGGTCATACTATTGATAGATGTATGAAAATTTTGGGTATCCTCAAAGTTATAAAAGGCCAATAATAATAGCAAATCTGGGAAATTTTCAAAATAATTGTAAAAGGTTTTCTAATAACAGTGTGTCTGAAAATGGTGCCTCTACCTCTCCTTCTACTTCTGGTTATGCTTCAACTTTTGTTTCTACTACTTCTCCTGTGACTTTTTCAAATGAACAGATGATGAAGTTATTCAGTCTTATAAGTGTTTAATCCTGTTAGTGCTCAAGCGAATATGGGAGATACATTCTTTAATTAAGTGTTAAGTTCAACACTAATTTTAAAAAAAAATTCAATCAGAATATTTTTAAAAATAAACTTGTTTATAAAGGATGGATCATTGATTCTCGAGAAAATCAGCATATGACTGTTAGTGAAAAACGCTTAATAATGTTGTTGATGTTTCTGGAAAAAAAAACTTGCATTCTAATGGTACTCAAGCTTTTGTTAAGAAAATTGGAAATATTAACTTAAATGATTCCTTAGTTCTATTAGATGTTTTAGTTGTTCCATCATGGTGTATCCTAGGGGATACACACATAAAAACATCATTTTTATACAAAAGAAAGGATCGAAAAGCATAAAAGATAGCGATAATGGCAATTTTTTGTTAATAGTCATTTAGCGCTCAGCCAGGCCGTCCAGCGTCATGCATAAATCTTGTAGGCAGCTTCTATGCTTAAGCCCTTGAATAAGTGCATGAGCGGCACGCAGCCACGTCAGCCCACGCTAAAGTTGGTTCTGGATATCTCGCATAACCAAATTAATCAGCATCTGCACATGTTCCCTATAATTTCGGACATTCTACGGCTATAAATAGATCCCCTGGGTCATCACATTTCACAGTCTAGTTCAGTCAGAGAGTACACTTTCTCTCTCACACAGTACACTACTACATTTCGCCTCATTTAGTGCCCCTCATTTAGACGTGTTTATGATCTAACACGTCTACATAGACTAAAGGAACACGTCTAATTAACATTCTCTAAAAAAATAGCCGGAACACGTCTAAATAATATCAGGAACACGTCTATTTAGAAACCTACATCCTAGTAAGTTTTACCAGGAACACGTCTAATAAGTTGTACCAGAGACACGTCTAATTGACATCACAACATGTCTAATAAGCATGGTTGCAAAAATCGGGAGAACTCGGCGAGAACTCGGAATTTCATTTCTGGCGAGAACTCGTTTTGAAATCGGTCAAAAAATCGGTCAGCGACCAAAAATCGGTCAAATCTCCAAAAAAACCGGTCAAATCTCGGAAAATCGGCTACTATTTCTATCTCACTCACTAAGTTGTACCAGAGACACGTCAGCCCACACTAACCTGCCCCGTTAATTCTCACTCACCTACTATTTCTATCATTCCTACAATTCATCTTAAGCATATTACTTTCCAGATTATCAAAAGCCACACACATATATGTTTCATCTATCTAACTCCTACGTCGGCTCCTCAAACGATTCTAATCTCCCTGTCGTTACGATTGATTAAAGATATTAGGGTTTCAATCTGACTCACCCTTTTCACCCTCTTTCTGTGGTGAAGAACTTATATTTTCCCCGATTTCTTTGAATTGGCCGAAGAAATCAATGTAAAAATTAGGGTTTGAGGCGTTTCGATCATTTAGCACTACCTTCTCAACATTATTGTCTAACGTCTTAGGTTTGTGATGTTAGGGGATCCGGTTTGAAACACTATGTGTTTTGTTTAGAAATCTTCGGTCGCTACCAGACTACCAGTCCTCCTGATTTATAAATGAATGGTATTGAATTTGGAGTTTGGGTTTCAATCGCTAAAGGATTTAAATGCTCCCTTCAGCACTTGCGTATCTGATTATGGTTACACTCAGTTTTCACCCTTCATTTTCATTGACGAAATGCTAAAAGATAGAGGAAATGAGGCTGCTTCATCGCATGAATTGTAAGAATTTTATTGACTTACAATTTGCTAATCATAGAAATTGTGTCCTTAACTTTTTGCTAGAGTTATATGATATTGTATTGTTGTGTGCTATGAGATGTAACAATGGTTTATTGAATGGCTGACTACATATATGTTAAAAATGGATAAAATTGAGTGAAGTAGTTGGGTGTGTAGTTTACCTGCAATTTAAATGCACTACAAGTGTTTGTTGAAATGTCAATGTTACAATGATCATGACCAAGATCGTAGTTTTAATCTTTCTTGTGCCTCATTGTAAATGATGTTAAGATGTCTATGTATATTCCATAACAGAAAGTTATACATCGGGTTGCAACAACATGGGTGATTGGAAGTAGAGCTAGAATTGTTATAAAGGATATTTTAATTTCGAAAAAAACTAATATACTTATATTTAGTTAAGTGTGATAGAAAGTTTATGTAGCTGTATGTACTTAAATATGCTGGTAACATTTGTAGTTAGAAAAGAAGAATAAAAATTATCTAATATTTGCTCTTCAAAAAATGCAGACCATGTTTTGGGTGAACCATATAGAGTCATAAAGACGTTCAACCATTGATGAGTTAAAATCACTTAGTTACGTGTACTGTATATAAGCCTATATACATATACAATTTATTTGAAATGAGTTTGAGATGTTGTGGCTAATAGCACGATACCACATCTTTTGATGATGACATATGACATTTGAAGAAGATAGCAAAAGAGGGTGTTTTCCACGTACAAGCGACCGAGGGTAAAACAATTATGTACAGTGAAACACTTCTTACAAATGTATGTTAGTAACAAGTCTTCGGTATTTTGTAAGATCTTACAGCCGCTATCCGTGCCCTAAGTTTATCGGAATCTCTCCGGCGGGCTCAAACGCCGGGGATAAATTTCGTCATGTCTCGATCTGATCATATTGACACGGCAAAGCTCGCCACCACAATCTATGTTACGAATTTTCCACGAACGTTTGGCGTTAACGAACTCAGAAATCTTTGCAAAGAACATGGGACTGTTTTAGATGTATACATAGCTCGGAATTTATCTAAAGTTGGATCACGATTTGCCTTCGTACGCTTTCTCAGAGTGGAATCAATCAAAGCTTTAGAATCCAGCCTCTCAGCCGTTTGGATCGGTAGTTATCATATTTTCGCGAAATTGGCCAGATTCAATAGAGATGACCATCCTTCTCGGGCTACTGCTACAAAATCATCTGGTATGAATTCCATTCACCCAACTAGGGTTCCAAATTTTAAAGAATTTCCTACTTTGAATGGGAATTCTTTCGCTTCTGTACTACAGGGTACTAACCCTAGAGCTCATGTAAAACCTTTGAAATCTTTTGTTATTCCTGATGTTGAACTTGTGAAATCGTTTGATGCACCATTACTACTGTTTATTAAGATTAAAGAACCTGAATTGATCCCTTATCTCAAACGAATATGGGATGTAGATTTGGTTTTTAATCATTTGGGAGGATCATGGATTGATGTCATATTCCCTAACCAAGATTCATTAAACATCTTCAAAGGCCATGAAAAAATACTTACTTATATCGATGAATTCAAAGAGTTTAATGAATTCTTTTTGGTTAAACAACGTGGCGTTTGGATTGATATTAGTGGTTTACCCTCGTGCGCCTGGACTGAAGGTATCTCAAAAAAGATTGCTCTACTTTTTGGTTATAAAGCGTTCACCGGTACTGTTACTGAATCGGGTAAGTCAGGATGTGGAAAGCTTTGTATTATCACGGATTGACTAGATTATATACACGATTATATAAATGTAACAGTAAAAAAGAAGGTTTTTAAGGTCTTGGTACGTGAAACTTCTGATTGGTGCCCTTCTATTTTGGATTTTGAAGATGTTACATCTTCTGAAGAGTCCATTGAGTCATTGGCTTCGGATGAGGTTAAATCTGTGGTGCCTTCTGAATGCTCAGTTGATGACACAATTGATAGGGTGCCTGATTCTTTTGTTTTTCCTGATGTGCCTTGTCCAAATCATTCTCAAACTGAAGCTTGCTCCAAAGAAGGAACCCCATCGAAAATACATAATGATTTGCATCCTGATTCTACTCCTGTTGTTGAAGAAGAAAAGTCAGTGGAACAAAATAGCTCGAAACAGTCCTCTTCAAAAGCTCCTGGATTTTGTGGGGTGGGATTTCATTCTCCCATTAGCAGCAATAATAATCTAGAGCCGGCGGAGAAAAACAGCAGTCCACGATCCATTTCATCTAATGCTGCCCATGAGCAAATATGGTCGAAACATGTGCAACTTGGAAACATTCTTGGTTATGATCTGGGTAATACCTCAAAAGAAAGCAAGTATGTGATTTTGAGTATGGGTGGGTTCAACACAATTTTATGAATTGTTTATCCTTAAACATTGGAGGAGGATGCTTTCTAAAATTAAACAAAATTGGGTTCGGAAACTCTGTAATGATCATTCTATTGAGGTGCTCGGTCTCCAAGAAACTAAAATGACGTCTCTTGATTTCTTCGCAGTCAAAGCTTGTTGGGGTAATTTTGATTTCCAGGTTGCTGCATCTAGTGCACGTGGTCGGTCAGGAGGAATTGCTACCATATGGGATCCCCATTTCTTCACGAGCAATCAAGTAATCTCTTTTGCTAATCTCCTAATCGTTCAAGAAAAATTTGTAAGTTGCTCTTCAGTTTTCTATCTTATTAATGTGTATGCTCCTCAGACTCTGGTTCAGAAGAAGCATATTTGGGATTATATGTTATCTTTTATGTCGACTAATGAAGGAGAATACCTGATTTTTGGCGACTTTAACTCGGTCCGTTACTCATCGGAAAGGTATGGCTCAAGTTTTTGTCAAAGGACAGCTGATGCTTTTAATAATTTTATTGATGATGGTAGTCTGGTGGATATCCCTCTTGGAGGCAGGGCTTTCACTCGTGCTAATAAATCATTCACCTCCCTCGCAAAGCTTGATCGCTTTTTGGCGACTAATGGTTTCTTGAATTCTTTCCCGAACATCGCTGGCTCCATTCTCACGAATCTATGGTCTGATCATTGTCCTATTTTACTTTGTAATGAAGTTCGCGACTATGGTCCCACCGCGTTCAAACTTTTTAAATCTTGGTTTGATTTGGATGTTTTCGATGATACAGTTATAGATTGCTAGAACAAAACAGATGTTTACTTGAGCAACAATTCTCAGATTCGGTTCAAAGACAAGCTTAAACGGGTTAAGGTTGCGTTGAAGGAATGGCATGATTCTGTTCGCTCCAAATCTGCATCACACAAGATTGATCTCATTAACCAACTTAAAAGTATTGATGATCAGATTATGAATGCTACTGACCCATTTTCTTTTGCACCTGAGAGAGCTAATATTCTTAAAGAATTGTCTATTCTTGAATCGAATGAAGTAGCAAATTTGGCCCAAAAGAACAAAAAGCTCTCGGTCAGTTTGGGTGATGAAAACACAACTTTCTTCCACACGGCTATCAACAGGAAAAGAAAAAAAATTCAAATAAACGGGATCATGTCTAATGGTATCTGGGAGACCTCCCCTTCTAGGGTCAAACAAGTGTTTCTTGATTTTTTTACATCAAAATTTGAACATGTAAATGATGCTACAGTTGCAAATCCTAGTCGACATTTACATCAGCTGTCGGAAACAAAAGCTAGCTTTTTAACTTCGAATTTTACAGAGGCGGAAATTAAAGAAGCCGTGTGGTCTTGCGGTTGCGATAAATCGCCGGGCCCGGACGGTTTTTCGTTCAGATTTATTAAACATTTTTGGGATACTGTCAAAGATGACATTTGTAACATGGTGAGAGATTTTGAGAATACATGTTCTATTCCAAGGGGATGTAATTCCTCTTTTTTCTCTCTTGTCCCGAAAAAGGACCACCCTATTAATGTTCAAGATTATCGTCCGATCAGTCTCATCGGCATTCAGTATAAAATTTTGGCGAAGCTTCTCGCCAGTAGACTGGCTCTTGTCATTGAGGATCTCGTTAACCCGGAGCAGACTGCTTTTATCAAAGGCCGTCAAATCCTTGACGGGCCTCTCATTATAAATGAAGTTGTCAACTGGTGTAAGAAGAAAAAAAGAAAAGCGTTGCTTTTTAAGGTTGATTTTGATAAAGCTTTTGACTCGATACATTGGGAGTTTATTATTTCAATGTTATCAAATCTTGGTTTCAATTAGAAATGGGTGTCCTGGATTCGTGCTTGCATTACTTCTTCATGTGCATCTCTTCTCTTAAATGGAAGCCCGTCTACCAAGTTTAAAATTGGGAGGGGTCTTCGTCAAGGCGATCCTCTCTCTCCTTTCCTTTTCATTATTGGTATGGAAGGTCTCACAGCCGCTATTAAAAACGCTCAAGAAGCTTCGATTTTTAAAGGTTTGAGGATTGGAGAGGGCGATCGAAGCGAGCTTATTTCGCATTGTATCTATGCGGATGATGCTCTGTTTGTAGGTGAATGAGATGATACAAATGCCTCAAATCTTATCACTCTTCTTGGTTGCTTCTACGCGGTGTCCGGTTTAAAAATTAACCTGAATAAATCTAACCTTTTTGGCATAAGTGTTCCATGTCATGAGGTGACGAGACTGGCTTCTTTCATGGGATGTTCGAACTCGACTATTCCGTTTCAGTTTCTGGGCCTTCCAGTGGGACAAAATATGTCGCGAATAGCAAACTGGGATCCAATTATCTCTAAGGTTAAAAAGCGCCTCGCCTCATGGAAAACAAACATGATTTCATTCGGTGGACGTCTAACGCTAATTAAATCTGTTCTTGGTGGTCTTGGTACGTACTATATGTCTCTTTTCAAGGCCCCTTCCACCATCATTCGTACCATTGAGTCTCTTCGAGCTTCGTTCTTTTGGGGCGGTAATGATAATGAGAGGAAAATTCATTGGGTCAATTGGAAGCTTATTTTAAATTCTTATGAGAATGGAGGGCTGAATGTAGCGAGTTTAGCATCGCTTAATCTTGCTTTAATTTATAAGTGGAGGTGGAGATTCGTAAACAACAAAGGTGCTTTATGGGCCAAGGTTATATCGGCTATTCATGGTCCGTGTGTTGGCGGTAATATTAGCTCGAACAGACAATCTAATGGGGTATGGGCTGCTATTTGTAAGTGTGTTAATGCTGCTCATTCCTCTAGTATTATTTTGCCTTCATTGATGCATATTAAGTTGGAAAATGGTTCTCATACTAGTTTTTGGTTCGACCCGTGGATTGATGGAACCACACTTGCCTCTAAATTTCCTCGCCTCCTTGCGTTGGATACAAATCATCATTGTACAGTGTGTAGTGCCCCGTCCTAATCCATCTAGACGAATACATTACATTTGGTTACATCGCGAGGTACTTGACCTCTATATGATACATTTTACAAACATTGCATTCGTTTTTGAAAAGACAATCTTTCATTACATCGAAAGTTGACGGTATGCATACCATTTCATAATATATCCAACTATAATTGACTTAATAATAATCTTGATGAACTCAACGACTCGAATGCAACGTCTTTTGAAATATGTCATGAATGACTCCAAGTAATATCTTTAATATGAGCAAATGCACAGCGAAAGATTTCTTTCATACTTGAGAATAAACATGCTTTCAAGTGTCAACCAAAAGGTTGGTGAGTTCATTAGTTTATCATAATCATTCATTTTCATCATTTTAATAGACCACAAGATTTTTATTTCCATTTCTCATAAATATACGTCCCATGCATAGAGACAAAAATCATTCATATGGATTGAACACCTGGAAACCGACATTAACAAGATGCATATAAGAATATCCCCTATCATTTCGGGACATCCATCAGACATGATGAAACAACATCGAAGTACTAAAGCATCCGCTACAACGGATGGGGTTTGTTAGGCCCAATAGATCTATCTTTAGGATTCGCGTCAATTAGTAGACTGGTTTACTAATTCTTAGGCTACCAAGCAAAAGGGGCATATTCGGCTTCGATCATTCAACCATATAATGTAGTTTCGATTACTTGTGTCTATTTCGTAAAATATTTATAAAAGCAGTGCATGTAATCTCAGTCCTAAAAATATATATTGCAAAAGCATTTAAAAAGGGAGCAAATGAAACTCACTATACTGTATTTTGTAGTAAAAATACATATGACGACATTGAACGATGCAGGGTTGGCCTCGGATTCACGAACCTATATTAAGTATATATATATATATATTAACACATATAATCGTAATCGAACATATTTATATATTATATCTTAAATTATGTATTATATATATTTAATTTGTGTATATACTTAAAATGATTAATATTTATATCAATATATATATATATATATATATATATATATATATATATATATATATATATATATATATATATATATATATATATATATATATATATATATATATTAAATATACCTAATTTGTTAAAAATGTTAATACGATTAGTACATACTTATATATAATATTACTATAAAGTATATTTTTATATCAATAATAGTAATAAAGGTTGCATTTGATTATAATGATAAAATTAAAAATAATAATACTGATAATAATATTAATTATAGTAATAATAATAATAATAATGTCTCTAAAAATAATACTAATAATAATAATGAGAATAATAATAATCCTAATAGTGATAAAAATGATAATTTTACTAAAAATGTTATTTTAATAATATTGATAATAATAATCTTTAATAAAAATAATACTCTTTCTAAAATGATATTTTTCATAATAATGCTAAAAATGATAGTTTTAGAAAAAAAATGATATTTATAATATTAATGATAATAATAATAACAATATTGGTTTTAATCAAAATGATACTACTAATAATAACCTAAATGATAACACTAATAATAACTATAAAAATGATAATATTAACAATAATAATAATACTTATAAAGTACAAGATATATAATACTAGTAATAATGATAATAATGTTAATTTTACTAATGATAATACTAATCATAATCATAATGATGATGATGATGATGATGATGTACAACCTTTGAAGAACAAGCTTCCTAAAAAAAATGCCATAGTCCGGGCTCGAACCCGCGACCTCCCGCTCACCCGCAAACACTCAAGACCATGGCTCTATTGCCTCTTTTCTGTTTTAATACACGAATTGTATCTATATAACCCGTTTACACAGCCCTTCTTCTTTCTCTAAACCCATTCCATGATCATCATTGTATCATGTATCCCATCATCAACAACTAATCCCTTCATCAACATGTGTGTTTCGATTAGAAACAGAAACAATGAAATCTTCATCGTAACTTCACGACTGAATCAACACAATCAACCCGTCGTTACATCATCAACATAATATCACGATATCATCATCAAGCATTACATAAAATCATGAGCACATCATCACCTAAGTTGTCATCACCATCATCTTCACTAGTCATCATCCTCACACTTACTAATACATCATCATACGCGTAATAAGAGAGAACATGAACGATGGTCATTGCAATTAATGGACCAAGATAGAAGACTGATACCTACGGCCCAACATATGATATACATCGAAGTCCACTTAACAATTAAATAAGCCCAAACAAATTTTTGTGGTCTGTTTGGTTAGTTCACGAGGTTTGGCCGACAAAAAAAAAGGCAGTAGCTATCATCAATACTTTATTATCGCCTCCACTGTTTCATTATTAACGAATATCCACACCTTTATTCGCCTTTTTATATAATACAGAGATAAGTACTTATATTCGATATGGTTTGTTGGGTGTGGGTTTACGAATGAAGTAGAAACAGAATAACAAACATCACCTTCGAACGATAATAATAAATATAAGGTAATTAACAGCCGGTTTCATGGTGTTTGTGTGTTCAAGCGTGACCCAAAAACAGAAAAGAAATTGCAGCAGCAGTCGAACATGAATTGGAGGGTATTGTTTCGATCAACACAGAAAACAGAATAAGAAGTTGTAGCAGTTTTCGTGTATCGGTGTTTGTTGAAAACCGTAACCTTAGCAAACCCAACCGAAGGGGTTTGGTTCTTGATCTTGATCTTGATCTTGATCGGACATAGATCAAGGAGTGAAGATCGAACAGAAAAACAATAGATTCAGCTGTAAATTTAATGATGTGTTTGTGTGGGTTTTGAACAAACAATTAATTAACAGTATAAGGGTTGATCAAAGGTATTGGATTTTGTGGTGGTTGAATAGAAACACAAAGAACAAGTAATAGCGATGGGGAGGTGTTCTTTTCTGGGTTGTAACTTAACAGAAGCATGTAGCAGGTGTGTGTGTGTGTGTGTGTGTGTCTTCATCGAGCAACAACCAGAAAAATAGGAAGAACGAGCAATAGCAGTACACCAATAATGATGATGGCGATTCTTGGTGATTTTGTCAAAGGTTATGAGGTGATTCATGGTGTCGATTGTAAGTGATAAGATGGTGGTTGTGATAGGGTTGAGTGTGATGATATAATATGTAAATGTAAATGTATATATGAAGTTCTTATGTGTCTGTGTTACGTTATGTATCTATCATATAATAGAGTTTAGTTAGATATATAGGAGAAAGAAAAGAACAGATAGAGAAATAAGAGATAGTGGATAGATAGATAATGACAGGTAATAGAAAGTAGAAGAGTTGACTCAATTAAAAACAGTGGTTGAAGTCAAATAATTCGATTAGGAATTAATTAGACACGGTATAATAAATTCATTATTCATAAATTCACGGGTAATTCAAAGTAATCATATAATATTATTAATAATTATTAATAATAATAATAAATAATATAATAATAATCAAAGAATTATAAACGTGTAAATTATTAGCCGTCGTTTACTATTTCATTTACGGACTGAAATTCGTACTCCGTTGATAATCATTGGCGGATAAAAGTTCTCAGAAAAATTCCAAAATTTTATATTAATCATCTTCATTTATTTTAGTCATTATGGTATAAAATTCGGTTATTAATTATTAAATAAAAATTACGGCAACTGTCCCTCTCATTTCTGGGTAAAATATAAAAAGTGTTAAAACTTAACAAATAGTTCCTAATACATTTTTAATAAGCCTAAAATTTATAGAACTCATTTTCGTATCACAGTTTATTTTAAAATTACATAAATTTGAATTTAACTTGCTTAATATCAATCGGAACATCAAACGAGTATTACAATCATTTAATATTTATTTTTAATATACTTTATTTATATATAGAGATATATTTTAATAATAATTATTATAATATCCTATTTTTATTTTATTAATTTTTTATAACAACAACATATAATACTTCAAATTATATTTCGAATTATTATTTATATATACATACACACATATCTATTTACAATTAATTATTCGTGAATCGTCGAGAGCAGTCGAAGGTCAATTGAATATATGAAACAGTTCAAAATTTTGAAACTCAATATTACAGACTTTGCTTATCGTGTCGAAATCATATAAAGATTAAGTTTAAATTTGGTCAAAAATTTTCGGGTCATCACGGTACCTACCCGTTAAAGAAATTTCGTCCCGAAATTTGATTGAGATGGTCATGGCAGACAATAAGTATGTTTTCATAACTCATACTAGTTGAAATTTAAAGTTTTATCATCAATGAGTAGTGTGGATAAAACAATTCGTTTATGTGAAGAGTACGAGTGAAATTATCACAAAAGAGTGAATTGAGTAAATATAGATTCGTCATATCTTTTGACATAGATAGGATTGATTTCCGGATTTCAAGGGATTTAGAGAAAATCTTCGTAATAAGATTTGGTTCTTCGATAATTAAGGAAATTAGGATCTTCTTTGGTTAAATGCGATAATCTGTTTTGATTGCTCTGTCGGATATTTCACTATAAATCCACTCTCTTCATTTCCTTTATATTTTGGAGTTCCATCCTTTTGTTTTCTCTTCCCGACTTTAAGTCAAACGAATAATGGTCCAGAATTCGTAAGTATGAAGTCTCGAATGAACATGACTAATGTTCTAAGTGAGAGATTGTAATCGCACGATCTTGATTGGTTAAATTACCAGAATTCAAGAGAAAAGATAGAACTATCAAGAAAATATGTTCTTGATATGTTTAGAGATTAGATAGAATGTAAGAGTCGTGTAACATGGCACATGATGACGGTATGGTCTGTGAATCATCACGTTCCATTAGAAACTCAGCATGATTTACTGTAATATAATCATGTTGATCAAGTGTCATTATATTATGCTAACTCATGCTTCAGTTCCCACACTACTTCAATAACATTCATATTTTAAGTTCGAATTTTTTCAGAATTTAGAAGCTAAAACAGTTTCCTTTCTGATGTAACATGGATATCGCAAAGAGATAAATGATTTCAGATAAGAATAGTTTTGAAAATATCTTCAGAAATATCGAGGATATTTATAATGAAAGATACGATAATATCTTACGGTTTTAGAATCAAATTGTGATGAAGAAATTCACGATGATTTAGAGCGATTAAGGAGTAAGGTGCTCGCTAAAGATTTCATCAGAAACAGAATCATCTGGATTCTTTATGTACAAGTTTAATCCTTGTGATTTGTTCAGAGTCTCCTTCATGGTTTACTCAATCCGTTTTCCAGTACAGCTTTTCCATTGAGTGTTTCTAACACTTCATTCTTTATCATCAAACTTTTGGCTGTTAACGTCGTTTACAGTTTTTGCTGCTTCATTCAGCTTTTTCAACATTCAGAGTATTGATTCGTAGACTGAGTGCTTTTCAGAATTTCAGAATGGAAGATAATAATTCTAAGAGATAAATGTTATATGTATACATATAACCGTTGATGTAGACATGCTGCGAAATTTCAAAATACCGATTGCTGATTCTCGGTAATTGGTATGGCAATTCTCGTTATCAGATGCGGATAAGTACATGATAGGGTTTTAACGAACAAATATAATGATTCTTCGGAGAACTTAAGTCGATGAGTAATGAAGTTGCTGATAAGTTTCTATTAATGTGGTGGAATATAAATAGTTTTCCGGTAACGATGACGAAAGGTAACTTATATAACAAGGTTATAATAAGTTTAATCCGAATGAAAGTCAAAGTTGATTTGCTGGAGCTGTGACAAAATAGGCTAATTTGGAAAGGAATTGTAAAGTTATTTTCAGTAATAACAACGCCAAAGGAGCTATCACAGATACGTGTTGAACGTTTACTCAGATTCCGATTATTATCAGGTGCATAACTATATGCATAAATCTTTCTTCTCGTAGATGAAGTGCGGTTGGTTCATCCTCTCGATTGAGGTGTTTTCAAGAATCATGAAAGGTTTGAACGCAGATTTGTAATCGTCAAGATACAAATGGGGTTTAAGATGAAATCAAGTGGCAAACTTGAAGAATTGTTTAGTTTCATATGTTATAATCAATATTTTAATTTATTTTAATTGTTCAATGTTATTAGTCCACAGTATATAGTCCACAGTTAACAGTCCAATAATTCATATATAGTTTAATATATAATATTCGAATTAATTAATACGTATCGTGACCCGTGTACATGTCTCAGACTCGATCACAACTCAAAGTATATATATTATTATAGAATCAACCTCAACCCTGTATAGCTAACTCAAGCATTACTGCATATAGAGTGTCTATGGTTATTCCAAATAATATATATAGATGCGTCGATATGATATGTCAAAACCTTGTATACGTGTCGTGATATTTAAAGTGCGTAAAATAAATAACAGAAATTAAATGACGATAAATAAAATTGCGAGAATATAAATTGCGATAATTAAATTGCGATTAATAAAATGTAATAAGGAATTAACAGTTAGCTAGGAACAGTTAGCTAGGATTTTGTTAGCGTGGATTCTTAACAGAATTTCTCATAGTTAATTCGTTTGTTTCTAATAAATTTTATTTTGTCCAATGTTTTCTTCATTATGCCACTTGTTGGATTCTGATAGATCAAAATCCAAATATGAAATTGAATGAAAAGGGTTATTCTGTAGTAAACAGATTTATATATCTGTGGATGTGAGTAGGATAGTAAATGACTGTTGAATCAGATTTGAAAGAATGTACAGTGTACTTATTAATGTGAAATCTAAATATTTCTCGGGTATTACCTACCCGTTAAAATATTTTCACCATTAACAGTTCGTACAAAAGAATTTTAATTACAATCTTTATGAAAACATATATACATATATATATTTTCTTCAGATGTAATCATGGATTTAATGAGTTAATATGATATTAAACTCATCTGATTTACGGATAGAACTAGAGTACATAATCTCTAAAACATTAAAGATTAGATAATCGCCAAGAAGGACGAAGATAATTGATGTAAAACGATACGTAGAATGATGATTATACTCGAGGTACAGAATGAGGTGTTGAGGCATGGATTGTTGATGGTACTGGTGCTGTTACTGATGGTACTGTTGGTGTCGGTAATGTTACTGAAGCTGGTAAATTTTGCACCATATTCTCCAAATTGATTACTCGAGCGCAAAGTTCGTTGACTTCTTCTATTATTCCGGGATGATTGTCGGTCGAAACGAGCGAATGAATAAGGTTTAGAATTTTAGCTAGAATATAATCGTGGCGAGATATTCAGGAAATGAGGGTGAAAATAGTGTTTCGGACTGGTTCGCCGGTAAGTGCTTCGGGTTCTTCGTCAAGAAAGCAATTTGGTTGGTAGAAAGGATCGCCTTCTTCTCATCTCCATCGATTAAGTCGACTACGAACCCATCAGATGAATTGGGGATGGTTCATTGGTTGATTCATTCTGGTGACGCTGCCTCCGGAGCTTAGGTGAACATCCATATCGGAATAGCTGTCGGAATACGAGAAATTCGAACTGGTTGAGGGATCCATCTCGTACGATCAGATGGAGGATTTTCGATATGAATTAGATTATAGGATGTAGATTAGTATCCTGCAATACATAATTTACATATGCATATATAATACTAAAATCCCATAAGTTACGGAGGAATCTACGGAAGCTATCAAGAAAAGTCTACAGTAACAGATACACTAAGATATGGATTAGCAGATACGCTAAGATATGAATTTGTCTATACACTGTTCATGCAATCAATGCAGTAAGATGTGTCTAGACTAAGAATGATAAGCAGGTAATTTCCTAAGGATGATAAGCAGATGATTTCTGACTAGAAATGATAAGCAAAACTTTTGACATGCAGACACGGTCGAAGTCCAGACTCATTAATGCATCCTAACAACAACTAGTTAGACACACTAATGCAAGACCTGGTTCGCTAAGACCACCGCTCTGATACCACCTGTAGTGCCCCGTCCTAATCCATCTGGACGAATACATTACATTTGGTTACATCGCGAGGTACTTGACCTATATATGAAACATTTTACAAACATTGCATTCGTTTTTGAAAAGACAATCTTTCATTACATCGAAAGTTGACGGCATGCATACCATTTCATAATATATCCAACTATAATTGACTTAATAATAATCTTGATGAACTCAACGACTCGAATGCAACGTCTTTTGAAATATGTCATGAATGACTCCAAGTAATATCTTTAATATGAGCAAATGCACAGCGGAAGATTTCTTTCATACCTGAGAATAAACATGCTTTCAAGTGACAACCAAAAGGTTGGTGAGTTCATTAGTTTATCATAATCATTCATTTTCATCATTTTAATAGACCACAAGATTTTTATTTCCATTTCTCATAAATATACGTCCCATGCATAGAGACAAAAATCATTCATATGGATTGAACACCTGGTAACCGACATTAACAAGATGCATATAAGAATATCCCCTATCATTTCGGGACATCCATCGGACATGATAAAACAACATCGAAGTACTAAAGCATCCGCTACAACGGATGGGGTTTGTTAGGCCCAATAGATCTATCTTTAGGATTCGCGTCAATTAGTAGATTGGTTTACTAATTCTTAGGCTACCAAGTAAAAGGGGCATATTCGGCTTCGATCATTCAACCATATAATGTAGTTTCGATTACTTGTGTCTATTTCGTAAAACATTTATAAAAGCAGCGCATGTATTCTCAGTCCCAAAAATATATATTGCAAAAGCATTTAAAAAGGGAGCAAATGAAACTCACTATACTGTATTTTGTAGTAAAAATATATATGACGACATTGAACGATGCAGGGTTGGCCTCGGATTCACGAACCTATATTAAGTATATATATATATTAACACATATAATCGTAATCGAACAGATTTATATATTATATCTTAAATTATGTATTATATATATTTAATTTATGTATATACTTAAAATGATTAATATTTATATAGTTATATATATATATATATATATATATATATATATATATATATATATATATATATATATATATATATATATATATATATATATATATATTAATAATACCTAATTTGTTAAAAATGTTAATACGATTAGTACATACTTATATATAATATTACTATAAGTATATTTTTATATCAATAATAGTAATAAAGGTTGCATTTGATTATAATGATAATATTAAAAATAATAATACTGATAATAATATTAATTATAGTAATAATAATAACAATGTCTCTAAAAATAATACTAATAATAATAATGAGAATAATAATAATCCTAATAGTGATAAAAATGATAATTTTACTAAAAATGTTATTTTAATAATATTGATAATAATAATCTTTAATAAAAATAATACTCTTTCTAAAATGATATTTTTCATAATAATGCTAAAAATGATAGTTTTAGAAAAAAATGATATTTATAATATTAATGATAATAATAATAACAATATTGGTTTTAATCAAAATGATACTACTAATAATAACCTAAATGATAACACTAATAATAACTATAAAAATGATAATATTAACAATAATAATAATACTTATAAAGTACAAGATATATAATACTAGTAATAATGATAATGATAATATTATTAATGTTATTAATAATAATAATAATAATAATAATAATAATAATGATAATAATGATAATAATAATAATAATAGTAATAATAATAATAATAATAATAATAATAATAATAATAATAATAATAATAATAATAATAATAATAATAATAATAATAATAATAATAATAATAATAATAATAATAATAATAATGTACAACCTTTGAAGAACAAGCTTCCTAAAAAAATGCCATAGTCCGGGCTCGAACCCGCGACCTCCCGCTCACCCGCAAACACTCAAGAACATGGCTCTATTGCCTCTTTTCTGTTTTAATACACGAATTGTATCTATATAACCCGTTTACACAGCCCTTCTTCTTTCTCTAAACCCATTCCATGATCATCATTGTATCATGTATCCCATCATCAACAACTAATCCCTTCATCAATATGTGTGTTTCGATTAGAAACAGAAACAATCAAATCTTCATCGTAACCTCACGACTGAATCAACACAATCAACCCGTCGTTACATCATCAACATAATATCACGATATCATCATCAAGCATTACATAAAATCATGAGCACATCATCACCTAAGTCGTCATCACCATCATCTTCACTAGTCATCATCCTCACATTTACTAATACATCATCGTACGCGTAATAAGAGAGAACATGAACGATGGTCATTGCAATTAATGGACCAAGATAGAAGACTGATACCTACGGCCCAACATATGATATACATCGAAGTCCACTTAACAATTAAATAAGCCCAAACAAATTTTTGTGGTCTGTTTAGTTAGTTCACGAGGTTTGCCGACACAAAAAAAGGCAGTAGCTATCATCAATACTTTATTATCGCCTCCACTGTTTCATTATTAACGAATATCCACACCTTTATTCGCCTTTTTATATAATACAGAGATAAGTACTTATATTCGATATGGTTTGTTGGGTGTGGGTTCACGAATGAAGTAGAAACAGAATAACTAACAGCACCTTCGAACAATAATAATAAATATAAGGTAATTAACAGCCGGTTTCATGGTGTTTGTGTGTTCAAGCGTGACCCAGAAATAGAAAAGAAATTGCAGCAGCAGTCGAACATGAATTGGAGGGTATTGTTTCGATCAACACAGAAAATAGAATAAGAAGTTGTAGCAGTTTTCGTGTATTGGTGTTTGTTGAAAACCGTAACCTTAGCAAACCCAACCAAAGGGGTTTGGTTCTTGATCTTGATCGGGCATAGATCAAGGAGTGAAGATCGACCAGAAAAACAACAGATTCAGCTGTAAATTTAATGATGTGTTTGTGTGGGTTTTGAACAAACAATTAATTAACAGTATAAAGGTTAAACAAAGGTTTTGGATTTTGTGGTGGTTGAATAGAAACACAAAGAACAAGTAATTGCGATGAGGAGGTGTTCTTTTCTGGGTTGTAACCGAACAGAAGCATGTAGCAGGTGTGTGTGTGTGTCTTCATCGAGCAACAACCAGAAAAATAGGAAGAACGAGCAATAGCAGTACACCAATAATGATGATGGCGATTCTTGGTGATTTTGTCAAAGGTTATGAGGTGATTCACGGTGTCGATTGTAAGTGATAAGATGGTGGTTGTGATAGGGTTGAGTGTGATGATATAATATGTAAATGTAAGAATTTATATATGAAGTTCTTATGTGTCTGTGTTACGTTATGTATCTATCATATAATAGAGTTTAGTTAGATATATAGGAGAAAGAAAAGAACAGATAGAGAAATAAGAGATAGTGGATAGATAGATAATGACTGGTAACTGAAAGTAGAAGAGTTGACTCAATTAAAAACAGTGGTTGAAGTCAAATAATTCGATTAGGAATCAATTAGACACAGTATAATAAATTCATTATTCATAAATTCACGGGTAATTCAAAGTAATCATATAATATTATTAATAATTATTAAATTAATAATAATAATAATAAATAATATAATAATAATCAAAGAATTATAAACGTGTAAATTATTAGCCGTCGTTTACTATTTCATTTACGGACTGAAATTCGTACTCCGTTGATAATCATTGGCGGATAAAAGTTCTCAGAAAAATTCCAAAATTTTATATTAATCATCTTTATTTATTTTAGTCATTATGGTATAAAATTCGGTTATTAATTATTAAATAAAAATTACAGCAACTGTCCCTCTCATTTCTGGGTAAAATATAAAAAGTGTTAAAACTTAACAAATAGTTCCTAATACATTTTTAATAAGCCTAAAATTTATATAACTCATTTTCATATCACCGTTTATTTTAAAATTACATAAATTTGAATTTAACTTGCTTAATATCAATAGGAACATCAAACGAGTATTACAATCATTTAATATTTATTTTTAATATACTTTATTTATATATAGAGATATATTTTAAATAATAATGATTATAATATCCTATTTTTATTTTATTAATTTTTAATAACAACAACATATAATACTTCAAATTATATTTCGAATTATTATTTATATATACATACACACATATCTATTTACAATTAATTGTTCGTGAATCGTCTAGAGCAGTCGAAGGTCAATTGAATATATGAAACAGTTCAAAATTTTGAAACTCAATATTACAGACTTTGCTTATCGTGTAGAAATCATATAAAGATTAAGTTTAAATATGGTCGGAAATTTCCGGGTCGTCACACAGTGGCTGACCGTTGCAACAATGGTTCTTGGGAGTGGTTTTGGAGACGTAATATTCGAGGAGTTATTGAACAATCGAGTTTTATTTCCCTTATGAGCATCCTGAACTCGATCAGTGTAACGATCGCTCCAAATTCATATGGACGAACACGTCATTCATCGATTTCATTGCGAGGTATTTGACCTCTATATGATACGTTTTGTAAACATTGCATTCTTTTGAAAAGGCACACCATAAATGAATATTTAAATCAAAGGTTTTCGACATCTGATGATTTCTACATATAGACAATCACCGTAAATAATAGTTTACAATAGTACTTCCGTTGACAATGCAGTCAAAATAAGATAGATGGTGATGATTTGTGAATGCAACGTTTTCTCGAATAAAGCATGTATGACTCCATGCACATATCTTGTATAACATATAAGCAAACAACGGAAGACTTCTAGGGAACCTGAGAATAAACATGCTAACAAGTGTCAACACAAAGGTTGGTGAGTTCATAGTTTTAATGTGGCGCATAATCTGTATATAAAGGTGGATCACAAGATTTCAGTTGTTTCATCCAGAAACGTTTATCAAAATATTCTACAAGATTGAGCACCCTGGTAACTAAACTTTAACGTATATATAATAAGTACCCCTGTTTTAACATACATGCAACCAACATGTACAATACACGTAATCCAACGTGTACTAAACTCAAATAGTATACATCTGTTTTATAGTTCAGGCTAGGGTTTCTATACCTGAAACAGACGGGGATGTCAAGCCCTATGGATCCATATACCACTATTCGCGCCCACCAGTTCTTATAACCGGCAGTTACTAGTTACCAAAGCTAAGGGATTTTCGGTTCAAACTCGGTGTAGAATTTAGTATGTACTTGTATCCATTGCGTTTAAAATAAAGTGCATGTATTCTCAGGCCAAAAATATAGATTGCAAAAGCAATTAAAAAGGGATCTATAAACTCACCTTAGCAGCACATAAGGTCAATTTTGATAATAGTTCAACAAAACGAGACGTACCTTATATAAGGATTCATTTACTCGGTTGGTAATATTCAAAAATCCAATTTATCAATCTTACAAACAAGTTGTTTAAATATTAATTGCAGATTCAAAAGCAATTCCAATTAATGTCAATCATAATTCAGTTGACCATATCTTTTGATTCATTCATCGAAATTACGCGATTTCTAAATGAAAAGTTATTGATTTTTCGCCAGCTTTTCAAAAACATGCATATCGTATACCTTTTATCAGTAATATATGTATTTAATTCGTGATTCATCATAAACTGTTTAATGACGAAATTTAGCATACAAGCATGCATAAATATATATACTCGAGCACTAGATGTGATGCCCCATACAAAACCATCGTGTACGAATCATCAACAACAGGATCATTACAAGGTTAAGTACTATATGCTGTTTTAAAGGAAGTTGCATTCACGATAAAAAGATGACGTCATAACCGACATCAATTGTTTTACACCAACAGTAAGCTTCTACGAATAGCAAGCATGAATAAAAGTATGCGACCCTTAGGTCGTTACAAAACATAGTTTCAAATGTATTAAAGTTTGAATGCAAGGTAAACAGTTCATGCGGTGATAACACTAGAGCAGCGGGTGTCTACTGCAAGACTAGCACGACAGCGGAAGCAAATAACCTTAAGCACCTGAGAAAAACATGCATAAAAACGTCAACACAAAGGTTGGTGAGCTATAGTTTAAGTATAACAGTATGTAAGGTAGGCCACGAGATTTCAGTGCTACAAAGAGCGTTTCAAAATAGTATGATAAAGTATATGTTAACCGTGGGCACTTGGTAACTAACTTAACGTTTATACCCCCTGAAAGTACACTTGGCAAATGCGTATGTTTACGAAGTATTAAACACTCGTTAAATGCTAGCGCTACTAGCCCGAGTGGGGATGTCAAACCCTATGGATCCATATCTGAGATTCGCGTTCACCGGTTCAAAACCAATGACTAAACGTTACCGAGCTAAAGGGAATGTTTATGCCGTTGTATAACCCACACATATATAAAGTTTAAGTACTCATGACTAGTATGTAAAACATAAAATCCGCATGTATTCTCAGTTCCCAAAATAAGTTAAAGTAAAAAAGGGAATGCTATAACTCACAATGATAACGTAGCGGGAAAGTATGACTCGGGAAATAAGCAAGTATGTAGGTTGTCCAAACGGGTCCTCAACCTAAGTCAAATAGTACTAAGTCAGTAAATCATCTGAAAAGGTTTAAAAGTATGTAAATAAGGTCTTAAGGGTCATCATCATTCATCATCAAACAAAAGGTGTAAAGTAAGTTTCGTTCATGAAAGTAGATTAAAACAAAGGCTGAGTTCGGTCAGTCACCACGGCCTCTATACCTACTGAAATAGGGTGAGACCAGTGGCCATGGCTCCATATATGAGTCCTTTAGTTGTGGTAAAAATTACAGAAGTAAACTCGTCTTCGTTTGACCGTGGCGACGGTCTAAGTGCGAGTAGGTCAGAATTTTTCAGCACAACGTTAAATGGATATAGTGACGATCGGAGGGCCATAAATCCTAAACCGTAACTCGGATTAAGACGAGTCCTATACGAAAAGTTATCTATTCGAACAGAGCTATCTGAAAATCATAGTTACAGTAGCCCAGGTCGTACGGGTCAGACACAGAAACAGTAAAATAGTAGGGTCAGTAGGTTCCGGTGGTTCTTGGTGTTCGATGCTTATCATGGTTCTCATCCTTGATGCATATAGCTTCAAGTGTACAACTCGTTGATGTGTTTACATCATTTTCACCAAGGTTTGACCATCATAACCCAAGTGTAAGTCTAAGACATGAAGCACAACTCACTTAAGTGTTGCAAGTGTTTTGATGAACCAAAGTTACATCAAAGTCTTAGATCCGACACATACATGAACTATAAAAGTAATATTAACCAAGTTTTGACTATTATGACACATGTGTAAGTTTAAGACATGTAGCACAACTCACTTAAGAGTTGTATGAAGTTTGATGAACCAAAGTTATATCAAGGCCTTAGATCTAACACATACATGAACTTTAAAACTAATAATAAGTTACAAACTTGAAAGTGAACTTATGAAATCAAGATCTTAAGTTGTAGAACATAGTTCTTAGTTAGATCTTGAAGATCCAAGACTCAAAAGTCTAGATCTAACATAAGTGTACAAAGTTATAATTAAAGAAAGCTTACTTATGTGTTCTTGAACTTTCAAAGTTAACTTTTAGTTCAAGATTAATGAGATCAAAGTTAACTAGTAACATTTGACCAATAACAACCAACAAACATGAAATTAAAGTGCATAATATGAAGAAATAAACTAAGTAAACAAGTTAATAAGTTCATGGGTTGCATACTTTAAAGATTCAAGCCTAAGTTTGATCTTTAAGAAAGTAAACTTTTAAGTTTACAAACATGATTCACAAGTATGATTCCACAACACATGAACTTAAATCTTTTGACATATTATATGTAGAACATAACTAGAAAGTTAGTTCTTGTATGTTCTTGCTAGTACAAGATAAAAAGAAGAATCAAACTAAAGAGTTTGATTCTTGAATACATGTAAGTAATAACTACAAGTAAGTAACAAACAAGAACAAGTGAGTAAGTAAACAACTACAACTAACAAGTAATCAACAATCAAACAAAGATGATGATGATAAGAGTGTTCTTGGTTTCGGTTTTAACAAGAAAAGAAGAAAGAAAGAAAGTTCAAGTTACTTACAAATTAGAGAGAAAAGAGAGAAAGTGTTTGAGAGAAAGTAAGTGTGTTTTGAGAATGAGAGAAATGTGAGTAAGTAAGTAATGAAATTTTGAAACAAAACCCACTCCAAGGGCCTACTAAACCGACGGCCAAGTAAGGAATAAGGGGGGAGGAAAGAGTCCATTAGGTTCTTGCATGGTTAAGCTTAAAGTTGGTTAAATGGGGTGGTTATAAGAGGTGCATGCATGGGGATCTTGGTAACTAGATTCTTTACAAGGTTAATCCATCTAGTTTATTTCTAAGTAATACTTACATGTAGTAAAAATGGGCTAGTTAATCCAATAAGGTGTAGGGTGTGTTTATAAGCCCATATTCATGAGTCCATTAACATTAACAAGGCCCAAGTTCAAGTAATTAACAAATAAATCCAATTAAAGCTCAAGTAATTAACTAATAACCATAGTTAATTAAAATGATTAATAAAACTTCATCATGAATGCAAATAATACTTGAAAATATTATTCGTGTAAGTTTCGTGTGTCACAAAGACGTTTCGGGCAATTAAAGTCAAGTACGGGCAATCATGGCAACATGTAAATGTAATAACGTACATTCGTTTAATCACAAGTATTAATAATAAAAATTATTAATAAATAAACGTTGGAAAATTCAGGGTCGTTACACTAGACATGGATACACAAATAATATATAAAAGATAAGATATGAATGCTCACGTATCAATATTGCAGGAAAGTACGTAGACGCAACAGAGATGATAAACACTAGGTTTGACCTTTGACTCATGGTCATAACCCCCAAGTAATACCCATAACCTCCATAGCTATAACTCATAATTTCCTTAGCTTTAACCCGTTCGAAAAGCTTGTTTTGAAAATAACACGCTCATGACTTCGTCGTAGTATTTTATGTAAAATACTTAATAATAATAATTCTATTAATAATAATAAGATTAATATTAATAATATTAATCTTAATAATAATAATATATAAATAATAATTTTAATATAAATAATAAATATAATAATACGGAGATAGATAGATGTGAATATGTGTGTGTTTTTCAAACTGCGAAACGATCGAGCTTTTATACATGTTTGCTGAATCCTGCCCCCATGCGATCGCATGGGTTCACAAGCTTATAGCCATGCGATCGCATGGCTCTTTGATAGTGCTAAAAACGAACATATATTTCATAGCATTATTCCTCAAGAAAGACAAGCTTTTAGTTGCAATTGTTCTATTTACAAGTGATATTCGTTTAAATAATAAAAGGTGAAGACAAAAGACAGATTCGACGAATTGAAGACGTAAACGACCAAAAAGCTCAAAAGTACAAAATACAATCAAATAGGTTCCAATTATTGATAAGAAACGTCTTGAAATTACAAAAGTACAAGATTCAAAACGCAAAGTACAAGATATTAAATTGTACGCAAGGACGTTCGAAAATCCGGAACCGGGACCAGAGTCAACTCTCAACGCTCGACGCAACGGACTAAAAATTACAAGTTAACTATGTATATAAATATAATATAATATATAATTAATTATATAAATTATATATATATTATATTTATATAATAATCCGTCGGCAAGAAAGGATCCAAAATGGAGTGAGCTGTAAAATCGAACTCTGCGAGTTGCGGAGTTTGAAGAAGGAAAGGGCCGCGAGTCGCGGAGCCCCTAATTTTGAAAATCCATATAAAAGCCAGCGCAATTCGACGAGTTTTAATATCCATAATCTATCTCTCTCTCAATATATACGTAAATATATATATATATATATATAATTTATATTTTAATTTTAATTTTAATTTTAAATCCTAATAATAAGGGTATGTTAGCGAATGTTGTAAGGGTGTAAGTCGAAATTCTGTCCGTGTAACCCTACGCTATTTTTAATCATTGTAAGTTATGTTTATATTATTTTCATTAATGTCTCGTAGCTAAGTTATTATTATGCTTATTTAATACCGAAGTAATCATAATGTTGAGCTAATTACTAAAATTAGGTAATTGGGCTTTGTACCATAATTGGGGTTTGGATAAAAGAACGACACTTGTGGAAATTAGACTATGGGCTATTAATGGGTTTTATATTAACTAAACAATACCTTGTTAATTTAATATACAAACTTATAATTTGACGTATTTATATATAACCACATACGCTTGACTGGGTACGGTGGGCGGGATATCTATAAATACCAATAATTATTCATTTTACCGGACACAGAACTGGATTAATAGTTAATAGACTTGTTGAAACAGGGGTGAATTATATTCAAGGGTAATTGGTGTAATTGTTAACAAAGTAGTAAAACCTTGGTTTACACGCAGTCGATAACCTGGTGTATTCATTAAACAAAGTATTAAAACCTTGTTACAATTCGAATCCCCAATTAGTTGGAATATTTGACTTCGGGAATAAGAATAATTTGACGAAGGCTTTCGCTCTTTATATTTATGACTGATGGACTATTATGGACAAATCCGTATGGACATATTAAATAATCCAGGACAAAGAACAATTAACCCATGGGCATAAAACTAAAATCAACACGTCAAACATCATGATTACAGAAGTTTAAATAAGCATAATTCTTTTATTTCATATTTAATTTCCTTTATTTTATATTTAATTGCACTTCTAATTATCGTACTTTTATTTATTGTTATTGTATTTAATTGCACTTTTAATTATCGTACTTTTTAATTATCGCAATTTTATTTTATCGCACTTTTATTTATCGCAATTTCTTTATCGTTATTTACTTTACGCTTTAAATTAAGTCTTGTATTTATTTTTAATATTTTACATTAGGTTTTAACTGCGACTAAAGTTTTAAAAATCGACAAACCGGTCATTAAACGGTAAAAACTCCCTTTATAATAATAATATTACTTATATATATATTTGTATTTTTATAAAATAAAACTAATATAGCGTTAAGCTTTGTTAAAAGATTCCCTGTAGAACGAACTGGACTTACTAAAAACTACACTACTGTACGATTATGTACACTGCCTATAAGTGTTGTAGCAAGTTTAAGTATATCCATTCTATAAATAAATAAATATCTTGTGTAAATTTGTATTATATTTAATAGTATTTCGTTGTAAAATTTAATAGTATTTTATACCCCCTAGCTTTAACATCAAGTATTTTTGGCGCCGCTGCCGGCGAAATTAAAATCTAGTTTAAAAGCCGAAAGCGCAACGCTAATATAAAAAAAAAAGATTTTTATTTTTAGTTTACTTTTATAAAAATGCGTTTTTGTAAAAATACGTTTTAAATATTCGAATATATAAAAAGAAAAAGAAAAATATAAATATTTTTAAGAGTTTGTTAAATATTTAAGTTTTGTAAAGTTTCTTTATTTTTATTTTATAAAAATATAAGTTTTATTTAAATATTTTGTGTTTATTTAAAATATAAAATCAAAACCGAAAATATATATATATATATATATATATATATATATATATATATATATATATATATATATATATATATATATATATATATATATATATATATATATATATATATATATATATATAAATCTATTTTTAAGATTTTTAAAATTATAAAGTATTTTATTTCTAATTTAGTTTTTAAAATATAACTTTTATTTAATATATTAATTAAATATAAAACATAAAAAAAAAACCTGTCGAACGATTTTGGCCTGCACCTAAACTGAAATTTCAAACCCCGCGACTCGCTTAGTTTATTGCCTGGTGTACCGCAAGTCGCGGAGCCGTCTGACACGGGCCACACAGAAACCCTAACAGCATTAATTACGGGATAATTATTATTATTATTAATCTTAAACCCTAATTAGGGTGTTTTTATTATAATATTTAGTTTTAATTTTATTATTTTGTTTTATTTAGTTTTAATTAGTTTAATTAAATTGAAAAAATTAATAGTTTTAATAAAATAAATAATATAAAAATAATATTTTTATAAAAATTGTACTTTTTACAACTTTTAGTATATTTTTATATTTTGTCCCTTTTTATTTGTTTTAGCGTAATTTTTGTATTTTTCGCTCGTTTTAAGTTTTAAGATATAGTTTTTGCCATAGTTATTTTTATTTCTAGATTTTTAGGCTTTGCTGTAAAATCCCTTAAGTGCTTTTTCTTTAGACTAAGATTTAGGTGCTTTAGAATTTTGCGACGCCTTTTTAAGTTTTAGTACCTTTTTAAGTTATTGCCATTTGGGATATAGTTTCACTTGTAAGCTTTAATATTTTTGGACGCAACTTTTAATTTTTAGTTTTTAGTTCCTTTTTAAGTTTCTACTTTCTTATTTTTATTTTTCGACGCCTTTTACCTATGTATCAATTATCACTCCAATTAGTAATCTCAATTTGCAATTTTAATTTTAAGTTAGTGATAGTAATAAGGTTGGGTTAGTCGAGTGTTTTAAAGTTTCTTAAGTCACTTTTTTTTATTTCTTATTTTTCGACAGCTTTTATTTTTTTCAACCCTTTTTTTTTTCGGCCTTTTTCGACGCGCTCTTTTTCTTTCTTATTTCTCGCAATTTTAGTTTTTAGGACATAGATTTTTATTCTACTTCTTATCTAAATTTCTTAAAATTACGAAAATTTATTTTAAGTGGTTAAATTGATAGACATCAAAATTTTCTGGTTCGTAGTAATAGTTGGATTTGTACGTGGACCGGGTTATTGGAGTCAAACAGTACTCAATTATATTGAGACTAAACGAATCCTGCCCCTCTGCTGCATCTTTTGGCTATTCGAAATGTGGGCAAAATCAGAAAAGTCTATTAATTGGATAACTTATATAATTTTTCTTTCCTTTTAAAAACTAATAGGATATTCAGTGAATGCACCGAGCAAGACGTTCACCACTTTTTGTACGTTCACCACCTGTAACTCGATCAAGACATCTAGCTAATATTACCGCCGTTGATTTTTCT
This sequence comes from Rutidosis leptorrhynchoides, assembly GCF_046630445.1. Taxonomy (NCBI): domain Eukaryota; kingdom Viridiplantae; phylum Streptophyta; class Magnoliopsida; order Asterales; family Asteraceae; genus Rutidosis; species Rutidosis leptorrhynchoides. Next base: position 381,572,381 of record NC_092338.1, read on the forward strand.
TTAGAATCGTCATCCAGTCGACCAAGTACTCCAATCCAAATTTCCGATAATCCATTTTTTGAACCCGACCTCACAATTGAGAATCCGGAGAATATTCAGGGACAATTCATAGATCCTGAACCATTAATCTTTCCTCCGGAACCACCAATTATTTAAACAGAGATTGTTGAGGAACGAACCATTAAATCAGAATCCTCTATTGATTCAGATTCAACAAATTCAATTATGGAAAATCTGGAACCTTTAAGTATGGAAGACCGAATGAGAGCTAAACGTACTGGCCAAGGTCACGCAATTACTCATCCAGACATTAATGCGCCAGATTATGAAATCAAAGGACAAATTCTACATATGGTAACTAATCAATGCCAATTTAGTAGTGCGCCGAAGGAAGATCCAAATGAACATCTTCGTACCTTTAATAGGATCTGCACACTATTTAAAATAAGAGAAGTTGAAGATGAACAGATATATCTCATGTTATTTCCCTGGACTTTAAAGGGAGAAGCCAAAGATTGGTTGGAATCGTTACCTGAAGGGGCGATTGATACATGGGATGTTTTAGTTGAAAAATTTCTTAAACAATTCTTTCCGGCATCTAAAGCCGTAAGACTTCAATGAGAAATTGTTACGTTCACACAGAAACCAAACGAAACTCTATATGAGGCATGGACAAGATTTGGAAAGTTATTGAGAGGATGTCCGCAACATGGTTTAGACACCTGTCAAACAGTACAAATATTCTACCAAGGATGCGACATCACTACAAGAAAAGACATCGATATAGCAGCTGGTGGTTCTATTATGAAGAAAACAGAAACTGATGCTTACAAAATTATTGATAACACTGCTTCCCACTCACATGAATGGCACCAAGAAAAAGATATCGTTAGATCATCTAAAGCAGCTAGAGCATTCTAGCCATGACTTAGATTCCATTTCCGCAAAGATAGATGTTGTCGAGAGACGAATGGAAAAGATGACTAAAGATATTCACTCAATTCGAATTAGTTGTGAGCAGTGTGGAGGACCACATTTGACAAAAGATTGTCTCAGTATTGAGCTAACAATGGAACAAAGAGAGAATATTTCATACATAAACCAAATGCCTGGAAATAATTATCAGAATAATTATCAACCGCCAAGACCAATTTACAATCAAAACCAGAATTATAACCGAAATATTCCATACAACAACCAATAAGGTCCTAGCAATCAACAAGTATCCAATAATACTTACAACCAGCAAAGACCTAATTTTTCAAAACAAACCACCACAAACCGATGATAAAAAGCCGAATTTAGAAGATATGATGACGAAGCTAGTTGAAACTCAAACGCAGTTTTTCACATCTCAAAAACAAACTAATGAACAAAATGCTCAAGCATTTAGAAATCAACAAGCTTCTATTCAAAACTTGGAACAAGAAGTAAGTAACCTAGCAAGGTTAATAGGTGAAAAAAAACCGGGAAGTTTACCTAGTGATACAAATGCAAACCCCTGGAATGAAACAGCTAAAGCCATTACCACAAGAAGTGGTACAACACTTAAACCACCTGAAATACCTGTAATTTCTGATGAAGCTATTCCTACTCCACAAGAACCACAACCTGAACAAGATAAGGAAAAAGAACTGGTAGTTGAAAAGGTTAATGAAGATAACACAGTTAAGGCTAAACCTTATGTTAAACCATACCAACCACCACTTCCTTACCCAAGTAAAATGAAAAAAGAGAAACTTGAAGCCGAGCAATTCAAATTCTTGGATATGTTTAAACAAATAAATGTAAATCTTCCTTTCATTGATGTGATTTCAGGAATGCCTAGATATGCTAAATTTCTGAAAGATCTGATCACAAATAGAAAGAAAATGGAAGAACTCTCGGCCGTTACTATGAATGCTAATTGTTCAGCAGTGCTGTTGAATAAGATACCAGAAAAACTATCTGATCCAGGAAGTTTCACAATTCCATGTTTTCTGGGAAGTCTTAGTTCAATAGAAGCATTGGCAGATTTAGGTGCTAGTATAAATTTAATGCCGTATTCACTATACGCTAAACTAGACCTTGGAGAATTGAAACCAACAAGAATAAGCATACAACTAGCCGATCGATCAATAAAATATCCTAGAGGGATAATGGAGAACATGCTAGTTAAAGTTGGTACTTTAGTATTTCCAGTAGATTTTGTTGTTCTGGACATGGAAGAAGATTCTCAAGTTCCTCTCATATTAGGAAGACCATTCTTAAACACGGCTAAAGCAATGATAGACGTGTTTGGTAAGAAATTGACCCTAAGTATAGAGGATGAGAGTGTTACCTTTTCAGTTGATAGAGTAATGCAACAACCGCAATCTGCAGTTGATACATGTTATTATATTCAAACTATAGATTCACATGCAGAATTATTAGAAGAATTTTCAGAATTACAAGGAACAGGAGAATGTTCTTTAGGAGAAGGTACTGAACCAATTGATGAAGTTGAAATGTTAGCTACACTAATGGCTAATGGATATGAACCAACAACAGAAGAAATTCAAATGCTAAAAGAAGAAGACAGATATCGATATAAATCATCGATAGAAGAACCACCGACATTAGAGTTAAAGCCACTTCCAAACCATTTGGAATACGCTTATTTACATGGTGAATCTGAATTACCTGTAATAATATCGTCTTCTCTTACTGAAAATGAGAAATCACAACTCATTTCTGTGTTGAAAGCTCATAAACCAGCCATTGCATGGAAGATTCATGATATTAAAGGAATAAGTCCTTCGTATTGCACACATAAAATCCTTATGGAAGAAGGTCATAAAACGTATGTGCAACGCCAACGAAGACTAAATCCTAATATGCAAGATGTAGTTAAGAAAGAAATTATTAAACTGCTTGATGCAGGTTTAATTTATCCAATTTCTGATAGTCTATGGGTAAGCCCAGTTCAATGCGTGCCTAAGAAGGGTGGCATGACTGTTATTACAAATGAGAAAAATGAGCTTATTCCTACTAGGACTGTAACAGGATGGCATGTGTGTATTGATTATAGAAAATTAAATGACGCCACCAGAAAAGATCACTTTCCCTTACCTTTCATTGATCAAATGTTGGAAAGATTAGCCGGAAATAGTTACTATTGTTTTCTAGATGGTTTTTCCGGATATTTTCAAATTTCAATAGCACCCGAAGACCAAGAGAAGACCACATTCACGTGCCCTTATGGTACTTTTGCTTACAAACGCATGCCATTTGGACTTTGCAACGCCCCTGCAACCTTTCAAAGGTGCATGATGGCGATTTTTCACGACATGATAGAAGAATGCATGGAAGTTTTCATGGATGACTTTTCAGTCTTCGGTGATACATTTGAATCATGTTTAGTTAATCTTGAACGAATGCTTATTAGATGTGAACAATCAAATCTAGTTCTTAATTGGGAGAAATGTCATTTCATTGTTAAAGAAGGCATCGTTCTTGGACATAAAATTTCAAAGGAAGGAATTGAAGTGGATAGAGCTAAAGTAGATGTAATTGCTAAACTTCCACATCCCACCAATGTTAGAGGAGTTAGGAGTTTTCTAGGGCATGCCGGTTTTTACCGACGTTTTATAAAAGATTTTTCTAAAATTGCCACTCCTATGAATAAACTCCTAGAAAAGGATGCTCCATTCATCTTTTCAGATGAATGTATCAAATCTTTTAATATTCTTAAAGAGAAACTCACTAATGCGCCGATCATGATAACTCCAAATTGGAATCTACCGTTTGAACTTATGTGCGATGCAAGTGATTTTGCAATGGGAGCCGTTTTAGGTCAAAGGATTGAAAAACGATTTCAACCTATATATTATGCTAGTAAGACGTTACAAGGAGCACAAACAAACTATACAACTACTGAAAAAGAACTCCTTGCTATTGTCATTGCTTTTGACAAATTTCGATCGTATCTCGTTCTAGCAAAAACGGTGGTCTATACCGATCATTCTGCTCTTAGATACCTAGTTTCGAAAAAAGATGCCAAACCAAGATTAATCCGTTGGATCTTACTCTTACAATAGTTCGATATTGAAATTCGAGATAAAAGAGGAGCAGAAAATCTCGCCGCTGATCATCTTTCTCGTCTTGAAAATCCCGAATTAGAAGTTCTAAATGAATCGGCCATACAAGACAACTTTCCTGATGAATATCTATTGAAAATAGATTATAATGAAATACCATGGTTTGCAGACTATGCAAACTACTTAGTATGTGGATTCCTTGAAAAAGGATTATCGTACCAAAAACGAAAGAAATTCTTTAGTGATATAAAACATTATTTCTGGGAAGATCCACATCTGTTTAAAAGTTGTCCAGATGGAATAATACGCCGATGTGTATTCGGAGATGAAGCTAGTAAAATTTTAAACCATTGTCACACAGGACCAACAGGAGGGCATTATAGGCCTCAACTAACAGCAAGAAAAGTTTATGATGCTGGATTCTATTGGCCTACAATTTACAAAGACGCACACCTTCTTTGCAAATCTTGTGATGCTTGTCAAAGGGCCGAAAAAATAAGTCAACGTGATGAAATGCCACAAAATGTCATTCAAGTATGTGAAGTATTTGACATTTGGGGTATTGACTTTATGGGTCCATTTCCAAAATCTCATAATAATCTATACATTCTCGTAGCCATTGATTATGTATCTAAATGGGCGGAAGCACAAGCTCTCCCAACTAACGATGCATGAGTTGTAGTCAACTTTTTAAAACGTCTTTTTGAAAGGTTTGGAACATCGAAAGCTTTAATAAGTGACCGGGGTACTCATTTCTGTAATAATCAACTTGAGAAAGTTCTCAAAAGATATGGAGTAACTCATAAAATCTCCACTGTATATCATCTACAAACAAGTGGACAAGTTGAAAATACCAACCGAGCTTTAAAACGTATTTTAGAGAAAACCGTAGGATCAAATCCGAAGGAATGGTCCATAAAATTGGAGGATGCACTCTGGGCTTTTAGAACAGCCAACAAAACTCCAATTGGAACCACACCTTTCAGACTCGTTTATGGAAAAGCATGTCATCTTCCAGTAGAAATTGAACACAAAGCATTTTGGGCTTTGAAGACATGTAATCTTGATTTACATGAAGCCGGACGTCTACGATTAAGTCAACTAAACGAATTAGAAGAATTAAGACATGAAGCATAAATAAATTCTTTAATCTATAAGGAAAGAACGAAGAAATGGCATGATAAAAGAATCAGAAGTTCAAAAGAATTTAAAGAAGGAGACAGAGTTCTTCTTTTCAATTCACGATTCAAGCTATTTTCTGGAAAATTGAAATCAAGATGGTCTGGACCATTCATAGTCAAAAGAGTTTTCCCATACGGAACAATAGAATTAATAAATTCAAATGGGATTGAATTTAAAGTTAATGGTCACAGAGTTAAACACTACATAGATAGTCCGATGGAAGTTGACAACGAAGTTAATCACAATTTCGATACCACAGCTAACTAAGTGTGGGGAGAATCAAGTCTTTAAAGGATAATATGTATTTCTGTTAGAGTTAGATTTTCTGTTTTCGTGTAGTTCTTGAAAATAGAACCCGAATGGTCTTTCCCTAGCAGACCCTAAAGAACTAGTCTTCTCCCCCCATTCTGAATTTTTATTTTTTTAGGTTTTTACGAAATGAAGACTTCATGTGAACTAAACCATGGTCTAATGCTACACGCTTTGATCACTAAACGTAATAATGACACACTTTCGAGTGAAATAGTATCATTAATCAGAGGTAAATTAGACGGAGTAAGAAAAGAATCCAGATGCAAAAATAATAAGTCACAATTTGGTAAAGGAAAATCAAAATCCGCAGCGAAAAGAAGAGCACGACACCTTGAAAAATGTCACAAATGCGGAAAATGGTCACACGAAGGTAAATGTTCAAATAATCAAACCTATTCAAACACCGAATTTGTTACTTTATGCAGAGATGGACCGTTCATATGTTTAGAAGAAAAACATTAAATGCTCGAGGTTACGCCTATGTAGCCATGGAAAATCAATTAGTCCGACTATCTTATTAGTGGGCTAGAGCATATCACTAAGAAATCTATTTCACATGTAAGTATGTACAGTTTTTATTTTTATTTTTATTTTTAACCTTTTGATAATAAACGCTAATTTGTTCGCTATAAAGTATTAAATTGGTATTCAATGAAATTAGGTCTTGCGACCGAAATTATTAATATCATACAAATATTTATTACATCACTGCGAAATTTAATGTTTATTCTTAAGGTATAAATATCTTTAATCAATCAACATAAAATATTTCACAAATTCGTCATGAGTTAAATTAGGTCATGGAACCGAAATTACTTTACCGAAAAGAGGGGCGCATATTTTTAATAATATTTGATTGATTAAAGTGGGATAAAAGCCAAAAAGATTTTTAATTTTTACCATGTTTTTAAAATTAATAAATTAATATTAAATAAATATTGTAAACTTTTAAAATTGTAAATATTTGAAAAATTAATATTTTTAATATAAGTTTGTATGTATAAAAATAAAAATATAATTTAAGTTTGGTGTGAATTTATAATATGAATTTTTTAATTTAAGTTTGGTGTGATTTTTTTTTATGCATTTTAAATTTAAGTTTGGTGTGAATTTAAAAACAAAAATTTACTTTATTTCGTAAGTTAAAAATATGATTTTTAAAATTCGTCGTGAGTTGAAGACTAGGTCGTTGAACCGAAATTGCTTTACCCGAGGGAGGGACGAGAACTTTTATTATCATTATTTTTAATCTTATTGAATTAAAGTATGCCAAAAACATTAAAAAACCAAAAAAATCTAAGCTTTTAAAACAATCGCTTGAAAAAGACAAATTTTAAAATTTTGTCGAGGGACGGACTAGGACGTCGATCCGAAACGACCTCGTCCTAAATAACAAGGGAAACGAAATTTTAAAATTAATTACTTAATTGTTTTATAAGTTAAAGATTATTAAAAAAAAAGGCCGCGACTCGCGGAGTTTGAAAGAGTTAAACACCGCGACTCGCAGAGGATAAAAAATCCAGAAAAAAATAAAAACGCTGGAACAGATCAGTTGCACACACCAAACCCAAAATAACTGAGAAAAAACTCGAAAAATACACACAAAAATCGAATTTTTTCACCAAAAATCATCACATTTTTTACTAAAATCATGTTGAGAAGGATGCTATCAAGGAATTACTCAAGAAAAACGGTAAATTTCTACACCTAAACACCATTTAATCCGAAAATTAGTGTTCTTGAGCAATGTTATACCCAATTCGATTTTGATGCTTTTTAGTGTAATTATACTTAAATTGTTTATGTATTAGGCTTGTATAACCTAGATTGATGCTATTTAACATAATTAGAAGCCTTAAACTTCAAATTTTGAGTAATCTAGGGTTTGTGTTCTTGAGCAATTTGGGGCTTTTTGATATAAACAGGTTATGGCCGATTTTTATCATGAATTGTTGCTAAATTAAGTAGTGTAACATGTTTAGGTAGTTAGATGATCCAAACTTTGAGCCTAAACATGGTTTTTGAGAATTAAAGTGGACTTTTTCAAGTCTAAAATTCATGAACTTGATTTTTGAGAGATAATGCCATTTGAAACTTGTTTAATTACTAATAATGATTATTTTGACATGTTATATGAGTTGAATGCTTATGAACTTGGCGAACATTTTCGTATATGCTTATTTGAAAAAGTGTAGATTTGGTAAAAATATGAAAATGAGCATAAGTTTGATATAAATTGAACATGTCATTGTAATTATTTTGATTGATGATTTTGCTGACACTAATGCATATTTGGATGCACAAAAATTGTGTTTGATGTGTTTTGCAGACTTAAAGGGGTGAATTTTCATCCCAAGCACGCATTGTTCCTCCTGAGAATGCGGAACAACAGGATGTTGATAGCTATTATAAACAAGATATACCTCATCCAGTTATGACATTTTCAGATATGTACGTGGAAAATTTGCACCCGAACTTGAGATTTGACAGACGTTGGATAGATTATCCAAAATACCAAAGGGGCTTGCATACTCTTCATTCTAAAGCTGTTGAAGTACCTAGGGTAATAGAATGGGGACCATTAGAAGCTGTAGAATTGGCCGAGCCAATTAGAGAATTACTTACACAGAGGTATGGTAATTCTACTTTTAACGATTGGGTACGATTATTCAACATGCGTAGACCTGTATATAAAGTATGGTGTGAAGAATTATTGTGTAGTATAGAAATAAATGATCGGGTAGCTAGTTTAACCGATCGAAGTTTTATTAGATTTTTGTTAGGATGTTCGATGCGCCACATGTCTCTACTAGACATGGCTCAGGCCTTACGTATATATACGCCTGAGGAGCTAGCATCTGCCGATTGTCGAGGGTTGATATTGAATGGTAGGAAGATTGATGAAAATTTTGATACGCATGGTGTATGGAGTCAAATGACTAGCCATCACCGATTTAAAGGGGGAAATTATTCTTATTTGGATATAGATAGAGCTGAGTTAAGAGTAATTCACAGGTTTCTAGCGAACTCGATTACACAGCGAGGTAAAAATAAGGAAAAGGTAAATGAACAGGATTTGTTTTACCACATGTGTATTCGAGACCCACAAAGCGCTGTAAGTATACCTTATTGTGTGGGTTATTATTTATCAGCTATGGTTAGGGGGATGAGACCGCACAGTATAATAGGAGGTGGTATATTTATTACATTAATTGCTGAGTATCTCAATGTGGATATAAGTCGGGGGGATTATTAATCGAAGAACCAGAACCCCACGATACAATTGGTTTAAATGTATATCATGGTGCTAAAGTTTTGAAGAGGCGAAATAATGCCGCAGTAAGATATAATGGAAGACATCCACAGGTTGAGAGAAATCAACAACCAGGTAATGTGGGAGGGGGAAATGAAATGACAGAAATGCAAAGGTTTATAGCTTCACAAGAGTATGAAAATGCTAGACATCAAGCATTTGAAGATTGGCAAGTTCATCAAAACCAAATCATAGCTCATTGCCAACATGTAGGTAGAAACTATATTCCTACTCTAACGCCCGTATTCCCTCCCTGGTCTATAGAGATGCAACCACCGTATCCTACTTATAACCCAGCTGAAGCATTTTATAACACATACGGTTATGCATGGAACCCCTACTGGTATCAGTAACAACCCTAGTTTATTTAGTTTCATTTATTTTATTTTTTGTAATGTTACTACATTTATCACTTATGTTGATATTGTAATAGTTTTTATAATTTTCTAACTTTTATTATTAGATTTTAATAATTTTTGAATGTGGGGTAATATACCAAACTTCAAAAATATGTATATATGTTTGCAGTTTATCTTATGTACACAACAGGGTAAAACAAAGCATTTTCAAAGAATGGCATTAAGTTCAGCAAACGCAACTAATTTTGATGACAAGATGCAAAATATATGTGAAATAACAACAAGACAGAATGAACAAATGATATGCACCATTTATCATTCAACAAACAAACGCCAATATGTTTGGAAACTTTGGTAAAATTTAATCATTTTTCTACGCTAATCACCCTCAATAATTTAAATTGTTACTGATTTCTTGCAAATGAGGGCATTGCAAGATCTTAAGTGTGGGAAGGGGTTAAATTCTTTCGGATTTTTTAAATTTTTATCTTAAACACTTGGTTACCATTAAAAATACTAGTAGTAGTTGTATTACAATCTAGTGCTCTCTGATAATAAAGAACAGCCCTAGTGACTACCCAATTCTAGTAAAAATTTTCAAAATTTTCAATTAAATGAACTCAAAATCATGTTTATACATATTTATGAACGATAAAACTAGGTATTAACACCGAAATTATTGTTACCTCGGAAAAGACATAAATTGAGAAACAAACCAAAATGTTAGAATTCATTTAAAATGGAATAGAGGACAATAAAAAGGCAAATAAAAGAAAATAAAAGCCAAGTGTGGGAAAATTTTCCAAGAAATTTTAAACATATGTCACATATTTCTGTAACAAATAACTGAAAATACTTTTGCTTTGGACTAAAATAAAAAGTTTTACCCGATTTACTGTAAGAAAGATGGATCTGCACGATGAATCAATTCCATCATTTAAAGGAAGTAAAGTCTTCCGAAAAAGAAACGCGCTTCTTGATTTAGGTCATGAAGTTGTCGTCCAGACCAGCTGTAGGTTGACGAAAAATCTAGAAAAGTCATCTCTAAAATCAGCAGGAAATCCACGGACCTCGGCATTGAAACGACCCGACCCAATCCATAGGGACGAATACAATAACATATGATTACATCGCGAGGCATTTGACCTCTATATGATACGTTTTATAAACATTGCATTCTTTTGAAAAGATATACCATAAATGAATATTTAAAATTCAATGTTTTCGACATCTGATGATTTCTACATATAGACAATAACCGTAAATAACAGTTTACAAGAATACTTCCGTTGACAATGCAGTCAAAATAAATACATGGTGATGATTTTGTGAATGCAATGCTTCCTCGAATAAAACATGTATGACTCCATGCACATGGTTTCTCTAACATATATTCAAACAGCAGAAGACTTCTAGGAACCTGAGAATAAACATGCTTTAAACGTCAACATAAAGTTGGTGAGATATAGGTTTAATGCTAGCAGCGTTATAAATATAGACCACAAGATTTCATATACATAAACGTTTTAATAAAAATATTCTAAGTGGTTGAGCACTTGATAACCATACTTAACATTTAATCAACGTCGCATATTCCCTTTATTATGAAATCTCACTACACTGTACCAAGTGTAGTCACCGAAACGAAGTACTGTGCAACCATTGAATACTGGTCGTCCAGTCCGGTTGGGGTTGTCAGGCCCGATAGATCTATCAACAGGATTCGCGTTTACAATACCACATGTAAATAGTAGTTACCAAGCTACAGGGAAGTATGCCAGTGGTACAACTCAACGTAGAATATATTTTTTTATCACTTGTGTCCATAACGTAAATCATAAAATGCATGTATTCTCATCCCGAAATATTTAGAGTTTAAAAGTGGGACTATATACTCATTTTTGCCTTGAAGGTATTTAACTCGACTTGGTCTCCGATAGATATCACGAACCTAACCATATATATATATATATATATAATATATCAACATATTTTCTTTTCAATTAATTGTTACATATATATATATATATATATATATATATATATATATATATATATACATATATAAATATATACATATATATATATATATATATATATATATATATATATACATATATATATATACATATATATATATACATATATATATATATACATATATATATATATATATATATATATATATATATATACACTTATAATACTTTTAATATTTTCTTAGTCCGTAGTTAGCAGTCCGATGTTAGTGGTCCACAAATAGTTGCTCAATAAAATAAATAAAGACCCCATCGTATTCGTATTGATCAGAATTAATCTCGACCCATGGTACCATGTTGTCAAATGACGTGTTGCGTACATAAAGTACCGTGTTGTCAAATGACGTGTTGCGTACAATCATGAGGTCTTATGATTAATCTTCTCGTGTTGTTTACGGGTGGTCCTGAAATATATAAAATCAAATCATAAGTAATTATATATAAAATATCATATTAATTAGAAAAGATATGATTAATTTACTTTATCTCCAAATATTTTCGTAGCTAAACTAGCTTCGGATACACAATCTTGTTTTAGTCGTAGTTTCTTCATTACAACTCCGTTTTTGTTGGTTCAACTTGCCAATTCCTTGGATCGAGTCAAATTTTAAGAATATGAACTGAAAATACCTTAGTTTGTATTCGAAATCACAAGTTATAGGTCAAACTTTGGTAAAACTTATGAAAGTGATCATTTTCCATCATAAAAACAACATTTAATGATCATTTTTCTAAAAATACTTACACTTTGAGTTAAACCATGAAATTTTTATGTGTTAACATATTCATAAGAAATATTATTTTTCCAGAACATGAACTTCCAATTCAAAGTTCAAGATGGTTTTTAATTATCCAACCCAAAACAGCCCCCGGTTGCACTCCGACGACGTAGATTCAGTTTTTAAGGTGTTCTTTGTAAAACCAAGTTATATCTTGTTAAGTTAGCATATCATTATGATATATTACAGGTCTTGAAGTGTTTTAAAAGTTAAGTTAGAAGGATCTATTTAGTTTGCAAACAAGTTTAAAATCATTCAAACTATGTTCTTGTTGTTAAAATTTTACAACATAAAATAAGATAGCTATATAATTATGAATCGAACAAGATTATGAACAAGGTTACTACCTCAAGTTACTTAGACAAAGTTACTGTAAGAGATAAGAAAAAATCTTGGAATCAAAGAGTGGTGGAGTTAGATCAAAAGGTTGGAAGTATACTTCTTCAAATGGGTGGTTATTTTGATATGTTCTTGAAAGAGTTTTCTTATGGTGTTTAAGGCTTGTAATTGAAGCTAAATGATGGGAAAAATGCTTGGAGATCATCAAGTATGAAGTTAGGAGTATTTTGAGAGAGAAATGAGGGTGTAGGTATGAGAAAATGGAGTGAAGAAATGGTGTTCATTCATAAAAATGTTTTTAGTTTATAAAGAAAGAAAAGGATTCCTAATTTTGTTTTCTTACTAATAATTCATGCTACTTGACAAATCCTAGTTACCTCATATCTAGGGCAGTAATAATGTTGATTAGGATGTTGATTTGATGTGTATATACCAATAGTAAATACATATAGAAGCTGGGTATGATACGGGTACATATACCCTAGATATACGTATAGAAATCTTGAGGAAACGGAATGAGAATTCAAATATAGCTATCTTTTGTGAACATACTTATATTGTTTTATGTATTTAAGTCCTTAAAAAGTGATTAAATACATTATATATACGATACATGTATAAGCATTATAGGTTATAAGTATATATATCAAAGAATGTTACGTATAGTTATCGTTTTGAAAACTTAAGTTAGTAGTTTCAAAATATACTTATAACTCATTGTCATTAGTACACAATGAGATGTTAAACCATCCTTAGATCATGTTATATATATATAAATACATATATATACACAAACGTATAATTATCGTATGTTATATAGTTCGTGATATCATCGGTCAAATTGGACTGTCAAACGTTGTGTAAAACTCTTTTCAAAAACACAAGTCTCAACAATTTGGATTGCTTATCATGTTGGTAAGGTTTAATTTATGTAAATATTAATCTCATAAGTATAAAACGATTGGAAAAATCCGGGTCGTTACAGTACCTACCCGTTAAATAAATTTCGTCCCAAAATTTGAATGAGATGGTCATGGGTGACAATAAGTATGTTTTCATGACGTATACGAGTTGGAAATTAGAGTTTTATTATCATCAAGTAATATTGATAAAGCAATTTGATTTTTGTGAAGAGTACGAGTGAGGCTATCACCAAAGGGTGAAATGAGTAGGTATAGATTCGTCATATCTTTTGACGTAGATAGGATTGATTTCCAAGTTCAAGAGATTTGGAGTAAAATCTTCATAATGAGATTTGACTCTTCAATAATCAAGGAAATTAGAATCCACTTTAAATGCGATCATCTATTTTGATTGCTCTGTCGGATCTTTTACTATAAATCCACCTCCCTTCATTTCCTTACAACTCATACCTTCTATTCTTCCTCCCTCAATTCATACTTTAAAATATTTATCAGTATGCTTCATCCAGTACTGATCCTGGATATACTCTTAACTTTCATCTCTGTCATTCTTCTTTTTCATCTACCTCCGGAGGATTTTATTTATTTCTACTATTACCTTGGGGTTATAGTATTGTTAATTCTCCCGTGCCTTTACGTTGCAATACGTATTGATATACACGGTTTGTAATTTATTTGTTGTTGTCGAGCTTTATATTTTCTTTTATATTCAACAGTTCCATACTTCTGTTTCCTCTTTCTGACTTCGAGTCAAGCGAATAATGGTCCGGAATTCATAGGTATGGATTTTGAAATAAACATAGTTAATGTTCTAAGAAGGAAATAGTAATTGAACGATCTTGATTTGGTAAGTTACCAGAATGTCCGAAAAGATAGAATTATCAAGGAGATATGTTCTTAATATGTTTGGAGATTGGGTAGAATGTAAGAGTTGTGTAACATGGCACATGATGACGTTATGATCTGTGAATCATTATGTTCCATTTAGAAACTCAGCATGAATTACTATAATATAATCACGTTGATCAAGTGTCATTATATTATACTAATTCATGCTTCAGTTTTCAACACTACTTCAAAACATTCATATTTTAAACTCGAATTTTTCAGAATTTAGAAACTAACACAGTTTCTTTTATGTTGTAACGCAAATATTGTGAAGAGATAAATGATTTTTGATGAGGATAGTTGGGAATATATCTTCAGGAATATCGGATATATTTATAATGAAAAATACGATGATATCTTAGAATATCTAAGATCAGGGAATGACGCGGAAAATCTGTCTGTGAAGGTTTAGAATAAGGAGTAAGGTTCTTACTAACGGTTTCAGCAGACACTGAATCATTTGAATCCTTTGAAGGTAGATTTCGTCATTGTGATTTGTCCACGACCTCCTTTATACTTTGCTCAATCCGTTTTCCAGTACCAAATTTTTCGTTCGAGCTTTTCCAATCTATTATTTGTCAAACTTCTGACCGTAATTGTTGTCTACTGTCTTTACCACTTTATCAGTATTTTCCAAAACTTAATAGCACTAATTCGTAGACTGGAGCATTTTTCAGAAACTTTACATTTGAAATATGTAATTCTTGGGGATAGACGTTGTATATATATATAACTGCCAAAATAGAAATGCTGCGAGATTTCAAAATACCAATTGTTGATTCTGCCAAAGGGGTAACGAGTTTCTGGTACATCTGCTGATAATGTCGTGGAATATAAAAGGTTCCCTGGTAACAAAAGGGTAATCGTATGTATTACAGGTTATAATAAGGCTACTTCGAATGGAAAGTCGAGGTTGACTTGCTGAAACTGTGACAAAATTTACTATTTTGAAAAGGAATCGCAAAGTTATTTTTGCTAATAAATGCTAAAAGATTTAACGCGGATACGTGTTAAATTATGTCCTTGGTTTCGAGAGCTTTTCAGGTGCAAGACTGCGGGTAATGTGTGGTTGGATCATCATCTCGATTGTCCATTATTTGAAGTGTCTTCAGGAATTTCGAAGGGTTTGATCATAGATTGCAATTGTTAATATACATATGATATTTTAGGACTTTGAATGATACAAATATTTTTCTGGGTTCCAAGAATCGAATGATGTTCTAGCATAGTTTTGAAGTCAAAGTATAGTTTTGAAAGATGTAAGAGTCCTAAGAGTGATGTCTTTTATTAAGTCTTGACTTGAATTTCGTTTTGTCGTAATCAAATTTGGATGAGAATGGTTGTTTTGATTTCTATGAAAGAATGTATATTATTGTGAATGTAGTGAGTATAGTTGATGATTGTTGAATCAGAGTCGAAGAATATAATCATATTAATTGTGAATTTATATATCTCTCGGGTATTACCTACCCGTTGAAAAAAATTTTACAAGTAATGTTTTGTACCAGAGAATTTTATTACAATCTTTATGAAAATATATGTACATATATATCTTCTTCAGATGTAATCATAAATTTAATAAGTCAATATAATATTAGACTCATTTGATTTTCGGTTTGAGCTAGAATAAGTAATCTCTAAAACGATTAGGAACCACATATTCTTCACAGAATATTAATGAAGTTATGGATCAATACTTCATTATTTATTCTTATATATATTTCCTTAGTGAATTATGCTGATACTCATTGAACTCTTGCTAACTTCGCAAGATATGAATGTTGTTTCCCAGTAAGCTTCGAGTACATTGAAGATGATAGTGTAAAATCAAACATATTATTGAATAATACACTTGGTTTATTATAAAATGAAATTCATTGAATTGAAACAGGGATTGTAGTTAACGATGATTAAGTTGCTGACGAAGGACGTACATCATTGCATATTTGTAGTATGAATTTAAACGAGTAGTATCTACCCTTTTTCAATTCATACTTAATAGCTTAGTACGAAAAGATTTATTTTGGTTTCCGAATTCATATATATAAAATATTTATATAAATTCTTCAGAAGAATGAGTTAATACTTCATAACTCGTTGATGCAATATACGCATTATTGATGAGGTCCAAGGTGATTCTTGAACTGGAGGAGCTTGTGATGTTAAAGTTGCTGATGATTCTAACGATGTTGACAGCACTGACTATGTTAGTGAGGCTAAGGGTACTGCTGATTGATGTGTGTAGCGTGGTGTACGAAATAGTTATATATTTTTAGTGCGGAATGCTACAAAATTTAACAAGTTTTAATTAAATATTTACAAAATGGATATACCAAAACCTTGCTACAACACAATAGGCAGTGTACCTAGTCGCGGAGTAGTATAGTTTTTAGTAAGTCCGGTTCGTTCCACAGGGAGACGGGCTTATGAAACACTTATTTTTATATAACAATATATAAATATAAATATAAAAAGGGGGGTTTTACCGTTTAATGACCAGTTTGTCGATTTTATATTTTAAAGTCACAATTAAAAGCTAATGCAAAATATTAAAAATAACTAAAAACTTAATTTAAAGAGTAAAGTAAATGACGATAATTAAAATGACAGAAATTAAAGTGCGAAAATTAAAAGTGCAATTAAATATAAAAGAAATTAAATATGAAATAAAAGAATTATGCTTATTTAAACTTCCGTAATCATGATGTTTGACGTGTTGATTTTAGTTTTATGCCCATGGGTTAATTGTCCTTTGTCATGGATTATTTAATATGTCTGTCTGGTTTTTGTCCATAACAGTCCATCAGTCATAAATATAAAATGCGAGTGTCCTCATCAAATTATTCTTATACCCGAAGTTAAATATTCCAACTAATTGGGGATTCGAATTGTAACAAGGTTTTAATACTTTGTTTAATGAATACACCAGGTTATCGACTGCGTGTAAACCAAGGTTTTACTACTTTGTTAACAATTACACCAATTACCCTTGAATGTAATTTCACCCCTGTTTTAATTATTCTAGTGGCTATTAATCCATTCCCGTGTCCGGTTAAATGAACGATTATTCGTACATATAAATACCCCGCCCATCGTGTCCGATCGAGTTTATATGGTAATTTATAGGGACGCCCAATTGTAAATCTTTATATTAACATTAACAAACTTTCATTTAGTTAAACAAATATAAAGCCCATTAATAGCCCATAGTCTAATTTCCACAAGTGTCGTTCTTTTGTCCAAACCCCAATTATGATACAAAGCCCAATTACCCACTTTTAGTAATTAGCCCAACATCATGATTACTTCGTTTTAAATAAGCATAATAATAACTTAAGTACGAGACATTAATTTAAAAAGAAGAACATAGCTTACATTGATTATTTATCGCGTAGTGTTACACGGACAGAGCTCCGACTTTAAAATCCGTAAAATAACCTTTACATAACCCGAACTAATCTAATATAAAACTACACTATACTATATATATTATATATATATTTATTTATTACAGAGTATTATTATTATTATGTGTGTGGTCTTAAACTCGGACGAAAAATGGCAAATTTATAGACCAGGCCTGATTCTGATCCTCATGCGACTCGCATGGGAAATAGCCTTCTGGCCATGCGACTCGCATGGCCACCAGAATCCAGCTCAATCATTTTTGTTTTCTTGTTCGTCGACATAATTTAAAATAAATATAAATATATAAATAATTAATATAATTATTTATATATTATATTTTATTCTTGTGCATAGTAGACTAGATATTTTTGGTCCGTTGCGTCGGGCGTTTCTTCTTGGCTCGGGTCCCGGTTCCGGATTTTCGGACGTCTTCGCGTATTATTTTATATCGTGTACTTTGCGTTCCGCAACTTGTACTCTTGTCATTTTTAGACGTTCTTCATCAATAATTTGAACCACTTTAATTGTATCTTTGTACATTTGAGCATTTTGGACCTTTCCATCTTCAATTCTTCGTTTACGCCTTTTGTCTTCGCACTTATTAAATATAAACGAATATTACTTGAATATGGAACAATTACAACTAAATAATTTACATATTGGGAGGATATTGCTACTAAATATATGTTCATTTGGAGCACTATCAAATATCCCCACACTTGAACGTTGCTTGTCCTCAAGCAATACATAACTTGAAATTATAATACATCACACGAATCACTTCTTTATTCTTCACACTTTGTACATCAGTGATTTTGATATGGCAGTATAAATAATGATAGTAATGATAGAACCATGGTTAAAGGTGGGTGTGTCATCCACAGTTGCCTCGGGTTTAGGTCAACGACACTTACAATCAAATAGCCGATTTACTTTCGGTTTCCAAAGCAAAGTGCACATTTGAAAAGTGGTTTACAGTCCCACATGACTATAAAAATGTAGATCCTTAAGGAAATTGGATCTTTATGAAAACATTTGATCTTCTTTTTTTTTAAAAATTCAAGCTAGATTTTACCCTAGACAAGTTTTCTGATTTGATCCATCATCGGTGTTTGCAAAATATATTTGTGGATCAATATTTTGGCTTAAAACTTTTAGGTTCGTGTAATCCACTGCTATCCCGGTATCGGAAAGCACACATCCAGTTTACTTGTTCCGTATATTACCTTTCGGTAAACTACCGTCCGGTTGTAAAGGAAAGCGATGAACAAGAAACTGTTAAGGCAATGTCCCGTGACATGCATTTGTTCATGGTCTAATTACGTGTCGGATGCTAGTACTATCCTTGGTAGGAGCAATAGTAAAGATCATCCTATGATTTTTCGGTCTGGCACAAGGTCCTGTCTCCGACCATGCTATGCAACCACCGTTCTTACGGTTGACACCCGATTTGGTTCAGGTGACCTAATGAATTCCAGGTGAATTCCTAGGATTTAACGTTCAATGGTAATGAACGCATTGAAAATGGATTTTCAGAAAACAAATCGGTTTGTATTTTTGATCAAAATATTTTCTCGTTCAAGCTCGAGTTTAGATATCATTGAATTCCATGAGTTTGAATTCTCAATCTTTAAGGTCAATCTCAAGGATTGAGTAATATCAGTCTTAAAAGCTGATTTTTAATCTTTAAGGAGATTATCCTTTCTGGGGATCTGATTCATTAGTCTTATCAAGCTAATTTGCACGGTGCCCCCCCATTGTACGAGATAAATCCTTCTCATGGTTAGGATAAATCTGACCACTTGGCGACCCTGTTTGATGCTGAGGTCCGTGGATTTCCAGCCGATTTTAGTGATGACTTTTCTAGATTTTTCGTCAACCTACAGCTGGTCTGGACGACAACTTCATGACCTAAATCAAGAAGCGCGTGTCTTTTTCGGAAGACTTTACTTCCTTCTAATGATGGAATTGATTCATCGTGTAGATCCATCTTTCTTTCAAAAGTATCACAATAAACCGGGTAAAACTATTAATTTAGTTCAAAACAAAAGCACCTGCAATAACTTTACAGAAACATGTGATAGATAATTTTTAATTGAATAACTTGGTACATTCTCCCCACACTTAGTTTATTTCTTTGCCTTTTTATTCTCCTTTATTCCATTTTAAATGAATTCAGGCGTTTTAGGTTGTTTCTCAATTTATGTCCTTTTAGAGGTAACGATAATTTCGGTATTAACACCTAATTTTCATCGTTCATAAATATGTATAAATATGATTTTGACTTCATTTAGTTGAAAATTTTTCAAATTTTCACAAAATTTGGCAAATAAACCAAGTGTAAAATCCGAGAGAATTTATAACCCTTCCCCACACTTAAGATCATGCAATGCCCTCATTTGCATGAAATCAGACTCTAATTATAAATTCATGAGGGTGATTAGTGTAGAAAAGTGATTAAGAAAACCTAGTTTGTACTTACAAAGCTCGTCGAATGATAGATGGCGCGCCTCACCGTTCATTCCTTCTTGTATTATCACACATGTTTTTCTTCAAAAATGGTTGCTTTTCTGAACTGTTTGCTAATCTTTGAAAATGCATCTTTTACCCTAATTTATTATGCATGTTTATTAACGAGTTATGCACTAACCCGAACCCCTAATTTAACGTTAAGTGGGGTTAGACTTCCCCACTTAGCTGACGACATGTGAAATCGGTGGAATAAGTTCCACGAATTAAAATAGTGAGCCAGTTATTTGCATCTCGGGTGGTGTATAATATATCAATGGGTTTAAAGTTTAGACTCACCCGATCGTCACTACTTAATTCTTTTTTAAGTGTAGCTTTTAGTAAATGGATATGTCTCTTTTCTGGTTCTTGGTCAAATGGATCGATATACACCGACATACTTATATCTATAGGGTGGTCAATTCCAAAAGTGTCCTTCCGTTTATTCTCGGGATTAAAGTTTTCACCTCTATTACCCATTTGGGTAAAATTTGAGGTGTCATTATCTATTACAGTTCTTAGTTCATCTTCGGTAGATGATTTGTCTATTGAGAATATTGGGTTGGAAGGTTGTGGAATGGTGAATTTCGGGATCGAAGTAGATTCTTCTTCATTAATGGTACTTATCGGTCCCACCACTTTGGTCTCGGGGGTAAAATTTTCAACGTTATCGTTTTCCCAAGAGTACCAATTTGTCACCCTTACTTCTTCTTCATCCATTGGTGGATCGATGATTTCGTCGGTAGAGGCTAATGTGTCGATATGTTGTGAAATTGGTAAAACTGAATAAAAAGTATCATCGGGATAGTTGGTGATTTCGGAGCTCTCGAATTCATCAAAATTCGATGATTTGAGATTTTCTTGAACAATACTCCTTAGATCAACAGGTGTGTAGTCTGATAGAGTTTCAGCTTGCTGGTTTACAAACTCGCTCATTTGTTCATTTTGAGCATCGAGTTCTTCGAGTTTGATTTTCATATGATCTAAAGAATTTTCGGACACGTAATTTTCCTCGTCTTCTGGTTGTTGGATATATTCTTGGGAATAATCCCAGTTTGAATTGCGTTCTTCATAATCGTTCCATTCAGGTTCTGTGGGTACGTAATTTTCCATAGGAACATAATAGTAACATTCCCATGTCGAGTGATAATCTCCACAGATTTCACAACCAGTTATTGTTTCGTCGTTCGCGATCCAAGATTGACTGACTGAATTGTCATCAACACCCGTTTGAGAGTATTGATTTAATTGATTTTGGAGTTCAAAAAGAGTTTCCAAGGCCTTGTTTTCAAAATTTTCCATTTTATTGCGATGGCCAAATTTTAGCTACAATGTGATGCATTCACGAATTATCCTATTAGTTATAAAAATAAAAAAAACTTATATAAGTTGTCCAATTAATAGACTTTTCTGATTTTGCCCACGTTTCGAATAGCCAAAAGATGCAGCAGGTAGCCAGGACCCTTTAAATCGGAAGCCCACAACTAGCCACTAACAAATCCAACTATTACTACGAACCAGAAAAATGTCAACGTCCATTAATTTAACCGCTTAAATAATTTTTCTTTCCGTTTTGAGAATTAGATAAGAAGTAGAGAAAATTCTAGGTCCTAAAAACTAGAGCGTCGAGAAATAAGAAAGAAATAGATTGCGCGTCGAAAAACGTCGAAAAATAAAAATAAGAAAGAAAAACGTCGAAACTTAAAAGTCTAAAAACTAAATCTAAAAAGTTGCGCCTAAAAGTCTAAAGGTAAATGCAATTCTAAAGGAAAAACGGCAATTACGTTATTTAGGCACTAAAATCTATTTAAAACTAAAGCGAAAAACGGCGTCGCAAAATTCTAAAGCACCTAAATCTTAGTCTAAGGAATAAGCACTTAAGGGATTTTACGGCAATGCCTAAAAATTCTAGAAATAAAAATGAAACTACGGCAAAAACTAGACTTAAAACTAAGCACGAATGATAAAAATACAAAAATTACGCTAAAAATAAATAAAAGATACAAAATATAAAGGAAAATAAAAAGTTGATAAAATTATATATTTTTATAAAAATATTATTTTTATATTTATATTATAAAAGTATTAATTTTAAATAAAATAAAACTAATTATAAGTAATAATAACTAATTAAAAACTGAAATATAATAATAATAAATAGATTAGGGTTTATAATAATAATAATAATAAAATCCGTAATAAATGCGAAATTAGGGTAGAATGGTGGCCTGTCAGAAGACCTCATGCGACTCGCATGGGGTTTAGTTGAAATATCATGCGACTCGCATGGTGTTCGGATCCAGGCCAAAAGTTGGGCTGCTACAGTACCTTGGCCCGATTACTTATTATTTTTATTTATTTTTTTTCTGTTTTTCTATTTTTTAATTTTTCTGTTTTAAAATTTAATATAAAATATTTATATAGTTTAAATAAAAACTTATATTTTTATAAAACTAAAAATAGAAATATTTGATAATTTTGTAAATAAAAATCTTAAAAATATATATAAGTATATTTTTTTTTTCGGTTTTAAAATTTTTTTTTTTTTTTTATTTTTTTTTTTTTAGATTTTATATTGTTTTTTCTAAAAATGTAAATAAATATTTCGCCGAGTCCCCGGCAGCGGCGCCAAAAACTTGATGTGTGTAGCGTGGTGTACGAAATAGTTATATATTTTTAGTGCGGAATGCTACAAAATTTAACAAGTTTTAATTAAATATTTACAAAATGGATATACCAAAACCTTGCTACAACACAATAGGCAGTGTACCTAGTCGCGGAGTAGTATAGTTTTTAGTAAGTCCGGTTCGTTCCACAGGGAGACGGGCTTATGAAACACTTATTTTTATATAACAATATATAAATATAAATATAAAAAAGGGGGTTTTACCGTTTAATGACCGGTTTGTCGATTTTATATTTTAAAGTCACAATTAAAAGCTAATGCAAAATATTAAAAATAACTAAAAACTTAATTTAAAGAGTAAAGTAAATGACGATAATTAAAATGACAGAAATTAAAGTGCGAAAATTAAAAGTGCAATTAAATATAAAAGAAATTAAATATGAAATAAAAGAATTATGCTTATTTAAACTTCCGTAATCATGATGTTTGACGTGTTGATTTTAGTTTTATGCCCATGGGTTAATTGTCCTTTGTCCTGGATTATTTAATATGTCTGTCTGGTTTTTGTCCATAACAGTCCATCAGTCATAAATATAAAATGCGAGTGTCCTCATCAAATTATTCTTATACCCGAAGTTAAATATTCCAACTAATTGGGGATTCGAATTGTAACAAGGTTTTAATACTTTGTTTAATGAATACACCAGGTTATCGACTGCGTGTAAACCAAGGTTTTACTACTTTGTTAACAATTACACCAATTACCCTTGAATGTAATTTCACCCCTGTTTTAATTATTCTAGTGGCTATTAATCCATTCCCGTGTCCGGTTAAATGAACGATTATTCGTACATATAAATACCCCGCCCATCGTGTCCGATCGAGTTTATATGGTAATTTATAGGGACGCCCAATTGTAAATCTTTATATTAACATTAACAAACTTTCATTTAGTTAAACAAATATAAAGCCCATTAATAGCCCATAGTCTAATTTCCACAAGTGTCGTTCTTTTGTCCAAACCCCAATTATGATACAAAGCCCAATTACCCACTTTTAGTAATTAGCCCAACATCATGATTACTTCGTTTTAAATAAGCATAATAATAACTTAAGTACGAGACATTAATTTAAAAAGAAGAACATAGCTTACATTGATTATTTATCGCGTAGTGTTACACGGACAGAGCTCCGACTTTAAAATCCGTAAAATAACCTTTACATAACCCGAACTAATCTAATATAAAACTACACTATACTATATATATTATATATATATTTATTTATTACAGAGTATTATTATTATTATGTGTGTGGTCTTAAACTCGGACGAAAAATGGCAAATTTATAGACCAGGCCTGATTCTGATCCTCATGCGACTCGCATGGGAAATAGCCTTCTGGCCATGCGACTCGCATGGCCACCAGAATCCAGCTCAATCATTTTTGTTTTCTTGTTCATCGACATAATTTAAAATAAATATAAATATATAAATAATTAATATAATTATTTATATATTATATTTTATTCTTGTGCATAGTAGACTAGATATTTTTGGTCCGTTGCGTCGGGCGTTTCTTCTTGGCTCGGGTCCCGGTTCCGGATTTTCGGACGTCTTCGCGTATTATTTTATATCGTGTACTTTGCGTTCCGCAACTTGTACTCTTGTCATTTTTAGACGTTCTTCATCAATAATTTGAACCACTTTAATTGTATCTTTGTACATTTGAGCATTTTGGACCTTTCCGTCTTCAATTCTTCGTTTACGCCTTTTGTCTTCGCACTTATTAAATATAAACGAATATTACTTGAATATGGAACAATTACAACTAAATAATTTACATATTGGGAGGATATTGCTACTAAATATATGTTCATTTGGAGCACTATCACTGATGCTGTTGGTAAAACAAGTCTAGCTTGTACCTTACGCATCATTCTTGTCGAGGTTTCTACTCTTCCTTTTATCATTTCTGTCCACTCATCTGATTTATGGTTAAGGCAGAAATAGGTAATCTCTATGTCTTTAGAGATTACATAATTACCATAGAATGTTTCTCCGATGAAGTTATGAATCAATACTTCATCGTTTGTTGTTGTTGGTACTTCTTGGTATCTATGGTATGTGTGACGTTGATATCCGAGGTACGGATGGTGATATTGAGGCGTGTGATGCGGATGTGATTGTTGGTGCTGGTAATGATCCTGTTGATGTTGATGATGGTGATAACGTTGATGCTGGTGATGCTGCTGGTGCTTAGGGTATTGAGGCTTGCGATGTTGATGTTATTGACGGTACTGGTTATGCTGCTGATGCTGCTGATGGTGTTTGTAACCTTCGTACCGTATTCTCCAAAGCCACTACCCGAGTGCGAAGCTCGTTGACTTCTTCTATTACACCGGGGTGATTGTCGGTTCAGACGAGCGGATAAATAAAATCTAGAATTTGATGTAGTATATAATCGTGACGAGATACTCTGGAAATGAGAGAGAAAATGGTTTCTCGAACAGGTTCGCCGGTAAGTGCTTCAGGTTCATCGTCAAGAGGGCAATTTGGTGGATGGAAGGGATCACCTTCTTCTTGTCTCCAATGATTGAGGAGGCTACGAACCCATCCCCAATCCATCCAAAATAGATGATGACTGATTGGTTGATCCATTCCGGTCACACTGCTTTCGGAGCTTGAGTGGTATTCCATATCGGAATCCGAGGGACTTCAACTAGTGACGAGTTCCATTTCGTATGATTGAATAAAGGATTTTTCGATATGAAATGATTTTCCAGCTATCGGGTGGTATTCTAATTATATAGAATATCCACATATATAGAACAAAATATCTCATAGATTACGGAGGGATTTACGGAATATGTCAGACCAAGGTTACAGTAACAGATACGCGTAGATATAAATTAGCAAATACGCTAAGATATGAATTTTGTCTATACACCATTCATGCAATGAATGCAGTAAGACGCGTTTAGACTTAAGATGATAAGCAGGTAATTTCCTACAGATGATAAGTAGATGATTTTCGACACAAAATGATAAGCAAAATTTTGACATGCAGACACGGTCGAAGTCCAGACTCACTAATGCAACCTAACGACTTATCAGTTAGACACGCTAATGCAGACCTGGTTCGCTAAGACCACCGCTCTGATACCACATGAAACGACCCGACCCAATCCATAGGGACGAATACAATAACATATGATTACATCGCGAGGCATTTGACCTCTATATGATACGTTTTATAAACATTGCATTCTTTTGAAAAGATATACCATAAATGAATATTTAAAATTCAATGTTTTCGACATCTGATGATTTCTACATATAGACAATCACCGTAAATAATAGTTTACAAGAATACTTCCGTTCACAATGCAGTCAAAATAAATACACGGTGATGATTTTGTGAATGCAATGCTTCCTCGAATAAAACATGTATGACTCCATGCACATGGTTTCTCTAACATATATTCAAACAGCGGAAGACTTCTAGGAACCTGAGAATAAACATGCTTTAAATGTCAACATAAAGTTGGTGAGACATAGGTTTAATGCTAGCAGCGTTATAAATATAGACCACAAGATTTCATATACATAAACGTTTTAATAAAAATATTCTAAGTGGTTGAGCACTTGATAACCATACTTAACATTTAATCAACATCGCATATTCCCTTTATTATGAAATCTCAATACACTGTACCAAGTGTAGTCACCGAAACGAAGTACTGTGCAACCGTTGAATACTGGTCGTCCAGTCCGGTTGGGGTTGTCAGGCCCGATAGATCTATCAACAGGATTCGCGTTTACAATACCACATGTAAATAGTAGTTACCAAGCTACAGGGAAGTATGCCAGTGGTACAACTCAACGTAGAATATATTTTTTTATCACTTGTGTCCATAACGTAAATCATAAAATGCATGTATTCTCATCCCGAAATATTTAGAGTTTAAAAGTGGGACTATATACTCACTTTTGCCTTGAAGGTATTTAACTCGACTTGGTCTCCGATAGATATCACGAACCTAACCATATATATATATAATATATCAACATATTTTCTTTTCAATTAATCGTTACATATATATATATATATATATATATATATATATATATATATATATATATATATATATATATATATATATATATATATATATATATATATACTTATAATACTTTTAATATTTTCTTAGTCCGTAGTTAGCAGTCCGATGTTAGTGGTCCACAATTAGTTGCTCAATAAAATAAATAAAGATCCCATCGTATTCGTATTGATCAGAATTAATCTCGACCCATGGTACCATGTTGTCAAATGACGTGTTGCGTACATAAAGTACCGTGTTGTCAAATGACGTGTTGCGTATAATCATGAGGTCTTATGATTAATCTTCTCGTGTTGTTTACGGGTGGTCCTGAAATATATAAAATCAAATCATAAGTAATTATATATAAAATATCATATTAATTAGAAAAGATATGATTAATTTACTTTATCTCCAAATATTTTCGTAGCTAAACTAGCTTCGGATACCCAATCTTGTTTTAGTCGTAGTTTCTTCATTACAACTCCGTTTTTGTTGGTTCAACTTGCCACTTCCTTGGATCGAGTCAAATTTTAAGAATATGAACTGAAAATACCTTAGTTTGTATTCAAAGTCACAAGTTATAGGTCAAACTTTGGTAAAACTTATGAAAGTGATCATTTTCCATCATAAAAATAACATTTAATGATCATTTTTCTAAAAATACTTACACTTTGAGTTAAACCATGAAATTTTTATGTGTTAACATATTCATAAGAAATATTATTTTTCCAGAACATGAACTTCCAATTCAAAGTTCAAGATGGTTTTTAATTATCCAACCCAAAACAGCCCCCGGTTGCACTCCGACGACGTAGATTCAGTTTTTAAGGTGTTCTTTGTAAAACCAAGTTATATCTTGTTAAGTTAGCATATCATTATGATATATTACAGGTCTTGAAGTGTTTTAAAAGTTAAGTTAGAAGGATCTATTTAGTTTGCAAACAAGTTTGAAATCATTCAAACTATGTTCTTGTTGTTAAAATTTTACAACATAAAATAAGATAGCTATATAATTATGAATCGAACAAGATTATGAACAAGGTTACTACCTCAAGTTACTTGGACAAAGTTACTGTAAGACATAAGAAAAAATCTTGGAATCAAAGAGTGGTGGAGTTAGATCAAAAGGTTGGAAGTATACTTCTTCAAATGGGTGGTTATTTTGATATGTTCTTGAAAGAGTTTTCTTATGGTGTTTAAGGCTTGTAATTGAAGCTAAATGATGGGAAAAATGCTTGGAGATCATCAAGTATGAAGTTAGGAGTATTTTGAGAGAGAAATGAGGGTGTAGGTATGAGAAAATGGAGTGAAGAAATGGTGTTCATTCATAAAAATGTTTTTAGTTTATAAAGAAAGAAAAGGATTCCTAATTTTGTTTTCTTACTAATAATTCATGCTACTTGACAAATCCTAGTTACCTCATATCTAGGGCAGTAATAATGTTGATTAGGATGTTGATTTGATGTGTATATACCAATAGTAAATACATATAGAAGCTGGGTATGATACGGGTACATATACCCTAGATATACGTATAGAAATCTTGAGGAAACGGAATGAGAATTCAAATATAGCTATCTTTTGTGAACATACTTATATTGTTTTATGTATTTAAGTCCTTAAAAAGTGATTAAATACATTATATATACGATACATGCATAAGCATTATAGGTTATAAGTATATATATCAAAGAATGTTACGTATAGTTATCGTTTTGAAAACTTAAGTTAGTAGTTTCAAAATATACTTATAACTCATTGTCATTAGTACACAATGAGATGTTAAACCATCCTTAGATCATGTTATATATATATAAATACATATATATACACAAACGTATAATTATCGTATGTTATATAGTTCGTGATATCATCGGTCAAATTGGACTGTCAAACGTTGTGTAAAACTCTTTTCAAAAACACAAGTCTCAACAATTTGGATTGCTTATCATGTTGGTAAGGTTTAATTTATGTAAATATTAATCTCATAAGTATAAAACGATTGGAAAAATCCGGGTCGTTACAAGCATCAAACAGGGTCGCCAAGTGGTCAGATTTATCCTAACCATGAGAAGGATTTATCTCGTACAATGGGGAGGGCGCCGTGCAAATTAGCTGGATAAGACTAATGAATCAGACCCCCAGAAAGGATAATCTCCTTAAAGATCAAAAATCAGCTTTTAAGACTGATATTACTCAATCCTTGAGATTGACCTTAAAGATTGAGAATTCAAACTCATGGAATTCAATGATATCTAAACTCGAGCTTGAACGAGAAAATATTTTGATCAAAATTACAAACCGATTTGTTTTCTAAAAACCCATTTTCAATGCGTTCATTACCATTGAACGTAAAATCCTAGGAATTCACCTGGAATTCATTAGGTCATCTGAACCAAATCGGGTGTCAACAGTAAGAACGGTGGTTGCATAGTATGGTCAAAGACAGGACCTTGTGCCAGACCAAAAAATTATAAGGGTGAGCTTTACTATTGCTCCTACCAAGGATAGTAATTGCGTCCGACACGTTATAGACCATAATTAAAAGCATGTCAGGGGACATTGCCTTAACAGTTGCTTGTTCAACGCTTTCCTTTACAACCAGACGGTAGTTTATCGAAAGGTAATATACGGAGCAAGTATACTGGACGTGTTGCTTTCCTAATACAAGGTTAGCAAATGGGTGACACAAAACCGTAAGTTTTGAGCTAAAATTTTCAAATCTGAAACCCACTAAACCCATAAAAAGAATTTGCAAACACCTGTGAAGGGTTATTCCGGAAAACTTATCTAGGGTAAAAGCTAGATTTAATTTTCAAAAGATCAAATATTTTCATAAAGATCCAATTTCCTTAATGGATCTAAATTTTATAGTCATGTGGGACTGTAAACCACATCGTTACTACCATTGTTTTTACCGCCGTATAGAAATCACTGATGTACAAAGTGTGAAGAATAAAGAAGTGATTCTAGTATTTCAGGACTATATTGCTTGAGGACAAGCAACGCTCAAGTGTGGGAATATTTGATAGTGCTAAAAACGAACATATATTTCATAGCATTATTCCTCAAGAAAGACAAGCTTTTAGTTGCAATTGTTCTATTTACAAGTGATATTCGTTTAAATAATAAAAGGTGAAGACAAAAGACAGATTCGACGAATTGAAGACGCAAACGACCAAAAAGCTCAAAAGTACAAAATACAATCAAATAGGTTCCAATTATTGATAAGAAACGTCTCGAAATTACAAAAGTACAAGATTCAAAACGCAAAGTACAAGATATTAAATTGTACGTAAGGACGTTCGAAAATCCGGAACCGGGACCAGAGTCAACTCTCAACGCTCGACGCAACGGACTAAAAATTACAAGTTAAATATGTATATAAATATAATATAATATATAATTAATTATATAAATTATATATATATATATATATATATATATATATATATATATATATATATATATATATATATATATATATATATATATATATATATATATATATATATATATATATATATATATATTATATTTATATAATAATCCGTCGGCAGGAAAGGATCCAAAATAGAGTGAGCTGTAAAATCGAACTCCGCGAGTTGCGGAGTTTGAAGAAGGAAAGGGCCGCAAGTCGCGGAGCACCTAATTTTGAAAATCCCTATAAAAGCCAACACAATTCGACGAGTTTTAATATCCATAATCTATCTCTCTCTCAATATATACGTAAATATATATATATAATTTATATTTTAATTTTAATTTTAATTTTAAATCCTAATAATAAGGGTATGTTAGCGAATGTTGTAGGGGTGTAAGTCGAAATTCTGTCCGTGTAACGCTACGCTATTTTTAATCATTGTAAGTTATGTTTATATTATTTTCATTAATGTCTCGTAGCTAAGTTATTATTATGCTTATTTAATACCGAAGTAATCATAATGTTGGGCTAATTACTAAAATTAGGTAATTGGGCTTTGTACCATAATTGGGGTTTGGATAAAAGAACGACACTTGTGGAAATTAGACTATGGGCTATTAATGGGTTTTATATTAACTAAACAATACCTTGTTAATTTAATATACAAACTTATAATTTGACATATTTATATATAACCACATACGCTTGACTGGGTACGGTGGGCGGGATATCTATAAATACCAATAATTATTCATTTTACCAGACACGGAACTGGATTAATAGTTAATAGACTTGTTGAAACAGGGGTGAATTACATTCAAGGGTAATTGGTGTAATTGTTAACAAAGTAGTAAAACCTTGGTTTACACGCAGTCGATAACCTGGTGTATTCATTAAACAAAGTATTAAAACCTTGTTACAATTCGAATCCCCAATTAGTTGGAATATTTGACTTCGGGAATAAGAATAATTTGACGAAGGCTTTCGCTCTTTATATTTATGACTGATGGACTATTATGGACAAATTCGTATGGACATATTAAATAATCCAGGACAAAGAACAATTAACCCATGGGCATAAAACTAAAATCAACACGTCAAACATCATGATTACGGAAGTTTAAATAAGCATAATTCTTTTATTTCATATTTAATTTCCTTTATTTTATATTTAATTGCACTTCTAATTATCGTACTTTTATTTATTGTTATTGTATTTAATTGCACTTTTAATTATCGTACTTTTTAATTATCGCAATTTTATTTTATCGCACTTTTATTTATCGCAATTTCTTTATCGTTATTTACTTTATGCTTTAAATTAAGTCTTGTATTTATTTTTAATATTTTACATTAGGTTTTAACTGCGACTAAAGTTTTAAAAATCGACAAACCGGTCATTAAACGGTAAAAACCCCCTTTATAATAATAATATTACTTATATATATATTTGTATTTTTATAAAATAAAACTAATATAGCGTTAAGCTTTGTTAAAAGATTCCCTGTGGAACGAACCGGACTTACTAAAAACTACACTACTGTACGATTAGGTACACTGCCTATAAGTGTTGTAGTAAGGTTTAAGTATATCCATTCTATAAATAAATAAATATCTTGTGTAAAATTGTATTATATTTAATAGTATTTCGTTGTAAAATTTAATAGTATTTTATACCCCCTAGCTTTAACATCACTCTTGCTGACAGCTCACATCCATTTTTGTTTTATAGTTTGTCGACATATTTTTATAATATAAATATAATATATTTAATTTATATAATTAATCATATATTATATTAAATTCATGTGCATAGTTGACTTGTAATTTTTGTTCCAATGACTCGTACGTTGTCACTCGACTTATGTCCCAGTTTCGGTTTCTCGAACGCATTTTTGTACGCTTAGAAAACTAGTACTTTTCGTTACGCGACGTGTAGCTTTATCAAAAATTAAACTTAATCATTGATAAACTATGTCACTCGAAGTGTAGCTTTAATCAATTAAGTGTTTTGGTTATTTGCTTCTATAAATTATCGTCTCGTAGTATATACATATACATATATACATTTTTATTTTGAAATAGTGTCTTACTGTAGCAAAGTTTTTTACTGTAGCAAATAGTGATTTTTGAAAACACTGTAGCTTTTCGGGTACTGTAGCAATTCGAAAATACTGTAGCAAATTAGTGTTTTACTGGTTCATCTTAAACATTTTAGTTAACTTATCTAAATATCAATCGAATCAATAATCGAATGTTACTATCGTTTACTAAATAACTTGAAATCATATATATATATATATATGCACATTAAGCTATATATATATATATATATATTGTTCGTGAATCTTTGAGAACAGTCAAAGAATAATTGATTACATGAATATAGTTCCAAAACTTGAGACTCAACATTACAGACTTTGCTTATAGTGTCGAAAACATTAAATCATTTAAAGATAAAGTTTAAATTTGGTCAGAAATTTTCGAGTTGTCACAATCAGCCTTTCTAACAAGGATTATCATTGGATTTGGGATGGTGCTAGTCATCATGTTTACTCCGTAGCCGAATTAAGAAAGATTATTGACTCGCACTCCATTGCTCACTACAATTGGCCCACGAGTTGGGTCTCGGTGTTCCCCCTAAAAACAAACATTTTTATCTGGTGCTTTCGGATGAACCGTCTTGCTACAAAAGATAATCTTCAAAGGAAAGGTATAGCTATTCCCAATTTGAAATGTATATGGTGTGATGATCATGAGGAATCGGTGATACACATCTTCTTTAGGTGCAATATAAGTTTTCAAATTTGGACTTACATTGCTTCATGGGTCGACATTACTATTCCTTCTTGGAGCTCTCTGGATGACTTCTGGACTTGGCTAGACGCTTTATCGTTCCACGATAAGAAGCTTCTTGTTCTAAAAAGCATTATGTACTCTACTATTTGGAACATTTGGCGCCTTAGAAACAGCTACACCTTCAATGACAAAAGCTTCCGGATCGCGAACGTGTTGGACAATATCATTGTTACTTCATTTTTTGGCTTTTTTCTAGATATAAAAAATCTAAAATTAATTGGTCTATTTGGTTGCAAAATCCTTTGGACTCCTTGTAATTTTTTCTCTTTCCTAGCGCTTTGCTAGTTTTTATAAAATTTTTCTGCCGTTCCAAAAAAAAAACAAGTCTTCGGTACATAAGGTAAGAAAAGTTCATATTATTTCAAACGGGCAAATTTTGCTTCAAATGGTTTGGCTCATCATGTTGATTTGCTAACGAGTTCCGCTGAGTTCTCTGTGATGGACAAACTATTACAGTTGCAAGAAATATGTTTATGATGAACAAACATTTTGCAATCCATTTTGATGAATATATGTCAAGCAATGATCCGGATAGTTGTGTGATTATGCTGATTTAGTTTGGAATAACTAAGGACTACCATGGTACGAGGTTTATACATTATCCTTAAATTTAGTGGTTTTATATGTTATCATTCTGAGTGCTTATACTTAGTTGTGTGTTAAAGTATTTTCCCTATTGTATGTGGTTTTATTTTGTTTAATTTTACTGCTGAATTTGTGTCCTTTGTTGGTGCGGACTTACTTTCCATGAGTTTAGATAGAAGGATAATATATACTCTGGAACTGTACATTTAGATGCAATTTGAGTGTCACTTTAATAGCCAATTTTTTTCACATGATATGTATGAATAAAGGTATCAATAATAAGAGAGGATATAAATATTTATTTGCAAATTTTGGCCTTTTTGAAGTTGGACATTTGTGGAATTGTATCTTGAGCAGAGGACAAAAAGTGTCTTCCTTGAGAATGTAAGATTTATTATGCGTATATAATTCAATGTTAGTTTGTTTTCAAATTATAACACGTTGGTATTGAATACTTTTTAGGATACTTGAAGATGTTCGTTGGATCGTTCCTAAGGTAAATTTTCTCCATTTATATATATGTACATACCTAGTATATTAAGTGTATTGTTTGTTAGGAGATAACAAGAAGTGTAAAAAATAGCAGGTGCCTTTCTATAGTGTGCATGAGTTTATTTTGGTTTTCTATCATCGATATGTAAGTTTATTCAAGTTCTTGATCAATAATATACATAGATATGGGTCAAATTATTTACTGTAGTTGGGATTTGGGTCCATTTTGGTACGTTGATGAAATTATGGGTCATTATTGTCACTTTTGTGATGATATGGGTCAACTTTGCTTCTGCATAATGTTGTTGGCACAGGAAGGCAAGAGGCAGGAAGGCGGCATGAGGAGGACGGAGGACGGATGGTAGAGGGATGGCATGTCGGATGGGTGCTAAAAGAACCAGCTATAGTTACATAGTATTTTTTAGTTTATAGTTTCCTCCATTGTAAATTACATTTATGACTTCTTTTGTAAATACTTTAAAGATATTTATATATATGATATTTATATATAGTTTGAATTTGTAGTAAATTTAATCTGTTATATTATGGTGAATTTGGTTATTTGGTGGGTTTTATTTGAAATATTTGAGATTTTGTAGGGTATCATTTGAAATATTTGAGAATTTAACCAGGGTTAACATTTACGGGGAACACGTCTAATTGATACCTGTTAATACCGGGAAGACGTCAAATTTAATCAATTAGACGTGTTATTTTAATCAATTAGACGTGTTGTTAATCAATTAGACGTGTTAATTTAATCAATAAGACGTGTTCCTGGAACACGTCTAATTGACAAAAAAGAGGAACACGTCTAATTGAGTTTTTTAGACCGGTTCCTTGAACCGCTCTAATTGACATCGACCAATTGAAGCTGTCACATGTAGACATGTTGTTCAACACGTCTAAAAATGATTTTTAACACATCTTAATGTGCCGAAATGTAGTAGTGGTACTTTCTCACTCTAGAACTTCACCGCTTAGCAACAGAACGCTAGACGGACCACTCTCAGCTTGATCCAACGGATATCTCATCCGTGTTCCGGGTCTGCAGGGATTCTTTCCCATGGGCAAACATCTGTCGGAACACATCTCTCCACGCTAGGCAGTTCTAGTATTGTACTGGTACCTTTTAGCCGCTAGACAAAAAATAGTACCAACATTCCATAATATTGTGATAGCCTTCTCTCTGTTTGTCCAAAGATAGCAAATTAACTGTCTTGTTTAATGAATCTAAATCCTACATTCATGATTTAAAGGACATGAAAATAAAAGGGACTGTTACTGAAAATGATGGTCTTTATGTGTTTGATTCTTTGTGTAGTCATTATGCTAAAGTTAATAATAGTGTAAGTAAATGTTATGCTTATGATAAACTGTAGCATGTTAGACTAGATCATCCCTCACATCATGTCCTTAGTGTTCTTAAAAATAGACTTGATTTAAAAGGAAATTTAAATGATTAACTTTGTGATATTTGTCATAAAGCTAAACAAACTATTCATTCTTTTTCTAATAGTGATCACAAATCTTTTAATTTGGTAAACTTAATTCATCTTGATTTATGAGGACCTTTCAAAATTTAATTCAGATAGGGGTTTAAGTTTATTTTTACTTTGTTGATGATTATTCTAGATTGTTTCGATTTATCTTTTAAAATTTAAAGAAGATGGTTATGAAAACTTTCAGCTCTTTGTTAAATTACTTGAAACTCAGTTTTCTAAAAGGGATAAAATAATCAGAAGTGATAATGATACTGAATTCATTAATAATAAAATGACTGGATTTACAAGTAATAAACGCATTATTAATCAAACTTCTAGTGATTATACTCCTCAACATAATGGTATTGTTGAGAGGTAACATAGACACTTGCTTAATGTTGCAAGAGCTCATGTTTCAAGTGGGATTACCTTTGAATATGTGGTCCGATTGTGTGTTTACTGCTTGCTATCTGATTAACAGAAATCCCTCATCCGATTACTGCTGGTGGTGAGTTTCATTTGTGCTTTGTGCTAAATATCTAAAGTGCTGGACCAAAGGCGGTTATTGAAGATTTGTATATAAATGAAACACGGCTCGGGTTTCATTGAACAAGTCTCGAACTTATCTGATTATTTATTTGATTACTCCCTCAAATCTTGAAACCCTATTTTTGATTGTTCATCGTTTATGTAATTTTGGTACTTAATCTTTCATCATCTTGGTGATTGAAATTGTTTGTTGTTTCTGATTGTTCAGATCAAGATATTTTAGTATTGTTTATTTGAATAAAGGTTGAAGTAATTTTGAGATTTTGGTTAATATTATGGTATCAATGCAATCGTTATGTTTATGGTGATTGACGATTGAAATAATATTTAAGATTTTAAGAATTTTTTGAAAGCCTACTCTTGTTTTTTTGTGTTCTGTTTAGGTTCATTTATTGATGACCTTTAAGTTAAAACATCATTCAGGTATCGAACTTGCGACCTTTGAGTTAAAACACCGCCAGTTGAGCTAACTAGTGACATTCAAACATATTTAACACATCTATTTTATAAGCATAATAACTCAGCACTCTCTCTATTAAAAATACATTGAAAAAATTTGTTAAAAAATTTTCAGTCATAGGTGGGGATGACCTCGGTTCCACCCGGATAGATCTGTCCATGTTTTCAAACCAAGGTACATTATTATGAGCTTTTTCCTAAACCAAAGTACGTTATTATGAGCTTTTGTTCTTTGAGTGGGTTGCTCTTACCTTGCGGATAATAATCTCATATAATCAAGAAACCAATTTTTTGGACATTATTTTTTATTAATTTCAAAACATAATAACAATAATAACAATAACAATTATAATAATAATACTCCGTGATAATTAAGATTTGTAGTAGAAGAGACACGAGTATGAAGAAGATAAAAGTATACACGCATCTCGTAACAGCGATATATGAATACTAGTACATAAATAACTCAATTTCAAACCAAACACCACCACTTTGCGTGTATTTCTTCATGAATAGAAAAAATTATATCTTAAATATTACGATAATTTAACTATTTAATATTTATTTATTATTTGTTTTTTGATATTCCTTGTGAACAACTCTAACTAGTACGGAGTATACTGGTAAAGCTTTTTTAAGACATTAAATTTAGATTCGCAAGTGGATTCAATCATTTTGTTTTTACTGATAATTAACGACGTAATTCGGATAAGATAGTGGAGTATCTATCTATAAAAGTGTATAATAATTATTTAAAGTGAAAAGTATGATTCTAAAAAAATATATATATATAAATATTGCAAATTAATGTAACATGTTGAGCCAGATTTTTTTTTTTTTTTTTTTTTTTTTAGAATATAGAATGTGGTCGAAATTCAGTCCCAACAAATTGAATGACTCGGATGGGTTTTTTATAGCCAAAAAATAATTAGCATTTCGATATCACGTGTCAGTTGACTGCAAGGTCACTGATGTTATATAATTGTGTTAGGGGTTTTGATTCTAGAAATGTATAGTCACTTTTCTAATAAGTTCGATCCACTTAAACACGGGTTACACAAAATTAAGATTGAGATAACACTAGAAATGAACAATCATTTTGGCTAAACGATAATTATTTCACACAATTGTAGAGAGTAAATCTGGAAGTTTGAATGTTGAAAGTGTATTAGAAATGGTAAATTTCTGGAACCTTTCTTCAATGAATGAAATCATGTATTTATATTGGGTTAATATGTGCAATGAAGAGTTGCAACATTTGATAAATGATCATAATTAAATGAACACATCTCTTGACAATAGACATGATTGAAAGGGTGCATTAATATTCTAATAAAGCACTTAAACATGTCCCAAAAGGTCCAGGTATACAATGCAACCGTTTATGAAATGTTACAAAACGTTTAGCAAAAGTTGCCAATTCTGCAGAACATGCAGCATGGTGTGGTGCACTGTAACGACCCCAAAATCATTTAACCAAAATCGACACATTTTTTTAACCAAACGTTGCTGTTAGCCCTCTGGCGTGACGCGCCTCTCCCAGCAGCGGCGCGACACATGAGGAGAGCTGAAGATCAGCCACAGACAAGAATTCCGTTAACGATTTACACTATCTCCCGCCGCGCGGCTAAGCCACCCGCGGCGCGGCCTCAACTGAGGTCTGATTCTGTTTTCGACATAATATACAGGACCCCATTTTTTACAATCTTTAAACAATAGGAGTTTTATTAATTACGCAATGTCATATCAACACATTAAACGTTTTATCGCAACCTGTGACACCGCTATTTTTTTTTTTTTTATAATAAACGTGGCGGAAGCATTATATTATTTAAATACGATATTAACATTTGTACAAACCGATGTCACGTGTCATTAAAACAAATTACATATTATCTGGAAAAGACGTAAATACATTCTGCTTTCAAAAGTACACGGTTCATCCCCTAAAAGACCACATCAGAGTTAACCCTGTCAAACATAACATCACCATGCCCGTCTTCTCACAAAAGCCCTATCTACAAAAGCTATCAACCTGCAGGGAGGAGATGGAGGGGAATTAGCACGAAGCTAAGTGAGTACGACTAACTACAGGCCATAGCATACATAAGTGTTATACTAATCATGTCACAATAGTCTAACACACAAACATCACCCAAGTGCCGTCTACAGAGACTCTGGCGGCTCGGCCAAACCATTAACCACCAGCTGATCGGACTGGGGCTTACCAGAAGTTCCTCCACCACCGTATGTATATACATAATCCACACGCGACGGATGCGTCATTCACATATATATACACCCCGGCTGTCTAGGCTACCACAGAGGAACCCAACCCGCAGGTTGATCTCTCCTATCGAGGCTACCATACAATAGGGACGCACCGGGCTCCAGCAGACAAGCATCAACTAACATGCAGCCATCACAAGTACTAACTAACCACAATAATAAGTATATCTAACAAGCATGGCAATCATAATATAACATGCTTCTATATACTATATTCTCCAGTTAGTCCCACTCACCGATTACCAGCAAACGAGAAGGTGTTCAGCTATCTAATCACTGAACCTTCTCTTTCTCCTTTTCTCCTGAGAAATACATATACACGAGTTAGTTTATGTCCATAAACACCTAATAACACAATACAGAAAATTTTGTCAGAAAACTGTCCGCTAAAAATTTTCTGCTTAACCCTTATGCACTTTCAAAATTTACATCCTAAACACCAAAATACAAACGGGCAGCATAACGGCTAAAAATCAACACTTAGGTAAAATATTCTGCCCTGGACACTCAGTCGGTCGACTGACTCTTACAGTCGGTCGACTGTCTATACAATCGGTCGACTTACCTTACCAGTCGGTCGACTTATTTGGTATTTTCACAATCGGTCGAAAGTAAATCTCAGTCGGTCGGTTAACTCGCCAGTCGGTCGGTTGTCTGTCAATCGGTCGGTCCACTACCTCAGTCGGTCGACTGTCGACCGACAGTCGGCCGAGTGTGTTCATCTTCATCAGAAACTGAACAAAAGCTACGGACTTCACGATGAAATCCTCAAATCTCGATCTAGAGCTCGTTTTAAACACCAAAATCGACCACAACTTGTTCACTACTTGTTATAGACTCAAAACCCACAACAATTTGACCATAACAACACTTAAATCACTTGTTTTGACACAAATTTACACTTTTATGAAAACTAACACAAAAACTCCATTTTCTTGAAGATTAAAGCATGAAAAGCTATGAATCTTACCCTGTTAGAATCAATAAATCACAAGGAACACAATGATATGAACAATTTGAGCTCTAAAACAAGAATCAAGGATTAAGGTTTGAAGTAGGTGAGGGAGATGAAGAACGGGTGTGTTTGGGAATTTTCTAGAAATGGGAAGAAATGAGCTGCACTAGTCACTTAATTTAGATTAATTTCCCACACTGTGCAACACGCGGGTATTTATCAGTTATCTGATATCTTTCGCACATCATTTGGTAGCCCAAACGAAGTCCAAACTAAATAAACAAACCTGTTCTGTGACCCTTGTCACAAACTGGTCCTAACCACATCAATATTTAATAATAAGTATTAAATAGAAATAAAAGCATATAATAACGCAATACAAACTTAAGGGCAAAATAGTAATCTTACAACTAGGCCCGATAGAGGATGTTACAAATCTACCCCCCTTAAGAAGATTCCGTCCTCGAAATCTGGTTAAGGTCAAACATATGGGGGTAGCGCGCCCTCATTAACTCCTCGGTTTCCCACGTCAAGTTAGAACCTAAACTGTGCCGCCATTCCACTAACACCAATGGAATCTGTTTCTTTCTTAACTTTGTGACTTTCTTGTCCACTATTCTAACCGGTTCTTTCACTAATTTCTTAGTCAAATCAACTTTCAAATCCTTCAACGGAAGAATCTGACTTTCATCATCCACTTTGCATTTTCTCAGATAGCACACGTTGAACGTGTTGTGTATTCCTGCTAACTCTGATGGAAGATCTAAAACAACAGTTTGATCATTCAAAATTTCTTTGATCGAAAATGGCCCAATAAACCTCGGTGCTAGTTTACCACGTTTACCAAACCTGATCACCCCTTTCCATGGCGAAACTTTCAGATACACTCGATCACCTACATTAAATGTCACAGGACGTCTGCGTGGATCAGCATACATCTTTTGTCGGTCTCTGGCTGCTTTTAACTTCTCACGTGCAATTTCAACCTTTTCTGCAGTTATCTGAACAATTTCGGGACCTGCAAATTGTTTCTCACCTGCTTCTAACCAACATGTCGGAGTTCTACACTTACGACCATACAACATTTCATATGGCGGCATTCCAATACTCGAATGATACGAATTATTGTAAGCGAACTCTATCAGTGGAAGATGTGAATCCCAAGAACCACCATATTCTAAGACACACGCTCTTAACATGTCTTCTAACGTTTGAATCGTCCGTTCACTCTGACCGTCTGTTTGTGGATGATATGCTGTACTTAGATTCACACGTGTACCCAAATTCTGTTGTAAACTGTTCCAGAAGTTCGATACAAACCTAGTATCTCTATCGGAAACTATTGACAACGGTATACCATGTCGACTAACGATCTCTTTCAAGTACAATTCTGCCAAATCACTTAACGAAGCTGTTTCACGAGTAGCTAAAAAGTGAGCACTCTTTGTTAAACGATCCACAATCACCCAGATAATGTCGTGTCCTTTCTGGGTTCGGGGTAACTTGGTTACAAAATCCATCGTTATATGATCCCATTTCCACTGAGGAATTTCTAACTGTCTTAGAGATCCATACGGTTTCTGATGTTCTGCCTTAACTTGCGCACAAATATGACATTTTTCGACAAAATTCGCAACATCTGTCTTCATTGTCGGCCACCAATACAATGTTTTCAAGTCTCTATACATCTTTGTACTACCTGGATGCACTGATAATCTCGATTTATGCGCTTCAGTAAGGATTAAATCCCTCAAATCTCCAAGCATAGGCACCCAAATTCGATCTTTATAGGTCTTTAATCCTCTAGAATCATTGCATAGGTCAAATCTTCTTTTAGTCATTTGTTCAGTCTTTAAGTTTTCGTCATTCAAAGCAACTAACTGAACGGTTTTCAATCGATCAATCAATCTGAAACTATTTCAATTCTCATAAATCTAACATTTTCGATGGTTTTCTTGCGACTCAGAGCATTTGCAACCACATTTGCTTTACCCGGATGGTACTTAATCTCACAATCGTAGTCTTTAATCAATTCTAAACATCGACGTTGACGCATATTTAATTCTTTCTGCGAAAAGATATATTGAAGACTCTTATGATCTGTATAGATTTCACAATGTGTACCATACAAATAATGTCTCCAAAGCTTCAAAGCAAACACAACTGCAGTTAACTCTAAATCGTGAGTAGGGTAGTTTCGTTCATGATTCTTCAACTGTCGTGAAGCATACGCTATAACTTTATTTCTTTGTGTCAAAACACAACCCAGACCTGCACATGACGCATCGCAGTAGACCACAAAATCTTCTGTTCCCTCTGGTAAAGCTAAAACCGGCGCTTGACATAACAACTGTTTGAGAGTCTGAAAAGCCTTTTCTTGTTCATCAGTCCATCGAAAGGCTACATCTTTTCTAGTTAACTTATTCAACGGACCTGCTATTTTAGAGAAGTCTTTGATAAATCGGCGGTAATAACCTGCTAAACCCAGGAAACTCTTAATTTCTGTTGGCGTTTTCGGTGAATTCCAATTCATTATGGCCTCTATCTTAGACTGATCTACTTTAATACCCTGTTCACAAATCACATGACCCAGAAACTATACTTCCCGCAACCAAAATTCACACTTAGAAAACTTAGCGTACAACTGTTCCTATTTCAGAAGTTCTAATACCAATCTCAAATGTGTAGTATGATCTTTCTCGGTTTTCGAATATATCAAGATATCATCTATGAAGACAATCACAAACTTGTCAAGATACTGACGACACACCCTGTTCATGAGATACATAAACACTGCTGGCGCATTTGTTAACCCAAATGGCATAACTAAAAATTCATAATGACCATATCTAGTTCTGAACGCTGTTTTCGGTATATCACTCTCTGCAACACGTACTTGATGATAGCCTGAACGTAAATCAATCTTTGAAAAGTAGGAAGCACCCTGTAACTGATCAAATAAGTCATCTATTCTTGGTAACGGATACTTATTCTTGATTGTTCTCTTATTCAAGTCGCGGTAATCTATACACATACGAAGCGACCCATCTTTCTTTTTCACAAACAAAACAGGAGCACCCCACGGTGAAGAACTTGGTCGAATAAACCCCTTATCTAACAGTTCCTGAATCTGAGACATCATTTCTCGGATTTCTGATGGAGCTAATCTGTAAGGAGCTGTTGCAACTGGTGTAGCACCCGAAACCAAATTAATTTTATACTCTACTTCACGTACTGGAGGTAACCCTGGTAGATCATGTGGAAACACTTCGGGAAATTCTAACACAACAGGAATATCGGTCACCTGCTTCTTTTCTTTCTTAACATCAATCACTTAAGCTAAGAACGAATCACAACCTTTCGAGACCGCCTTCTGAGCTTTCATTAGGGAAACCATAGGGAAGTTAAATCCACTGCGCTCTCCCCTAGCTATCACTCGGGATCCGTCTGCCAAACGGAAAGAAATCATCTTCTTATCACACTTAATATTAGCCCTATTAGCTCTTAACCAATTTATGCCTATGACTACATCAAAGCTAGGTATAGGCATCAGCAAACAGGTTAAAGGGAAAGAATGACCGTCGATTTCGATGGTAATTCCAGACACAGATGATGTGCATGGAACCATTTTACCATCAGCTACTTCTATTCCCAAAGGCTCATCTAACATCCTAACAGGCAACTTCAACTTATCACAGAAGCCTAAGGACATGAAAGAACGATTTGCTCCTGAATCAAACAACACACGAGCTGGCAAGGAATTAACCAAGAACATACCGGTAATGACGTCATCGGTAGCGGTTGCAGCGTCTACCGTCATCTGAAATGCCCTTGCCTCTGCTGTTGGAGGATTCTTTCTCTTCTGCCCGGCAGTAGAAGCAGAAGATCCCCCGGAAGTAACTGACCTCGCC
Organism: Rutidosis leptorrhynchoides; assembly: GCF_046630445.1. Classification (NCBI taxonomy): domain Eukaryota; kingdom Viridiplantae; phylum Streptophyta; class Magnoliopsida; order Asterales; family Asteraceae; genus Rutidosis; species Rutidosis leptorrhynchoides. The sequence continues at coordinate 381,616,226 of NC_092338.1, forward strand.
CCTGACCCTGCCCCAGAACCGGCTCTTGACGCAGATTGACAATTTGCAGATCTATGCCCCTCTTGATGGCAGTTCCAACAAACATTAGACTTAAAAGAACACGCTGTTGATTCATGACCTAACACTCCACATTTTAAACACCTTCTGGTCATTGGAGAACACGGACCGACATGGGTCGACTTCCAAACATTACACCACCTAGACTGACTAGAACCCGATCCACTCATACCAGATTTACTTTTCTGTTTAAACCCACCTGACTTCTTACCACGAAATCCTGATTGCTTACTTGATTGCTGAACAGACTGACCACCCGATTGACTTTCTGGTTTTCCTCCAAAAGATCCACTTTTCGAACTTTCTCTTTTCGCTGCCATTATATCACCTTCTGTAACTTTAGCCATCTCATGAGCCTGTGCCAAGGTTGTTGCAAATCTCGCAACAGTTCTGTACTCCGGCTTAATCACCCGCATAAAATGCTGAATCTTATCTTTCTCAGTTGGTACCCACTGTTGAACGAACCTTAGCTTAGATGTGAAATCTCTGAAAACCTCATCAATTGTCATACTTTCTGTCATCTTCATAATCAGAAACTCGGTTTTCAATCTTTCCATCTCATACTCAGAACAATACTGCTCACAAACTTTAGCAGCAAATTGTTCCCAGGTAATTTGACTAATCTGTTCTTTAGGAAAATATGCAGTGATAGAGTCCCACCATTCCATTGCTTCACATTTGAGAAGCCTACTAGCAAATAACACCATGGATTCAGGCTCAAAAAAAACATGCTTCTAATGCCCTCTCCACTTCTCTTAGCCAATTGAGGGTCATCGTAGGGTTTGTGTGTCCGCTGTACTCAGGAGGTTTGCAGTCCATAAACTATTTATACGTACACTTCTTTCTTGTCTCAGGGACTTGAAAAGGGTATATCATCTGATTTGGAAATGCCTGATTAAACGGGAATGACATTTGGAGGTTTTGATAAGTATTTTGTGGAAATTGTGACTGAGAACTGCCACCGGCTTGATTATAAAAGTTAGGAGGAAAGGTTGTGTTTAACGCAGTGGTATTAGGGTTCCATTGCGCCCGTTTTTGTTCCAATTCCTTAATTTTCTCCTGAGCTTCTAGTAACCGACTTTGAAGTTCTATTACTTCTTGAGAAGTTTCTTCTTCTGAAGACACATGTCCATCTTCGTCAGGGGCTCTGAATGTACCAGTTCCAGGGGCAGTAGGGCCAGTAGCGTTAGCTTCGTTATCTGTCATTGCTGCACTACCACAACACTCACACTAAAGCTTAGTATAAATTCTGTTAGTACTAACAACTAACACATATCCTGTCCTAATACTCACTTAACCTATCCCCAGCATGTTATGTTTGACATGACTCTACTAAGTTTGGGAACATGATATGTAGATCACAATGCACATGCTGCCAAACTCAGCTCTGATACCAACTTGTGACACCGCTATTTTTTTTTATATAATAAACGTGGCGGAAGCATTATATTATTTAAATACGATATTAACATTTGTACAAACCGATGTCACGTGTCATTAAAACAAATTTCATATTATCTGGAAAAGACGTAAATACATTCTGCTTTCAAAAGTACACGGTTCATCCCCTAAAAGACCACATCAGAGTTAACCCTATCAAACATAACATCACCATGCCCGTCTTCTCACAAAAGCCCTATCTACAAAAGCTATCAACCTGCAGGGAGGAGATGGAGGGGAATTAGCACGAAGCTAAGTGAGTACGACTAACTATAGGCCATAGCATACATAAGTGTTATACTAATCATGTCACAATAGTCTAACACACAAACATCACCCAAGTGCCGTCTACAGAGACTCTGGCGGCTCGGCCAAACCATTAACCACCAGCTGATCGGACTGGGGCTTACCAGAAGTTCCTCCACTACCATATGTATATACATAATCCACACGCGACGGACGCGTCATTCACATATATATACACCCCGGCTGTCTAGGCTACCACAGAGGAACCCAACCCGCAGGTTGATCTCTCCTACCGAGGCTACCACACAATAGGGACGCACCGGGCTCCAGCAGACAAGCATCAACTAACATGCAGTCATCACAAGTACTAACTAACCATAATAATAAGTATATCTAACAAGAATGGCAATCATAATATAACATGCTTCTATATACTATATTCTCCAGTTAGTCTCACTCACCGATTACCAGCAAACGAGAAGGTGTTCAGCTATCTAATCACTGAACCTTCTCTTTCTCCTTTTCTCCTGAGAAATACATATACACGAGTTAGTTTATGTCCATAAACACCTAATAACACAATACAGAAAATTTTGTCAGAAAACTGTCCGCTAAAAATTTTCCGCTTAACACAACACTTATGCACTTTCAATCGGTCGGTTCACTCGCCAGTCGGTTGGTTGTCTGTCAATCGATCGGTCCACTACCTCAGTCGGTCGACTGTCGATCGACAGTCGGCCGAGTGTGTTCATCTTCATCAGAAACTGAACAAAAGCTACAGACTTCACGATGAAATCCTCAAATCTCGATCTAGAGCTCGTTTTAAACACCAAAATCGACCACAACTTGTTCACTACTTGTTATAGACTCAAAACCCACAACAATTTGACCATAACAACACTTAAATCACTTGTTTTGACACAAATTTACACTTTTATGAAAACTAACACAAAAACTCCATTTTCTTGAAGATTAAAGCATGAAAAGCTATGAATCTTACCTTGTTAGAATCAGTAAATCACAAGGAACACAATGATATGAACAATTTGAGCTCTAAAACAAGAATCAAGGATTAGGGTTTGAAGTAGGTGAGGGAGATGAAGAACGGGTGTGTTTGGGAATTTTCTAGAAATGGGAAGAAATGAGCTGCACTAGTCACTTAATTTAGATTAATTTCCCACACTGTGCAACACACGGGTATTTATCAGTTATCTTATATCTTTCGCACATCATTTGGTAGCCCAAACGAAGTCCAAACTAAATAAACAAACCTGTTCTGTGACCCTTGTCACAAACTGGTCCTAACCACATCAATATTTAATAATAAGTATTAAATAGAAATAAAAGCATATAATAACGCAATACAAACTTAAGGGCAAAATAGTAATCTTACAACTAGGCCCGATAGAGGATGTTACACAACCCTTGGTACATGAATGACCCATTATACAAAATACGGGTTAAGACTCAATAACCCAACCCGATACCAAGAGCATAATTTCGGGGACTACCAAATCCCTAATCCGCGTCCAAATATCCAAAAGCTAATCCGCCAAGCTTAAGCAACGTCTATCAACCCTAGTCTAGCAACTAGGTAACTTCGCATCAACGATACCTATATAGTCGACACTTCACTCGTCACGTGAAATGTGGTGTCTTAACACGTCGACACTTCACATCTCACGCTACACAAATAAATACATTATATACATATACGTATAATTATTTCACTTACCTTGGAATGCCCGCACAAGTCATGTATAACATGATCTCCGTCTCAAATCTGAGCAAGTAACCACCTATATCACACATGGGCACGATATACACTTAAATATATATTTTCTAAAAGAGAACCCGACACAAACATCCCTTAGCCGATGGATCACACCTTGCTGGCCAAAACTTACCCATTTAACACCTAATGGATACAAACCAATTACCACTTCGGGTGGTAATTCAAACCCACTCCACAAGGTACAATTTAACCTAAATTATACTTTACACTAACTTGACCAACCTAGGTCCTGAAACTAGATTATTACTTAGGTAGTGATCATTTCAAACCGCCATTTACACAAAAACCACAACACGTGCAATATTGACCCATATTGCATTTGACCACGTTTGACTTGTTAAAACATCACTTTGACTCAAAATCACTTCTCATGTGTGATTACTTCCAAAAACGCCATTTAACACTTAACACAAGTGTTTAAACATCCATATGACCAAAACTAGTGTCATCATCAAATTTGACCCAATTCAATTTACTCATTTTGACAAAAGTCACAAAAAGTCCAAAATCACTAACGGCTAGTGATCATATTTCAAAAACACCAATTAATACCTAAATCAAGTATTTACACACTTGATTCACCAAACTTGACTCAAAACTTATTTTGACACCAAATCAAAGTCAACACCCAATGTGACTAGCAACCATGTTCTTAAGAACATCAAAATCACTAACAAACTTACAACCTAGTGATTTAACACCCAAACCATGACAAATACTTCCAAATTCATCATCAAACCCTAAACCCACAATTATCGGGTTTACTTACACATTACATACAACAAAACCCCCAATTGAAATGGGGTTTATAACCCAACACTAACTCAAACCCTAATACAAAACAAGAATCAAACACTAAAATTTGGATTCGAGACTTACCACTACAATAAAAACGTAGCTAAGAGCAAGAGGAATAACTTTAATTCTTGCGCTTTCACCCGATTCGAGCTTCTTCTTCCTCGATTGAGCTCTATCTCTCTCTCTCTCTAAAAATGGGTTTCTCTCACTAGGATAGGATGAGAGAGTTTTGTGGATGAGAAAGGAGATAAAATGAGGATAAAAATCTGCTCCTCACTCTTTATCCTGTCCCCATGTGAATTGACCAAAATGCCTTCATTTAAAATAAAAACAAGGAACTTCCACCAGGTAAGAGCCGCGGCGCGACCCCATAGAGGCGCGGCGCGCCTTATAGTGTAAAACTGAAACAGCAGCTTCTTTTAGGGACTGAAATTGTCTAAGTCTGATTCTGATACGAAATCTGAAAATGCATAAGTATAAGTAGACTTTTCCTGACACTTTCTGAGAACACTCTCTGGTGACACTTTCTGGTGGCACTTTCTGATGTATTAAATTCATGGTCTTACACGCACCACAAAGAGGTGTGTCGCACGTCTCCCATTTCCAGATATGATGTGGCGTATCAAGGTATGATGCAGTGCACCAAAACTCCCCCAAACTTTCTATAATTTGCAAGGTGCCTCTACGTTATATGGCGCGACACATCAAATGGTTGATGTAGCGTATCCTTTTACCTGATACGACGCACCACTCAAGTGATGCGGCGCACCAGTTTCCTGGACAGCCAACCCTTAGTTTGTTTGATCACAAACTAAAACCCAACTTAAGTAATCTCTTTAACTCTTTGACAGACGTGTACTCCACACTCTCCGAATATGTTATAGAGTATTAGAGATTACTTCCACTCGCAATCTAGTAAATCAAATAAACCAAAATGATTCATTAAATCACACTAAAATCACAAACAACCAACGGAGTCATTAGCCACCCATCCGATCATATTCATGAAGTCACAAATCATGCTCACTTCCTACAGCCATTAGGAGGAAACTCAGAATATTGCACCCAAGGAAAAGCCGCTGAGAGAACCTTGCTAATATGAACAGATCTCACCATTTGCAAAAAATCTCAAAGGACTCCATAACTAATTGCAAAACAAATTGAATTATGAAATCTCTACTTGAGGCTCAAAATAAAGATCTCTCGGACATGCAGAAAATGACATTAACCAATCAATTATATACGTACAGTAAAAGAGAAATAGAAAAGCGAAAAAGAGAAAGCGAAAAAGAGAAAAAGAAAAGGATATTTATATTTAAATCAATCATGTTTTATTTTGGTGCATTTTTTTTTTCTTTGGAATGGAATTTTTTTTGCAAACAACAAAAGCTCCCTGGTAAGGCACAAGGGAAGCCAACAGCCAACATTACAAAACATTAACGACTATTTTGGTGCATTTTCCTAGTTTCATTCTGTTCATGTGAAATCCATAATATGTGACATGTGATGAAATCTGAAGTAGAACCTAATGTGGTTAATAAAGAAAAAAATATGACGTTTAGAGAGGTTAATAATTTGGATCGAAGTTACGCTGTATTTGCTATTAAAGATACGAATTTTCAAATGATAAACTATGAAAGTTAATATATTTTTAATTTTACCTTTATCAGTTACACATTAACAACATACTCCATATTTTTGCCTTTCTTTTGTCGTCATTTCATTTTGCATCATTAGAATGATCAAAAAATGTTTAAATCGTGAATTGAGGTGTTAAAACTTGAATAATTGCTATTGTAACACACCAGAGTGACATCAGAGTGACACTAAAGTGACACCAGTATGAGAGCTCGCCCGACCGAGTGATAGCTCATCTGATCGAGTGAGACCAGAGTGACCAGAGCGAGAATGACACTAGAGTGAGATCTCATCCGACTGAGTGATAGCTCACCCAACCGAGTGAGGAGCTCATCCGACTGAGTGACACCAGAATAACATCAGAGTGAGATCTCAGCAACTAGAATGAGAATTTTAGTGCATGCGCGAAGCCCTAATTGCGTGATTTGAGGCTTATACACTCGTGTAGTAGCTCATTTTGCATGTGAAGGCATGTATAACTTATTGTTCTAAGTAATTGATGATTTTTTTATGCGTGTTTGGTTAACCGCGCGTACTGGATGTCGCGCACGCGCATGACTTAGTCTTTTTAATGGGTCAGGTGCAATATTGACCAATGTGATGCATTTGGGTTAATGTTAGTAAATGACCTATACGTATTTAACTGTGCCTTTTAATTGAAATGCGGTTATTATATTTGGTTTGGTGGCCATCTCGACCCATTTTGATGTGATTATCTATAATCGATGCTTTTGATTCTATGTGTAATTTAGATATGATTACAAACTTAAATTTTATAATTTTCAGGTGACGAAGTGGATGTGAAGATTCGGTAATATTAGACCACTGAGTTATGTTGGTATCGGCGAGTGGACTATCATTACGGATATGATTATATAGTAACAACTGTAGTCACCAAAGACATGATTTTTATTATTATACCGTGTAGTGTAGGATGTGATTGTGTTAGTGATTCTGTATGACTACATGCACCCAGTGTTACCGTCATGGTGTTTTCTTGACGAAAGAGGTCACCCTTTTTTCATGATGCTTTCTTGACGGAAGTGTTTGGGACCAAGTGTTACTGTTTGGTATTATAGTTTAAATGACGAGTGTGTCACGTCATGAAAACTATACAAGTGAATCAGTAGCAAGGACTATCGGAACACTCTAGCCCGATCAGCTAGTAGTTCAAGTCCGACCAGGCTGCCGGTCCTCTTATTGTGTGCCTTAAGTTGAGCTTGATGCTTATTGTGATATTCGTTTGGATATTCCATTTACTTAGCGGTGCGCTAATGTGATGACCCAGAAATTTCGACTAAATTTAAACTTAATCTTTGTATGATTAACATTTCCGACACGATAAGCAAAGTCTGTAAAACTGAATCTCAAAATTTTTGAATTACTTTTATATATTTAAATACCCTTCGGTTGTTTTCGACGATTCGCGAACAATTATATGTAAATAGATACATATATACTATAACATGAAAAGGTAACAATGTATTAATTGTTTGATACCGTACATTAAACTTATTGGTTTAAATATCTATTTGAATGTATATGATAAGTTGAAATATTTATTATTAAAATTTATTTATAAATAACTTCCAATGTGTATTTAAAAACTGATTTATGTATATTAAAAAGATATATACATATATATAATAAACGATAGTAACATTCGTTTATTGATTCAATTGATATTTAGTTAAGTTAACTAAAGCGTTTAAGATGAACCAGTTAAACACTAATTTGTTACAGTGTTTTCAAATTGCCACATTACTCAAAATGCTACAGTGTTTTCGAAAATTACTATTTGCTACAGTGAAATTGACTTTGCTACAGTGAATTGCTACAGTAAAATTTGCTACAGTAAAACACTATTATAAAAATGTGTTTTAACAAATAGCGAGACGATGATTTATAGAAGTAAATGACCAAAACACTCGAAAGTTTAAGATACACTTTGAGTGATATAATTAAGGGATAATTTAAGGCTATATTTTGACAAAGGTATGTGTCACGAAATGTAAAATGCAAGTTTTCTAAGCGTACGAAAATGCGTTCAAGAAACCGGAACCGGGACATAAGTCGAGTGATGACGTATGACTTATCGGAACAAAAATATCTAGTCTACTATGCACAAGAATAAAATATAATATATAAATAATTATATTAATTATTTATATATTTATATTTATTTTATATTATGTCGACAAGCTAGGAGCCAAAACAATGTGAGCTGTCCCTGGTCCTCATGCGAGTCGCATGGCCAGAAGGCCATTTCCATGCGAGTCGCATGACTCCAGATTCCAGGCCAGGTACTATAAATTCAGGTGTTTTGCTCGAATGAAAAAATCAAAACACACATACACAAATATATATTACTCCGTATAATATTTATTATTATTATTATTATTATTATTATTATTATTATTATTACTATTAAGATTATTATTAATCTTATTAATCTTATTATTAGTATTATTATTTTTGCAATACAAAAATAATAATGTACATAAAATATTACGACGGAGTACTGTCCAAGTAATTTTCAAAACGAGTTTCCGAGCGAGCTAGAGCTAAGGAAAATATGGGTTATTGCCAAGGAGGTTATGGGTAATGTTCGGGGGTATTTTTGTGAATCAAACCTCGTGTTTATTATCTCCGATACGTCTACATGCTTTCCTACAATATTGTATATCAATATTAAACAGTGAGTTTCATATGATCCCTTTTACTCAATATATTTTGGGCTGAGAATACATGCGACTGTTTATAAATACTGAAAATACTATATTTATATGCGTGAGTTTCATAAGATCCCTTTTACTCTCTACATTTTTGGGCTGAGAATACATGCAAATGCTTTATTAACCGATATACAATATTTATATGCGTGAGTTTCATTGATCCCTTTTTAATTGCTTTTGCAATATATTTTTGGGCTGAGAATACATGCACTTTATTTTAAACGCAATGGATACAAGTACATACTAAATTCTACACTGAGTTTGAACCGAAAATCCCTTAACTTTGGTAACTAGTAACTGCCAGTTATAAGAACTGGTGGGCGCGAGTAGTAGTATATGGATCCATAGGGCTTGACATCCCCGTTCGAGCTAGAGCGCTAGCCTTTTAACGGACGTATGCTATTTGAGAAGCGTACACGTTGGTTTGCGTGTATTATTAAGATGATTATACAGAGGGTACAAATTATATAAACGTTAAAGTTTAGTTACCAGGGTGCTCAATTTTGTAGAACCGATTGATAAACGTTTCGGATGAAACAACTGAAATCTTGTGATCCACCTTTTATGTAAAACCTATTGATAAACGTTTTGAATAAAACAACTGAACTTTTGTAATCCACATTGATATACGGATTATGTGTAATATTAAAACTATGAACTCACCAACCTTTGTGTTGACACTTGAAGCATGTTTATTCTCAGGATTCTAGAAGTCTTCCGCTGTTTGCTTATACGTGATACAAGATATGTGCTTGGAGTCATACATGCTATATACAAGAAACTTGCATTCACCAAACCATTACCATGTATCTTATTTTGACTGTATTGTCAACAGATGTATTATTGTAAACCATTAAATGGTGATTGTCTATACGTAGAAATCATCAGATGTTAGAAACCTGGAATTTATATATTCATTTATGAAATACCTTTTCAAACGAATACAATGTTACAAAATGTATCACATAGAGGTCAAATACCTCGCAATGAAATCAATGAATGACGTGTTCGTCCATATGGATTTGGAGCGATCGTCACAGCTAAATCCCCTACATTTTCTCCCCTGCAGGTTAGGTGTTGCATGCTAGTGGGTCAGGTTGAGATCTTTGCTCGACGTTCTTGTCTTCATATGCTTCCGGTCCGTATCGAAATTGACAAATGTGGTTTTGATCTTAATTCCGTTAGATGTGGATTATGTGATAATGACATCGAGTCAGTGAAGCACATTTTTGTCAAATTCAAAGTTGCTAAAACATTTTGGTCCAACCTCATGATGTGGTGGGGGTTCTCCGATATTAATATCGAGTCCATCAACAATGTTTTCTCTCCCGTACATCAGGGTATAAATTCCATCATTGGAAAGCGTATTTGGCAAGCCTCCATGTGGGTGTGTGGTTAATCAATTTGGAAAAACAGAAACAACACAATATTTCATAATGGTAAGAGACAACTAGTTTTGGTATGTTGGGGGATATTATTATTATTATCTATCATCAACGACATTCAAGTCAACAGTTTTCAATGGTTATCGAAAAGACTCAAAAAAGCTGGCATCTAATGGTATCAATGGATGATAAATCCAAGCTTCTTCATGCTAGATCGTGTTGGTGTTACTAATATCGCCTAAAGATTCCTTGTACATAAACTTCGGAATACTAGCTTCGATTGTTGAACATAAATTCTTCGGAGCATGTTTGCCGCTATCTTCATTTTCAATTGTTGTTCACATTCTTTCTGCACAATTTGTGAAATGTCCCGTTCATATCGATTATAAACGTTTCATATTAATTGATTTCGTTGCGAGGTTTTAACATCTATATGAGACGTTTTTCAAAGACTGCATTCGTTTTTAAAACAAACCATAACCTTTATTTTATCGATAAAGATTTAAAACATTACGAAGATTATCAAATAATGATAATCTAAAATATAGCATTTTCACACGACCATTACATAATGGTTTACAATAATATTACACAACAATTTAAGTCTTCGAATGCAGTTTTTAAACAATATTATACAAGCATGCTGACTCCGATTCTTGTCTTTAAATTAGCCTGCAACAGCGAAAGCTCTTAATAATCACCTGAGAATAAACATGCTTAAAACGTCAACAAAAATGTTGGTGAGTTATAGGTTTAACCTATATATTATCAAATCATAATAATAGACCACAAGATTTCATTTTTTTTTCCATAAATATACATCTCATATCAGGCATTTCGCAAACTGCATAGAGATAAAATTCATTCATATGTTGAACACCTGGTAACCGACCTTAACAGGATGCATATAAAATATCCCCATCATTCCGGGACTCTCATCGGATATGATAAATCGAAGTACTAAAGCATCCGTAACTCGGATGAGGCTTGTTGGGCCAAATAGATCTATTTTTAGGATTCGCATCAATTAGGGGCCATTTCCCTAATTCTTAGGCTACCAAGCTAAAAAGGGGCATATTCGGTTCGATAATCCAACATAGAAAGTAGTTTCAATTACATGTGTCTATTTTGTAAAACATTTATAAACTGCATGTATTCTCATCCCAAAAATAATAGATTTTAAAAGTGGGACTATAACCCACTTTCACAGATTTTTACTTTGCCAGAAATAAGACTTGGCCACTGGTCGATTCACGAACCTATAACAAATATATACATATATATCTAAGTATGATCGAAATATATTCACAACATTTTTATTACGTTTTAATGATTTAAGTTTGTTAAGTTAGTAGTCTTTCATTAGTAATCTACAACTAATTGTCCATAGCTAATAGTACAGAAATAAATTAATATATATTATCTCGAATTAATCCACGACCCATTGTATACAAGTCTCATGCTAGATCACAACTCAAAGTATATATATTTTAGAATCAACCTCAACCCTGTATAGCGAACTCTAGCATTACAGCATATAGAGTGTCTATGGTTGTTCCAAATAATATATATAGATGACGTCGATATGATATGTCAAAACATTGTATACGTGTCTATGATCTATCAAGATTACAAAATATGTTAGAGTACATGTGTAATATAATATAAGTTAGTTAAGTTATGGTTAGAATAGATTTGTTACAAATTTCACGTAGCTACAACAAGCAAAAATATTCAATTTTGTTTTACCCATAACTTCTTCGTTTTAAATCCGTTTTGAGCGATTCAAGTTGCTATGGTTTCATAATGAACTGAAATTTATGAAACTAGATAGAAAAAGTATAAGTTTATAGTCAGAAATGTAGGTTACAAGTCATTTTTGTAAGAGGTAGTCATTTCAGTCGAAAGAACGACGTCTTGATGACCATTTTGAAAAACATACTTCCACTTTGAGTTTGGCCATGATTTTTGGATATAGTTTCATGTTCATAAGAAAAATAATTTTTCCAGAAGGACAACTTTTAATTCAAAGTTTATCATAGTTTTTAATTATCTAACCCAAAACAGCCCCCGGTTTCACTACAACGGCGTATGTCCAGTTTTACGGTGTTTTTCTTGTTTTCGGGTTTTAAATCATTAAGTTAGCATATCATAAAGATATAGAACATGTGTTTAGTTGATTTTAAAAGTTAAGTTAAAAGGATTAACTTTGTTTGCGAACAAGTTTAGAATTAACTAAACTATGTTCTAGTGATTACATGTTCAAATCTTAGAATAAGATAGTTATATATGTATGAATTGAATGATGTTATGAACATCATTACTACCTAAAATATAGTAGGTAAACCTACTGGAAATGACAAAAATATTCTTGAGCTTGAATGGATCTTTGATGGCTTGGAAGTTCTTGAAGCAGAATCATGACACGAAAATAATTTCAAGTAAGATTATTACTCGAATTAAGATAGTTTATAGTTATAGAAATTGAATTAAAGTTTGAATATGAGTATTACCTTGATTTAGAAAGTTAACCTACTGTAAATAACAAAGATTTCTTGAGATTGGATGATCACTTGAAATGGATTTGCAAGATTGGAAGTAAACTAGCAAACTTGAAAGGATTTTCGAAGTGTTCTTGAAGTGTCCTTCCTATGATGATTATAGCTTGATTCTTAAAGTAATTTTTGATGAAGATGATGATTAGTTTACTGGAAATTTCGTTCTTGAGAGAGAGAGAGAGTGTGTGTGTGTGTGTGTGTGTGTGTTTAGAGAGAATTAGAAAGGGAATTGGAAGTGAAATGGAGTGGGTGGTGAGTGGTGAAGGGTGAGTGGGGTTAAAAGGAGTTCTTGTTTTTGTTTCCTTGCTCATAAGTCATGCTAGTTATCTAATTATTGGTTCCACATGTTTGTTGACTATCTAGGGCTGCTAAGAGCTGAATTATTATGTGTATATACCAATAGTATATGCATCTAGGAGCTGGGTATTGTACGAGTACGAATACGATTGCATACGAGTAGAATTGTTGATGAAAATGAATGAGAATGCAATTGTAAGCATTTTTGTTAAGTAGAAGTACTTTGATATGTGTCTTGAAGTCTTTCAAAAGTGTACTAATACTTCTTAATATACTACATGTATATACATTTTAACTGAGTCGTTAAGTCATCGTTAGTCGTAACATGTAAGTGTTGTTTTGAAACCTTTAAGTTAACGATCTCATTTAATGTTGTTAACCCATTGTTATTATATCTAATGAGATGTTAAATTATTACATTATCATGATATTATGATTTATGAATATATCTTAATATGATATATATACATTAAAAATGTCGTTACAACGATAATCGTTACATATATGCCTTGTTTCGAAATTCTTAAGTTAGTAGTCTTATTTTACATATGTAGTTCATTGTTAACATACATAATGATATATATAATTATCATTTCATCATGTTAAACATATATATATATATATCAATATCTTAATATGATTCATATGTATTTAGTAAGACGTTGTTATAACAAGAATCGTTATATATATCGTTTTGAGTTTCTTAATTCAATAGTCTCATTTTTATGTATATAACTCATTGTTAATATACTTAGTGAGATACTTACTTATCAAAATCTCATGTTAACTATATATATATATATATATATATATATATATATATATATATATATATATATATATATATATATATATATATATATATATATATATATATATCATGTAGTTTTTACAAGCTTTTAACGTTCGTGAATCGCCGGTCAACTTGAGTGGTCAATTGTCTACATGAAACTCATTTCAAATAATCAAGTCTTAACAAGTTTGATTGCTTAACATATTGGAAACATTTAATCATGCAAATAAAGTTTTCAATTAATATATAAACATGGAAAAGTTCGGGTCACTACAGTATCTACCCGTTAAATAAATTTCGTCCCGAAATTTTAAGCTGTTGAAGGTGTTGATGCATCTTCTGGAAATAGGTGAGGGTATTTCAGCTTCATCTGATATTCACGTTCCCAGGTGAACTCGGGTCCTCTACGAGTATTCCATCGAACCTTAACAATTGGTATTTTATTTTGCTTAAGTCTTTTAACCTCACGATCCATTATTTCGACGGGTTCTTCAATGAATTGAAGTTTTTCATTGATTAAGATTTCGTCTAACGGAATGGTGAGATCTTTTTTAGCAAAAAATTTCTTCAGATTCGAGACATGAAAAGTGTTATGTACCCCGGCGAGTTGTTGAGGTAGATCAAGTCGGTAAGCTACTGGTCCGACACGATCAATAATCTTGAATGGTCCAATGTATCTTGGATTTAATTTCCCCCGTTTACCAAATCGAACAACGCCTTTCCAAGGTGAAACCTTAATCATGACCATCTCTCCAAATTCAAATTCTATATCTTTTCTTTTAATGTCCGCGTAGCTCTTTTGTCGACTTTGGGCGGTTTTCAATCGTTGTTGAATTTGGATGATTTTCTCGGTAGTTTCTTGGATTATCCCTGGACCCGTAATTTTTCTATCCCCCCACTTCACTCCAACAAATCGGAGATCTGCACTTTCTACCATAAAGTGCCTCAAACGGTGCCATCTCAATACTCGAGTGGTAACTGTTGTTGTAGGAAAACTCTGCTAACGGTAGATGTCGATCCCAACTGTTTCCAAAATCAATAACACATGCTCGTAGCATGTCTTCAAGCGTTTGTATCGTCCTTTCGCTCTGCCCATCAGTTTGTGGATGATAGGCCCTAGACGAGTTCCCAATGCTTGCTGTAATGTCTGCCAAAACCTTGAAACAAATCTGCCATCCCTATCAGAGATAATAGAGATTGGTATTCCATGTCTGGAGACAACTTTCTTCAAATATAATCGCGCCAACTTCTCCATTTTTATCATCTTCTCTCATTGGTAGAAAGTGTGCTGACTTGGTGAGACGATCGACTATTACCCAAATAGTATCATAACCACTTGCAGTCCTTGGCAATTTAGTAATGAAATCCATGGTAATGTTTTCCCATTTCCATTCCGGGATTTCAGGTTGTTGAAGTAGACCTGATGATTTCTGATGTTCAGCTTTGACTTTAGAACACGTCAAACATTCTCCTACGTATTTAGCAATATCGGCTTTCATACCCGGTCACCAAAAGTGTTTCTTGAGATCTTTGTACATCTTCCCCGCTCCGGGATGTATTGAATATCTAGTTTTATGTGCTTCCTTAAGTACCATTTCTCTCACATATCCAAACTTTGGTACCCAAATTCTTTCAGCCCTATATCGGGTTCCGACTTCCCGAATATTAAGATGTTTTTCTGATCCTTTAGGTATTTCATTCTTCAAATTTCCTTATTTTAAAACTCCCTACTGCGCCTCCTTTATTTGAGTATTAAGGTTAGTACGAATAATTATATTCATAGCTTTTACCCGCATAGGTTCTCTGTCCTTTCTACTCAAAGCGTCGGCTACCACATTCGCCTTCCCCTGGTGGTAACGAATCTCAAAGTCGTAATCATTTAACAATTCAATCTACCTACGCTGCCTAATGTTCAGTTGTTTCTGATTAAATATGTGTTGGAGACTTTTGTGGTCGGTATATATAATACTTTTGACCCCATATAAGTAGCGCCTCCAAGTCTTTAATGCAAAAACAACAGCGCCCAATTCCAAATCGTGAGTCGTATAATTTTGCTCGTGAATCTACAATTGTCTAGACGCATAATCCATTACCTTCGTTTGTTGCATTAATACACAACCGAGGTCTTGCTTTGAGGCATCACAATATATCACAAAATCATCATTCCCTTCAGGCAATGACAATATAGGTGTCGTAGTTAACTTTTTCTTCAACAATTGAAACGCTTTCTCCTACTCATCCTTCCATTCAAATTTCTTCCCTTTATGCGTTAATGCAGTCAAGGGTTTCGCTATTTTGGAAAAATCTTGGATGAACCTTCTGTAGTAACCAGCCAGTCCTAAAAATTGGCGTATATGCTTCGGAGTTTTTGGGGTTTCCCACTTTTCAACGGTTTCAATCTTTGCCGGATCCACTTGAATACCTTTTTTGTTCACTATGTGACCGAGGAATTGAACTTCTTTCAACCAAAATGCACACTTTGAAAACTTAGCGTACAGTTTTTCTTTCCTCAACAACTCTAGCACATTTCTCAAATGTTCTTCGTGCTCTTGATCATTCTTTGAGTAAATAAGTATGTCATTGATGAAAACAATGACAAACTTGTCAAGGTATGGTCCACACACTCGGTTCATGAGGTCCATGAACATAGCTGGTGCGTTAATCAACCCAAACGGCATAACCATAAATTCGTAATGACCGTAACGCGTTCTGAAAGCAGTCTTCGGAATATCATCCTCCTTCACCCGCATTTGATGGTACCCAGAACGTAAGTTAATCTTTGAATAAACTGACGAGCCTTGTAGTTGATCAAATAAGTCATCGATTCTCGGTAGTGAGTAACGATTCTTGATGGTAACTTTGTTCAACTCTCGGTAGTTGATACACAACCTGAATGTACCATCCTTCTTTTTGACAAATAAAACAGGAGCTCCCCATGGTGATGTGCTTGGTCGAATGAAATCACGCTCTAAAAGTTCTTGTAATTAGCTTTGGAGTTCCTTCATTTCGCTGGGTGCGAGTCTGTATGGAGCACGAGCTATTGGTGCAGCTCCCGGTACAAGATCTATTTGAAATTCAACGGATCGGTGTGGAGGTAGTCCCGGTAATTCTTTCGGAAATACATCGGGAAATTCTTTTGCGACGGAAACATCATTGATGCTCTTTTCTTCAGTTTGTACTTTCTCGACGTGTGCTAGAACATCATAGCAACCCTTTCTTATTAGCTTTTGCACCTTCAAATTACAAATAAGATGTAGCTTCGCGTTGCTCTTTTCTCCTTACACCATTAAGGGTTTTCCTTCTTCTCGTACAATGCGAATTGAATTTTTGTAACATACGATCTCTGCCCTCTCCTTTTTCAACCAGTCCATGCCAATTATCACATCAAAACTCCCTAACTCTACTGGTATCAAGTCAATCTTAAACGTTTCGCTAACCAGTTTAATTTCTCGATTCTGACATATTTTATCTGCTGAAATTAATTTACCGTTTGCTAATTCGAGTAAAAATTTATTATTCATTGGCGTCAATGGAGCACATAATTTAGCACAAAAATCTCTACTCATATAGCTTCTATCCGCACCCGAATCAAATAAAACATAAGCAGGTGTTTCATCGATAAGAAACGTACCAGTAACAAGCTCCGGGTCTTCCTGCGCTTCTTCTGTATTAATATTAAAAACTCTTCCACGGCTTTGTCCATTATTGTTTCCCTGGTTTGGGCACATAGTTTTGTAGTGGCCCTTCTTCCCGCATCCATAACAAATAATGTGGGCATTACTTGTTCCTTTACCCACTGGTCCATAAACTTCGCACTTCGTTGCATCATGACCCTTTCTATTACATTTGATGCATGATGCCGAACAAAAAGTAGTTGGATGGTACCCTTCACACCTTAGGCATGGAATTTTCTGATTTTGATTGCCAGTATTGTTATTGAGATTGTTGTTGGGATTGTTGTTGTTGCGGTTGGTATTGTTGTTGGGACGATTGTTGTAGTTGTTATTGTTGGGATGGTTTTTTTGCGTTTGTTGTTGCGGAAAATGGTGCGATTGTGGTTGTGATTGTGGTGTTGATTGTTGAAGCGATAGTTACTGTTGTTGTGTTGGTGACTCTTGTCACTGTTTTCTTCCCACTTTCTCTTGATTTGTTTCGTGTTGGCCTCTTCGGCCGCCTGTTCTTTAATCCTTCCTTCAATCTGATTTATGAGTTTGTGAGCCATTCAACTTGCCTTTTGTATGGAGGCGGGCTCGTGTGAACTCACATCTTCTTGAATCCTTTCTGGTAACCCTTTTCAAATGCGTCAATCTTCTCCTCTTCATCTTCAAACGCTCTTGGACACAATAGGCACAACTCTGTGAATCGTCGTTCATATGTGGTGATGTCGAAACCTTGCGTTCGTAATCCTCTAAGCTCTACCTTGAGCTTATTGACCTTGTTTCTGGGACGGTACTGCTCGTTCATCAAGTGCTTGAATGCTGACCACGGTAGTGCGCAAGCAGTTGTCCCACCTACTTGAGATAGGTGTTCCACCATGTAAACGCAGTACCTGTGAAGGTATGCGTAGCGTACTTTACTTTGTCTTCTTCAGTACATTTACTTATGGCAAACACCGATTCAACCTTTTCGGTCCACCATTTTAATCCGATTGGACCCTCAATTCCATCGAATTCCAAAGGTTTACATGCAGTGAATTCTTTGTAGGAGCATCCTACACGATCTCTTGTGGAATTAGTTCCACTGCTAGAACCAGAGTTATTGTTGTTATTTTGCATTGCGGCCTGCACTACGGCTATGTTCACAGCAAGGAAAACACGGAAGTCTTACTCACTCATGTTCAAGTTCTGACGAGTCGTCGGTGCCATTTCCTTCAAAAATAGCCAAAAGAATTGAGTTAATCATATAGAATTTAAGAGTAGTCAATAGTATTTCGTAGCATAATATGAACTTATTTATAAAAGTTTTTTCTTCATATTAGCGTTTTATAGTTTTAATTCGGGTAGTACCTACCCGTTAAGTTCGTACTTAGTAGCTAATATACAATTCAACTACTACAATTCTATATGAAAAACTAAATACAAATAATATTTCGCGTTCAAACTTTTATACAATATTTTACAAACTTACAATACAGTTATTTTACATATAGTATGAAATATAGCACACAATAACTTTGATACAAGGCAGTTGTGAAGTCAATTCTAGTTAAGCGCAAGTCGTTCAGTAAAGGTAATAAAGACACGTAATTCGTAGGTCCAGAAACAAGTCATGCATTCGGGTTTTACTAGTATTATTTCCCATCCTTGGTCTTGTGGAAAATAACCGTTGTGGTCATTGGCAAGACAGCATGTTGTAACGTCGTCAAAAGGACGAGGGTTACGTAATGCCCAACAGCCCCGTAACAATCTAAAAACCTTGTCTCTCACTCCAAATACTGAATCTGTCACTTGTGGGAATGTTTTGTTTAACAGTTGCAATCCGATGTTCTTTTTCTGAATTTGGTGAGAAGCGAACATCACTAACCCGTAAGCATAACATGCTTCTTTAAGTTGCATGTTGGAAGCTCTTTCTAAAGAACAAAGTCCTATGTTGGGATATATGGAGTCAAAATAGGCTCTCAACCCGTAGCGTAAAATTGCATTTGGGTTCCCCGCACTTAATGCCTTAAAGAAAACACGGCGTAACTTAAGTGATAGGTCAGATCATGTTGAGATTGAGAGAAATGATAAGATAAAGAGAGATTCGGTATGTAAGCATGAGACTCGGTATTAGAGAGAATCGGTACAATTACATTCCACAGCTTCTAGAACTCGGTTACAATGCAATGGCTATCTAATTAGGACTACTTAGGTTCCTTATATAGCCCTCTTCTAAGGAACCTTCATTTAAGCTTATTTTCACATTAACACTATACAACTTCGGGGTCCTAACAATCTCCCCCTTAGTGTTAAATGTGAACTTTACAACATAATCCTATTTTGAAACATCTAAAGAGGTCCAAACGTTAGTTTCCATCGTGTGCCATCTGGTTTCGAAACTTCTACTTGATTTTCTGAAACTTGTTTAGAAGGTTTCCAGACACCCCACGTTTTTCTTGGATCTCCCTCATATAATGGATATTCATCCATTTCCTTGAAATATCTTCTCTTTCTCTGTCCACGAAGTATCTCAAACTGTCTTGTACGAACTCAGAGTTTCAGACGATCTCTTATATGCTTTATGAATTCTCCAAGACCCATTATCATGTCAATGTCATGGAACTTGCTTTGATGAATCTTAAGATACTTCAGTGCAGCCTTAAGTGTTCCATCTGAATATTTGTTCAGCTCTTCAGTACGAATGAACACCTTTTCTTTTTGAGAATTTACAAAAACAAACCCTTCGGGTTCGAATTGCATTTGAAACATCCTCATATCCTTCAGTCCCTCTGTAAATTGATTTGGACACATAATTCGAATCTTTTTCCTTTTTGCTTCGAGACCTATTTGAAAATCTTCACGTCTCATCAGTTCAATTGTCTTCATCATGTATCTTTTCACAGCTTCCAAAGCTTGAGCCTTAGCAAAAGGTCGAATGATGATGATACTGAGGTAGTTGTAGATGTGAATGATGTCAAGCATGTCAAGATTATGAAAATCTGCTTCTGTGAACTTGTACTCTTTCTCATCTTCTCTAATAACATAGAACTGACTGATGACGTCTTTCTTTTCGCTTATCTCTACTCCGACTCGAGTAATATTCAACACTTCTGAAATACGATATTTTCTTTGAAGCCACAAATCATCTTCATCTTTGTTGATATGTTTTCTCCACATAAACTCATACCAATTCCTTTCACTTGCTGGAAGCAATCGTGAACCTATATAAGTAAACCTTTTACTCCTTGGTAATTCATTGATGCGGAAGATCTTGTAAGCATTTTCCTTGGTGAATGTGTTTCGTAACGTTATAAAATCATGTTCTACTCCCAACAATAATCTTTGCTCCTGATTCTTAAAGAATATTCCATGATTGTATTTGAATCTGGAATTCACTGTTTCACTTGATGTAGGTGTACCCAAAGTTGAACTTTCATTAGCATTTGTTGGATTTGAACTCGATGAGGGTGTAGAATTTGATGAATGACTAGTAGGATTTGTTGCATCATCATCTTCAATATGATCAAAGATCTCATCTTCATTTGGATTAACATAAAGATTGTCTTCATCGTCATCAGAAGAATCCATTTCATCATCACTTTCTATTACTGGTTCAGGATTCTCTTCATCTACAATCTCTACATCTTCTGGAATTGAAGATACTGATGATAACTTGCTTAGAATGACAAATCCATCGTCATCCGTCTCTTCAAGATAGAAATCACTCAAGTTCAAATCCTCATCTACCAGTCCACTATCAGCCTCATTATGAACAATTGGAATTATAACTTGCTCAGGCTCCTTATCATCAATTTCATCATGTGTAGAAACCATTTCTGATTCCATCTGAACTTGTTGAGCTTGTGAAGCTGATGAAGACCTTACACCACCACCCTTAGTTGAAATGTTTACCGTTAGATATTCTCCATCTACTCCTATCTCCCCCTCATGGCTATTCTGAGGATCAGAATCGTCATGTTCATCATCACGGTGAGGACTCAACGGAGAAGAGCAGGAATTAAGTGGATATCAAACATGAGCACGAAACAATGCTTGAAGCGAAGTGCGTCGAAGAACATCTAGATTGACTCTAGAAAACATACGACTGAAATATTCTTGCTCCAAAACATCATAGAAAAGTGGTAAACGAGAAGGTGATGGTGGAAAAGTAACAATAGGAACACCAGCAGCAGCAACTGTTGAAGGCGATGGCGGTGGAAGTGTTTGAGTTGTCGTGAGGGTAGGTAAGGATGATTGTGCAATATTATTCTTATATGTAGGGCTGTACATACTACTAGTCAGATTCGTGATATCCCCTTCTGATGGAGGTTGGGTAACAACTGGAGTTGTCACCGGCAAAGTTTCTTTCGAAGCATCCGCCTCCATGACTTTGGTCTCATGGGACTCTGAAAGAGTAGTAGAACTACCTGTCTGTTTAGTTCTCGCAGAGATATTGCTATCCCCGACTCCTGAAATCATTGATATACCATGAGGTGGCACATCTCTTTCAGTTAAAGACTCTTCCTCCAGACCCTGAGATTTAGAATCCGGAAGAGAAGTGGTTTGAACCAATGGATCACTTTCATGAACCAAGGGAACAGTCTGCTGGAAGTCTGATAAATATCTCGAAGGATTGTCATGTTGACTCGTTTCCATGGGACGCGGCAGATCTTCCTCATCAAGATAAGCCGGACCTCGAGACCCTGTTGTACGTTGAAGTACATGAGGATTTCCAGCCAATACGCAGGGTGCCTTTTCAAGATTTTTCGGCTCCCCTTCGGCCGTTCTGGACTTCAATGATTGAGTTTCCTCAATCGATTGAGTCAACGCAGACTTTACTGCAGAGGAAGACTTTACTTCCTTAGATGCCGAAGCACCTTGCTTTGTAGGATTTATTATTAAGTCATGTTTAGATTGGATGGGCTTAGTGGTCGTTTTACCATCCGTGCGTTTAGATCTCTTGCCTACCGAAGCTTGCGCTTCATTTAGCGTAGGGCTTACTGTTATTCTTGAATGTGATACGGATATGGGTGAGGGTGACCTAATTGGCTCTAGGTCTTGGTCCGTATCACCACTGGTTGAAGTAACTGTTTAGCAGACGATGGGTGTCGAAGTCCTAGATCTAGTTACTCGTTGGGTTGGCGGAGTCTGAATCATCTCATCAGGCATGTATCGAGTTCTCTTAGGAGAATGTTCAGGAGATGATTCAGATGCTGTTGCTGAAGTGTCACTGCTTACTTCGGGTGTTGTGGAAAGGGTTGGTTCAATCCTAGTTGGACTAGGTTCCCTGATCCTCACGGGTTGAGCTTGGTGTGCTACCCTAGATCGTTTGAGGTTCACCCTAAGTGGAGGATTAGCTGGCCCGGGTGGTTGAACTACAGGTTCCTCTACAACCTCTGGGGCTGGAACCACGGCAGGTTCAACTTGTTCTTGGTGTACCAGGTTTGGAAGAGGTATTCCTACAGCCTGAAAATAAGAACGCATACGAGCGTCTTGGGGTTCAGCTAGCCTCACTAGCCAATTTGGAATTGGCGCAGTGAATTGATTATCAGACACCATAGGGGTGTTCATCTTCAGCTCTCCAAACATTTTCATCTGTAATCCATGTGTACCTGGTACAAAGATATTTGCATTTCTGCAAGCATTGATAGCATCATGGATAAAGATACAGAAAAACCTTTCGCAAGGGATGTATGAACCCCTTGGCTTTTCAACCTGTGCCTGAACCAAATCTCATATAAGTTCTGCATAATCAGGATTCTTTACTCTTGTGAATGAGTAGAAAAGTTTGAGCATCGGCACAGTTAAGCTATCAGATCCACTTCTTGTCATCAACAAGCATCTGTTGATGATTGAGAAGATCACATACCACCTTAAGTGCAGATATTTCTTCTGAAACTTAGCTGGTGGAACATTGGTAGCTCCAACATAACCAAGATCAAAGACAGAAGTCATCATTTGCTGAGTAGCAGGAAAAGCAGGAGCATTCTGTACAAGAGGAAGTCTGAATATCCTCCTGAAGTCTGCTTTTGTGATACTCCTGAATCCTTGTACTCCTCTCAGCCTAAATTCAAATCTGGCTGGTTCGCCCTGTGGATTAGTAGCATTTGGTTGTGTGGCCTCCACAAATCTGATTGATCTGTTAAGAATATCCAAGTCTGTTTCTGGCACACTAACTGTGGAGCTCAGAGCAGGCCATAAAATATGCCTCTCTAGAATTGCAGTCCAATATTTGCAGGGAATATTGGTTTCAGAGTTGATAAAGTGATTGTTTGCCATTTATCTGTATAAATAAGAAATAGAAGACCACAAGATATTTAACAAAAAGCATATATCTCTATTCTTATTTGCCTCTGAAATCCTTTTTATATTTTTAAATTTTAAGATTTTTATGGGTTTTCAAATATAAAAGTCTTTTATTCTCAAATATGAACAAATAATTAACAACCATGACATTCATATGATATTCATCTTAGTACAAAATCATCATGCAAAGTCAATTATATAACACAAGGAATCAAAACAACACTTAGTCAATTTCAGCACAATTCAAGCAGATTCGGTAGTTATGAAAACTTTAGATTCTGTAACCAAATAAGCTTGAGTTTTCATATCAGAAAAATATAGAATAAACATGTTAAGTGTTTGAAGATAAAAATCAGAAAATTTCAAGGTACCAAATTTCAGACTCGGTATCAAGAAGGAAAACCAGATTCGGTATCTTCAACAATTAACAGAAAGTCACTCAAACATGCATATTCTATCACATATCATGTAATTTCACAACCATGATCAAACAACCATTCAATTACAAGCATATTAACATGTTAATTGTATGAACAAATTCGGTATCAAGATAAGAACACATTCGGTAGATACAGAATCCATCAAATAAGCAATTAAACATGTAATCAGGCTCGGTCAAATGATAGATCAGTCAATTTAACTCAGATTAGACAAGATTTCATGTTGATTTTCCAAATCAATTGAGTTTAATCAAAGATTAATTGAAATCGACTCAGACTCGGTATAATCAACAAGATTTCAAAAATTAAAGATCATAATCCAGTTATTTTGAACTTTTCTGGTTGATAAAAACATAATTATCTCAGATCTACAATAATATATCTTAAACATTGAATAAAATGAACAATTACCAAGAATTTGAAGAAACAGAATGACGGACTCGTTAGAATTAGGCAGATTCGATATAATCAACAGACTCGGTAGGTAATTAATAACAGTAAGAGTAATGTTTGACTTTGACTCTCCTTTTATAGATACCGAAGGTAAAATACCGAATAGGCTTTACAGAATGGGCCTAATATACCGAATTCAGTCCATTTTTCAAAACATAAACAATTTAACTCCAAATCTTGACAAATTGATTTTTCCTCTTGAAATCCATTTCAATCTTTTCATGAAAAACAATTTTGAGACAATTTTTTGAAAACTTTGAACTTACCGAATCTGTACAGTTGGTTGTCAGACTCGGTAAAATGCTAAAAATAGCATTTATTCAGTAAAATTTAAATATTTTTGGATTTTATCTTTTCCAATTTTAATGAATTTTTCAAAATAAGATTTGTACTTAAAAGAACTTTGAATTTTATACAAAGTACAAATCTCCAGTGATACCAATTGTTGACATGGGTTGCGTACTGAGATATATACAAGCCATAGTGAATTATTTCAGATAAAAACAAAGAAATTTTGAATTCACTTTTGAAAAACAATATTTTTGAATAATTTTCTCATTTTCTTCCTTTTTCTCCCCCTCAAAATGTGATATACAAGAAAGTAAATCAATATTTTGATTATGTTCCCAAGAAAATGAATCAACTCCCCCTTGAAATAGGATATCAATGAGTTACCTCCCCCTTGCGTAACCATTGAACAAATGTACCTAGGAAGTTATCATTAATCTAAAGGCAGTCCCTTAAAGAAAAATTATCTAAAGCACTGAAACGTAGTTGCTCCCCCTAGAAAGTATCTACTCCCCCTAAACACAAGATCCCAAAAATAAGTCCCAACAGATCTAAGGAATATCAAGCACTATACTCTACCATGCCAATCTCTTTGATCAAGAATTTTAGCCTAAGTTCATCTAAAGGTTTAGTGAACATGTCAGCTAACTGCACTTTAGTAGGCACAAAGTATAATTCTACATCCCCTTTCTCTACATGGTCCTTAATGAAATGATAACGAATATCTATGTGTTTAGTTTTAGAATGCTGAACCGGGTTGCTTGTTATTGCAATAGCACTTTGTGAATCACAATAGATCGGGGTCTTAGAAATCTTAAAGCCATAATCCAAGAGTTGAGTTTGCATCCACAAAACTTGTGAACAACAGTGAGCTGCAGCAATGTACTCAGACTCAGCTGTTGATAAAGACACACAGTTCTGCTTTTTGGATGACCAACCAACTAGCCTATTCCCCAACATCTGAATTGATCCAGATGTGCTTTTTCTATCAACATGGCAACCACCATGATCCGCATCAGTATAAGCAGTGAGATTGAAATCGGATCCATGAGGATACTAGATCCCAAGGTTAGGTATACCTTTAAGGTATTGAAAAATCCTAACAACCACTTTGGAGTGAGATTTCTTAGGGTTGGACTGAAAGCGGGCACAAACAGTTACGGCAAGTGTAATTTCTGGTCGACTTGCAGTCAGATACATTAAAGAACCAACCATGCTTCGATAAAGCGTAATATCAAAGGGTTCCCCATTAGTATCAGCATCCAGTAAAGTCCTCATTGGGTTGTCATTGGTTTTAAAGCAGTCATTTTAAAATGTTTTAGCATATCATTGATATACTTTGTTTGACTGATAAAAATCCCATTTGGTAATTTTTTTACTTGTAACCCCAAGAAGAAAGTTAACTGGTCAAGCATGCTCATTTCGAATTTGCTGGCCATAAGGTCACCAAATTCTTTGCATAAGGCCGGGGACGTGGAACCAAAAATAATATCATCAACGTAAATTTGAACCAAGAGAATGTGACCGTGGTTTTTACGGATGAATAGCGTTGTATCAATCGTGTCACGAGAGAAGCCATTGTCCAGCAAATACTTTGTTAAGGTCTCGTACCATG
This sequence comes from Rutidosis leptorrhynchoides, assembly GCF_046630445.1. Lineage (NCBI taxonomy): Eukaryota > Viridiplantae > Streptophyta > Magnoliopsida > Asterales > Asteraceae > Rutidosis > Rutidosis leptorrhynchoides. The sequence continues at coordinate 381,642,708 of NC_092338.1, forward strand.
CACGCGGTGCTTGCTTCAGACCGTATAAAGCTTTCTTCAAGTAGTAAACGTGGTTTGGATGAATGGAATCGACAAAGCCCTCTGGTTGATCAACATAGACTTCCTCTTGAAGATAACCATTCATAAAAGCAGTTTTGACATCCATTTGAAACACCGCGAACTTCATATGAGAAGTAAATGCAAGGAAAAGATGAATTTCCTCAATCCTAGCAACCGGAGCAAACGTTTCGTCATAATCAATGCCTTCTTGTTGTCGATATCCTTTGGCCACAAGACGTGCCTTGTTTTGAACCACAATTCCATCAGAATCTTTCTTGTTCTTGAAAATCCACTTTACCCCTATTGGTCGTTGACCCGTTGGTCTTGGAACTAATCACCATACTTTCAATCATTCAAATTGATTGATCTCGTCTTGCATTGTAACTACCCAGTATGGATCTAGTAAAGCTTGAGCAACCGTTGTTGGTTCAATCTTACTAAGAAAGATTGTGAATAGACACATATTCTGAGTAGCCCTTCGAGTTGACACTGGAGCAGATGCGTCACCAATAATAAGATCTATTGGATGACTTTTAGTCCATCGGGTGTGTGGAAGAGGTTGTACATCAGTGGTATCCATTGAAACATCAACCATTGTTGACGTTGAGCCTTGATCCGCTGGATCTGATGTAACATTATCTAATGGATTCAATAGAGTTTCTGGAGAAACAGCTGGAGTTGTATCTACTGATGAATCTTGAATTGGTTCAAGATTATCAGTAACAGGAGGTTGGAGGGAGGATGAAGAAGTAACAGGTGAATCAGTTGGTGTTGAATCTTCATCAAAAAGACTTTGAAGAGTCTCCACAGTAGTTGACTGTGATGGTGTAACCGGTACGGCTTGAACATTTAAATCTCGTTGAGGAGTATAAAGACTATCAAACAAGATATCCAGTTCCTCTGATGTAACCGTAGGAACACCCTTCTTCGATAAAATTGAGTTTTGCGCGGAAGAAGTAATAGCCAGGTTAGGATCGGGTTTTGAACTGAGTTGTTCAAAAGCCATTCCCGAAAATTCATCGAACTTGACGTTAATGCTCTCTTTAATCATCTTTGTCCGCTTATGATAAACACGATAAGCAACTTTGTTCGAGGAATAACCAAGAAATATGGCCTGATCGCCATGAGGATCAAATTTTCCGAGGCTGTAAAAATCGTTAAGCACATAGCATATACAACCAAAAACACGGAAATATTTGACATTCGGGCGTCTACCATATAATAACTCATATGGAGTTTTATCAAAACGTTTGTTTACAATACAACGATTTTGGGTATAGCATGCAGTTGAAATGGCCTCCCCCCACATTTTTGGAGGTAATTTGGAGTAGGCAAGCATCGTTCGTGCTGCTTCGCACAACGTACGATTACGTCATTCGACTACTCCATTTTGTTGGGGGGTCCGAGCAGCAGAGAACTGATGTTCAATGCCTTTGTCTTTCAAATAACTATCAAGCGGGTCATTCTTAAATTCCATCCCATTATCAGTTATGATGCTCTTAACATGTTTGTTAAAAGAGCGTTGAATCTTTTTAATGAATTCAATGATAATGGCGGGGGTTTCTGACTTAGTTCACAAAAGAAAAATCCATGTAAACCGGGTATAGTCATCAACAATGACAAGCACATGTTCCTTGCCACCGAGACTAGAAATACGCATGGGTCCACATAAGTCCATATGCAATAATTGCAAAGACGATGAAGTACTGGGGTTTTGCATAAGCGGATGATTAGTTCGTTTCAGCTTACCCATCGCACATGATGGACGCACATGATGCTTATCATATTGAAAGGTTGGAATACCATCAACTAAATCTTTAGAGACTAGTCGATTGATACCCTTGTAATTCAGGTGTGACATCCGATGATGCCATAACCATGAAATTTCTTTGGTAGAACGAGTGGCCAAACACATGGTTGCATGTGATGGTGCATCATTGAGGTCAATAGTATATAGTGAAGCACAACGTTTACCAACAAGAAGATCATTCCCTCTGGTGGATTGCACCGAGCATTGTCGACGTTCAAACAAAACTTTGAGATCTCCATCACAGAATTGGCTCACACTAAATAAACTGCACCCCAAACCCTCAACATATGAAACTCGTTTGATTGTTATGCCATTTTGCACAAAATCTCCGTAACCCGTTATTGTTGCAATCTCATCATTTCCGAATGTAACCGTTCCTAGGAATTTGTCAATGAAGTTGACAAGCAAGGATTTATCGCCCGTCATGTGTCGAGAACAACCGGAATCGATATACCAAACACAGACGTCGAAACCCTGTAAATGTGAATTTCCTAGAGTTTAGGTACCCAAAGTTTTTTGGGTCCTTTTCGGTTAGTACCAACAATAAACTTTGGATTAACAACAAACTTTGGATCAATGATGAAATAATCACGTAAATCATCATGCAGTTTAGACAATAAAGCATCATTTAAAACCACATTACATGAAGCATCATACGCAATATCAATCTTTACATCGTTATCAGAAGTCTTAACACACAATTTATTCCAAGTAGATGTTTTGTTCACAGATGAAAATTGAAAAACATAAGATGATTTCCTAGGCCGACTAGCAGATTGCTTTAGTTTGGTTGCTACTTTCTTAGTCGTGGACTTAGGAACCCATACAGATTTGTAATTCATGTTTGGATTATGACCTGTGACACGAAAAACACCTTTGTTAGTTAGACGTCCAAACTTTTCAGTTGATACATGAGATGACTGATTTTGCAGAATTTCCAATTTGATTGTACGTTCTTTTGCATCATACTCACTTAAATCAGGTTTAGAACTTGTGTGTGTTGTGGACTTAACTGATTTCTTTAAAAGACTCTCTTTTGAAGTTTTTGTCATAGGAATCATAGGAATCTTTTCAGTTAACACAGAACCATTTGGAGAATGAACCTTTTTAACAATATACTGAGTTGTAGAAACAACTTTCGAACCATGATTGCCAAATTGAGAACGTAGAGGATTTTTAAGAATAGTAATGGGTTTTACATCCTTAGATGTTGTTGTTCCCTTCCCCTTCTTAGTAATCCCACCAGTACATTAAAGCACATTGGTTGCAACATTAGACGTTTGCTTAAGTGTGTTAGCCTGTTTCATTTGAATTATCTTTTGTTTTAAGCTTTTAATCTCAAGACATAATTCTTCAGCAGAAACTATCACTTCACCCTCCTTAAAACCATAAGTACATTCTTTCTTAGGCAGTGAAGGCAATTTATCACACAAAGCAAGCATTTGTTCTAATGATTGGCACTTAAGTTGCAAGTCAATATTCTCCTGTTCAAGTTGAGCTACTATACGATTCAAATTACGTACAGCAGGCAAATGCAAGTAATAATCATGCAAAGGATCAAGTTGACTTTCAAAATCTATCAAAGGTTCAATGTTCGGTTCATCCTGAGGTTCTACTTTATCATCTAAAGAATTTTGACTTAGAGAATCTGTCTCAAAGAATACAGTTAGTTCATGTGCTAGGTCTGCACGGAAAACATCATCTGGACATGCAGGTAAAGTTGGTAGAATTGGTTTCACATCAAAAATTAGTTCATCAAACACCTCATCTATTGCAGTAATGCTAGAACTAGGTTTGTTAAACACTTCATTCTCAAGCATTAAAATGTATTTCTCTAGCATGAGTGTTGGGATATAAACCAGTCTACGCTTAGGCACATAATCTTCACGTTGCATGTTCTTTTCAGTTTCAACAAGATTTTTCAAGAAATCAGGATTCGATTTACCTATCTTAGCATTGATTTTTTCATACATTAAGCTAATTTGATGGTATTTCCTAGATTTATGATTTATAATAATATCATCAAAATCAGCATCAGAAGCATGTACAAAATGCGATGGTAAACCAGCTTGAAAATAATCAGAATGATATAATCCTGGAATCTTTTTGGAAGCATCTTCCAAAATTTTCGGATCTTCATAACCCAACCCCCACTTTTCACCATGAATCGTTTTTGGTCTATTCATGAAAATCGTTTGTTTTGAAAGTTCCATATCCATGATAGCTTTGGATTGCTCTGTTCGATAGAGTTTTTCCTCATATCGAGCAAGTTGTGCTTTCATTTGAAAAGATTCTTTTGACAATAAAGAAATTTCAGTGTTCTTTTCAATTATGGTGTTTTCCAATTGAAGGATTTTCTTGTTTAGTTTTGAAAGTGTAGGTTCATGTTGGTTTTTCAAATCAGAAAGATCTTTTTCTAAAAATTGAACTTTTTCTGCAAGTCGTTCCGATTTTAAACGATAATCAGTTCTTTCAACTTTAATTGGATGAATTGTATTTTTCAGATCTTCCAACTCAGTTTCCTTAGAGTTGAGTTGGAGAGTCAATTGTTGCACATCCGTTTGCAATTTGGATGAGGAAGGTCTGGTCTCATTCATTTTGATTTTATCTTTTAAAACTTTATTTTCAGATTTTAAGCCTTTGACTTCTTTTGACAATGAGACCAGATTCTTCATCAAGTCATTTTGCATTTTTATAAAATCAGGTGAGATTTTAGATGATTGTACCTCATCATCATCGGATGTTGAGTCAGAATTCTCCATTGCTTCCTTAGCTTTGATGAGCTTTGTCACCTTGCAAACATTTGCATGTTCCACCTCTGAATCTGAATCGTCAGTCCAGTTAAACCAAGTATCATCAACTGGTTTTAGCTCTCCCCAGTTTCCACAATCTTAGCCATCAATATTTTCTTCTTGTAGTAAGCTGCGTCCTTCTTCTTAGGCATCTTGCACTCACGAGAGTAATGACCAGCTTTGCCACAATTGAAACAAATTGAATCTTCCTTCTTGGAATCATCAGCACGTTGTTGTTTAGATTGATCAGCTTTCTTGTAGTACTAGGAAGATGACGAGTTTTTGCGTTGATTGCTTGATTTGCCTTTAAACTTGTGTTTGTTCAAGGCTTTTGTGAACATGGCTGCCATCTTGACTAATTCAAGATGAGAATCATCAACATCAGAAAGATTCAAATCTTCTGAATCAGTTGATTCTTCAACAAGCACTTTCTTGTACAAGCTTTTGGAAGACGTCAATGATTTGCTCTTCTTTTTGGCAATTAGGGCAAGTGGATCGCTCGGAGAAGACTCTTTCCTTCCTTCTTGAAGTTTAGACACTTCAGGTTGGTAATGCATAAGAACTCCAACAAGCTCATGAATAGTCAACTTGTCAATCTCTTTAGTAGATCGAACAATGGTTCCATAAGGAAGCCAATCAGCATTGAGCTTTTTGAGAAACTTCATGTTGACTTCAGCATTTACTTTTATGATCTTGCACCTTTTCAACTCATTGAGAACACCATTGAAACGAAGATAGGTATCCTTGAGTGGTTCATCAGTTTCCTGCTTGAAATCTTCATAGAATCCCAGAGCCTTATTCAATTTTGTAACGTCTGACATGTCATAACCTTCTTGTTGTCGTTTGATCTCATCCCATATATCTTTTGCTGTTGTGTTGCTATCAACATTTTCAAACAATTCATACGGGATAGCTTGCATAACAATATTCTTTGCCTCTATGTCACCCTGAGCTCTCTCACGCTTATCACCAGAAAGTTCATAGACTGGAATTGGCATACCAGTATTCGGATGATAATCAACAACTGGACCATATCTCAGAGAAGCCCAAATGTGTTTTGCTTTCTCACCCTTATAGTCTATGTACTGAGTGATACAGTGAAGCCACTGAGTGTATTTGCCATCAAACAACACTGGAGGATGGGAATCTGATCCAATGATCAAAGTATCTTGAGTAGACATCTTGAAAATGAAGTAGATTCGGTAAAGATTCTATATTACATAAATCTAAGATGAAAAATCACAACAATCTGATCAGAATGTCAGATTCTGTAACAGATTCGGTACTGTAGCAGATTCGGTAAAGTAGCAGATTCGGTAAAGATTCTGTATATCAGATTCTGTAAAAGAAACTGATCAGAAATACAAGAGACACACCCAGATTTAGTATAGATTCGGTAATCACAAGAATTGTAGCATGTAACCACTTAAAATAATGGATTAAGTGATACAGAAACTCAGATTCTGTATGAATTTGAAGTTCAAACTCAATTCAATCCTTTTGAACTAGATTCTGTAACCTTGCTGCACAAGGAAACACGTTAGTATCACACAAAATATCAAAGATACCGAAAGTATATGATACCGAATGTCAACTGTAGCAGTTGACAATACCGAGTCTAAGTTTAAAACTTAGAAATATGACAGAATCCTTTCTCAAACCACACCAATTAGCTGCGTATAATCAAACCGAATGTGATAGAATCACAATCACACCACAATCTGCAACACTTAAGATGAATTTAAGTAATGAAGCAGACTCGGTATGACAGTTACGATACCGAGTGTTGATCAAATCTTCAAAACTTAATGAATTGAAGAAATTGAACCGTCAGAAATGTGATTTAACACCTCACGAACACAACTGAATCCTTAAATCTTCACAAAAATCCAGAATCAAGCTTGAATTAAGCAATACCGAGAGTTTTAGCCACAAACTCTAAAAATCAACTTGATTCTCCATAATTGAAGTTAAAAAGCTGTAATGATGATCGAAACTCTTTCTAAAATACCTAATGCACCTTTGCTGAACTTATCACAAGAATCTGAACGTCAGATTATCAAATTCGATGATACCGAATGTGATTCAAAATATCGAGAGTAATCAGATTCTGTAATCTACAATCTCTGGATCGATATAGTGATGTAGAATCACTTCCTGGAAGCTCTGATACCAAATGATAGGTTAGATCATGTTGAGATTGAGAGAAATGATAAGATAAAGAGAGATTCGGTATGTAAGCATGAGACTCGGTATTAGAGAGAATCGCTACAATAACATTCCACAGCTTCTAGAACTCGGTTACAATGCAATGGCTATCTAATTAGGACTACTTAGGTTCCTTATATAGCGCTCTTCTAAGGAACCTTCATTTAAGCTTATTTTCACATTAACACTATACAACTTCGGGGTCCTAACATTAAGATCTCCCCAATGTGATATACCCCATCTCTCAAAGGAAAGCCTTTTATAAACTAAGGCATGCCTTGAACGTTTTTCAAATGTCGACACACTAATTTCACCATAAATAATTGTGTCGATGAATTCTGACCGACTCTGGACAAGATTTTATAAATCATATCCCCTGGTAGGTCTTCTAAAATACTCAGTTGTCTATCCTTAACATCAATTTTGTGTTTTTATACTGTAAAATTAGACGAGGATTAGATTCGTAAAAGATAATTAACAAATAATACACGCAATTTTTACATATAACATAAAGATACAAGCACACTACAATACATATATTACACATCATGGTTACTACTCTTCATTCCGACTCACTTGTTTCTTTCTCTTCGGACTTGGTTCGTTTCGCCAATTTCCTAGGGATATATGGTGCTTGTGACGACCCGGAAATTTCAAACCAAATTTAAATTTAATTCTTAATATGATTTTGATACGATAAGCATAGTCTGTATAGTTGAATCTTAAAATATTGAACTTTGTCCATGTATTTATTTTAACCTTCGACCATTACCGACGATTCATGAACAAATTGTTGTTAATAAATATGTATGTATATATATATATATATATATATATATATATATATATATATATATATATATATATATATATATATATATATATATATATATATATATAAGTGTATATGATAATGGGAATTAATAAAATACAATTTAATCATTTGAATTGGAAATGAAAAGAAATATACAAAGTAATTAAGTTGTTATTACAATGAGTCTATATATATATATATATATATATATATATATATATATATATATATATATATATATATATATATATATATATATATATATATATATATATAGTATAAATGTTAAATTTGATATTATACAATTAATACATCTTACATAATTAATAAATTGTAATATTAATATGTAAAATATAAATGCAAGTTAATTCTAGTTGTTATATTATTATATACATTATTATCAATACTATTAATATTACTACAAATTATAAAATAAAATTTATACATTTGATCTGATATGTTATTGTTATTATTAATATTATAATTATCAATGTTAATATCATCATTATTATAACTAATAATAAAATTATAATTTTTGTTATTATGACCATTATTAGTATCATTATAAATTTAATTATTATTATGGTTATTAAAAGTATTATTAACTTGATTACTAAAAATATCATTTTAGTATTGTCATTATTCTTATTAGTATTATTATGATCTTAATATCATTAATATTATTATTTTCTCTATTAATTATTATTATTATTAGTTTTGTTATTATTATTAATATTAATATTAATGTTAAATATTAAAGTTGTATTATAAATAATATTATAGCTCATGTAAAATACAGATATAACTAACTAAACAGATATATAGATATATCATACTGATATATACAAATTTCATATATACAAATATATAAAAACAGATATATAAACTATATATAGATAAATACGGATATAAACATATATAAATATAGATAAATTACGCAATTAAAAACCATGAAATCCAAAAATCCGTTTGACATCAACATCAGAATTATCTTATCGTCCTTCCTATCTTCAAATTTGATTCCAGGCGACTTCAATTCATAAGAAAGAATCCAAAAATCTGTTTAGGGTCATTATCATCTTTGTTTTTATTTATTTATTTTTTCTGAATTGATTCTTTATGTCGAGGTTCATTACCACAAAACCAACATTAATTGAGTCATTGTGATTGTAATAATATCATTTTCCATCTATACAACCCTCTGCTAATTCAACTCCAATATAAACAGAACAATTAAACTAAAAAAAAATTTAGAAAACAGTTGGGTTCCCTGTTCTTTTAAAATTTTTGCCAAAACTCAAATTCGAAATCCATTTCAAAAAGTATAAATGCAACATTGTTAAGATTGATCTAAACGAACTATCTGCAAAGTTTTAAACCTCAAATTTATCTATCGAGTTCTAATTTTGAGGTCAAAGTTAAACATTCAAAAGTCAACTAGGTGTTCTTCATTAAAATTCGAATTTGTTTTTATGCTTCAAGTTAAATTGATGATTTATAAAGATTCTATGAAAGATTTACAACATATTTTATGTTGTAATCATAATCCAAAACAGCCTTGAATCCAAAATCAAGAATTTTGTTCTTTTTTTTTACGAACTGCACAGCAGTTTTTTTTTTTTTTTTTATTTGTTTTGTTAAGCAATATCTCCCCAATCACAGGATGTTTCTAATTAAGTTACAAGTTTAATTCAAACTCTGAGCTCACTATTTTGATTGAGAGAATATCCTTGATCGATTGTATCGGTTGGAAAAGATGATGAAAAGGGGAAACAGAAGAATAGGTTTAAATAAATTCGGGGTTGGGTTTAGACAGAAGAAATGGGACAGAGGAACGGTTAAGAAGAGTGTCGGGTGTTCAAGAGGTCTTGGGTTTGAGTCCCGTTTGGTGCATTTCTTTTTAGGGTATACCTTTTCTTCTCATTTCCATAATTATTATTATTATTATTATTATTATTATTATTATTATTATTATTATTATTATTATTATTATTATTATTATTATTATTATTATTATTGTTATTAATTATTGATAGTATTACTTGCATTATAATTATCATTGTTATTATTATAATTACTAACATAAGTTTTAGATATCACTTATTATTATTATCAATACAATTATGATTATTATTATTATGATTATTATTATTATTATTATTGTTATTACAAAAATTGTATCATTAATAGTATTAGTATTAATTAGTATTATTATTAATATCATCATTAGAAATAAGACTTTTATTATTATTATTATTATTATTATTAAGTATTAAGTAGTATTATCAAAATTATTATTTTCATTATCATTATTATTACTAGTATTATTGTCATTAAACTTATTATCATTTTTCTCATTAGTAGAAAAATGAATATTTCTATAAGTTTTATTAATATAAGTATTACTATTATTATTATGACTAGGATTACAAATTGATGTTATAGAAGCTTTAGTTATTAGTATAGAAATTTAAAACGAAGATTTTGATAATGATTATGATTAATATTAATATTAATATCACTTTTGTAACAATTAGTATTATTAATCTTATAATTAGATAAAAGTATCATTATTAACAACATTACTATTATTATTAAAATTATCATTTTTAATAAAGTTATTATTAGTATTATTATTATTATTCTTAGTAAATCATTAATATCAAAACCATCATTTTTAAATAAATAAATATTTTGTATATAAAACATACTTATTACATATACTACAATTATATTAATGAGCCATATAACTATATATAAAACATATTAACATTATTTATACAAAAATTTATATACAACAAATTAGGTATTTTTCATATATAGACATATTAATATAACTATATAAATAATAATCATTTTCAAATATATATACAATATATAAAGTTATAACATATGAAATTGTTCAATTACGAGCATATATTTTAATATATATATATATATATATATATATATATATATATATATATATATATATATATATATATATATATATATATATATATATATATATATATATATACGAATGATATAGGTTCGTGAATCCGAGGCCAACCCTGCATTGTTCGGTATCGTCGTATGCATATTTTTACTACAAAATATCGTATTGTGAGTTATAGTCCCACTTTTAAAATCTAATATTTTTGGGATGAGAATACATGCAGTTTTATAAATGTTTTACAAAATAGACACAAGTACGTGAAACTACATTTTATGGTTGAATGATCAAAATCGAATATGCCCATTTTAGCTTGGTAGCGTAAGAATTAGGGAACTGGCCCCTAATTGACGCGAATCCTAAAGGTAGATCTACGGGAACTAACAACACCCATTCTGGAATTTGGAATGCTTTAGTACTTCGAGTTTATCATGTCCGATGGGTGTCCCGGAATGATGGGGATATTCTATATGCATCTTGTTAATGTCGGTTACCAGGTGTTCATCCATATGAATGATTATTTTTGTCTCTATGCATGGGACGTATATTTATGAGAAATGGAAATAAAAATCTTGTAGTCTATTAAAATGATGGAAATGATTGATTATGATAAACTAATGAACTCACCAACCTATTGACACTTTAAAGCATGTTTATTCTCAGGTATGAAAGAAATCTTCCGCTGTGCATTTTCTCACTTTAGAGATATTACTTGGAGTCATTCATGACATATTTCAAAAGACGTTGCATTCGAGTCGTTGAGTTCATCAAGATTATTATTAAGTCAATTATAGTTGGATATATTATGAAATGGTATGCATGCCGTCAACTTTCAATGTAATGAAAGTTTGTCTTTTAAAAACGAATGCAATGTTTGTAAAATGTATCATATAGAGGTCAAGTACCTCGCGATGTAACCAAATGTAATGTATTCGTCCAGATGGATTAGGACGGGCTATTTTAGTTGGTATCAGAGCGGTGGTCTTAGCGAACCAGGTCTGCATTAGTGTGTCTCACTGATAAGTCGTTAGGATGCATTAGTGAGTCTGGACTTCGACCGTGTCTGCATGTCAAAAGTTTTGCTTATCATTTTTGTCGGAAATTACCTGTTTATCATTTTTAGTCTAGACACATCTTATTGCATTGATTGCATGAATAGTGTAACATCCCAGGTAAACGTTCCCCGTAGCATGATATTGTCCGCTTTGCCCGTAGGCGCACTAATTTTTCTTGGCAACCACACACGACGAGCACTTTCCCAGGAGGTCACCCATCCTGGTAGTGCTCTCGCCTGAGCACGCTTAACTGCAGAATTCTCATGAGATCTGCTGCGCTTGTGGTCCCAAAACACGTCATGCTAGGAAAGGTCTCCACACCCTTATAAGGCATGCTTCGTTCCCCTCTCCAACTGATGTGGGACGGATGTAACATGGATGTTACAATCCTCCCCCCTAATGGGACACAGCGTCCTCGCTGTGCACGTTTGGCCCGGGGCCTGGCTCTGATACCATCTGTAACATCCCAGGTAAACGTTCCCCGTAGCATGATATTGTCCGCTTTGCCCGTAGGCGCACGGATTTTTCTTGGCAACCACACACGACGAGCACTTTCCCAGGAGGTCACCCATCCTGGTAGTGCTCTCGCCTGAGCACGCTTAACTGCAGAGTTCTCATGAGATCTGCTGCGCTTGTGGTCCCAAAACGCGTCATGCTAGGAAAGGTCTCCACACCCTTATAAGGCATGCTTCGTTCCCCTCTCCAACTGATGTGGGACGGATGTAACATGGATGTTACAAATAGTGTATAGACAAAATTCATATCTTAGCGTATCTGCTAATTCATATCTTAGCGTATCTGTTACTGTCGACTTTGCTTGACAGCTTCCGTAGATTCCTCCGTAACTTATGGGATTTTAGTATTATATATGCATGTGTAAATTATGTATTGCAGGGTACTAATCTACATCCTATAATCTATTTCTTATCGAAAATCCTTCATCTGATTGTACGAGATGAATCCCTCAACCAGTTCGAGTCCCTCAGATTCCAATAGCTATTCCGATAGTTATTCCGACAGCTATTCCGATATGGATTTCCACTCGAGCTCCGAAAGCAGTATAACCGGAATGGATCAACCAATTAGCCATCATCAATTCTGGTTGTTATACAATTAATAAATCTTACATAATTAATAAATTGTAATATTAATATGTAAAATATAAATGCAAGTTAATTCTAGTTGTTATATTATTATATACATTATTATCAATACTATTAATATTACTACAAATTATAAAATAAAATTTATACATTTGATCTGCTATGTTATTGTTATTATTAATATTATAATTATCAATATTAATATCATTATTATTATAACTAATAATAAAATTATAATTTTTGTTATTATGACCATTATTAGTATCATTATAAATTTAATTATTATTATGGTTATTAAAAGTATTATTAACTTGATTACTAAAAATATTATTTTAGTATTGTCATTATTCTTATTAGTATTATTATGATCTTAATATCATTAATATTATTATTTTCTCTATTAATTATTATTATTATTAGTTTTGTTATTATTATTAATATTAATGTTAAATATTAAAGTTGTATTATAAATAATATTATAGCTCATATAAAATACAGATATAACTAACTAAACAGATATATAGATATATCATACTGATATATACAGATTTCATATATACAAATATATAAAACAGATATATAAACTATATATAGATAAATACGGATATAAACATATATAAATATAGATAAATTACGCAATTAAAAACCATGAAATCCAAAAATCCGTTTGACATCAACATCAGAATTATCTTATCGTCCTTCATGTCTTCAAATTTGATTCCAGGCGACTTCAATTCACAAGAAAGAATCCAAAAATCTATTTAGGGTCATTATCATCTTTGTTTTTTTTTTTTCTGAATTGATTCTTTATGTCGAGGTTCATTACCACAAAACCAACGTTAATTGAGTCATTGTGATTGTAATAATATCATTTTCCATCTATACAACCCTCTGCTAATTCAATTCCAATATAAACAGAACAATTAAACTAAATTTTTTTTTAAAAAACAGTTGGGTTCCCTGTTCTTGTAAATTTTTTGCCAAAACTCAAATTCGAAATCCATTTCAAAAAGTATAAATGCAACGTTGTTAAGATTGATCTAAACGAACTAACTGCAAAGTTTTAAACCTCAAATCTATCTATCAAGTTCTAATTTTGAGGTCAAAGTTAAACATTCAAAAGTCAACCAGGTGTTCTTCATTAAAATTCGAATTTGTTTTTTTGCTTCAAGTTAAATTGATGATTTATAAAGATTCTATGCAAGATTTACAACATATTTTATGTTGTAATCATAATCCAAAACAGCCTTGAATCCAAAATCAAGAATTTTGTTCTTTTCTTTTTTTTTTTACGAACTGAACAGCAGTTTTTTTTTTTTTTTTTTTTTTTTGTTTTGTTTTGTTAAGCAAAATCTCCCCAATCACAGGATGTTTCTAATTAAGTTTCAAGTTTAGTTCAAACTCTGAGCTCACTATTTTGATTGAGAGAATATCCTTGATCGATTGTATCGGTTGGAAAAGATGATGAAAAGGGGAAACAGAAGAATAGGTTTAAATAAATTCGGGGTTGGGTTTAGACAGAAGAAATGGGACAGAGGAACGGTTAAGAAGAGTGTGACGCCCCGTACAAAACCATCGTGTACGGATCACCAACAACAGGATCATTACAAGGTCAAACACTATATGCTATTTGAAAATCGATTTGCATTCATAGAAGATAACGTTTTACAAAAGATAAATAGGAAACATTAACATGAGTACATGATACTAAGGTCATTACAAAGCTATCGTTTTGAAAATAACATAAGTTGCAATGCAAAGTAAAGTTCCATGCTTGAGACATCTCTAAGTAATGCATCGGAAGTCTAACACAGCAGTTCTGTAACAGCAAGTCTAACACCAAGACTAGAACAGCAAGTTTAACACCAAGACTAGAACAGCAAGTTTAACAGCGGAAGCAACATCGTCTAAGCACCTGAGAAATACATGCTTAAAAAGTCAACAAGAATGTTGGTGAGCTATAGTTTGTTTGTATCAGTAATGTAACGTAGGCCACGAGATTTCAGTGCTGCAAACAGCGTATCAAAACAGTATGTTCAAATCAGTATGTTCAAATCAGTATGAATAAGTATATGTATAAACGTGGGCACCCGGTAACTAGACTTTACGTTTATAACCCCCTGAAAGTACACTTGGCGAGTGCGTATGTTCACGAAGTATTAAACACCCGTTAAATGCTAGTGCGACTAGCCCGAGTGGGGATGTCAAATCCTATGGATCCATATCTAAGATTCGCGTTCACCGGTTCAAAGACCAATGACTACACGTTACCGTGCTAAAGGGAATGTTTATGCCATTATATAACCCGCACACATATAAAGTTTAAGTACTCGTGACTAACATGTAAAACGTAAAAAGCGCATGTATTCTCAGTCCCAAAATAGTGAAAGTAAAAATGGATGCTATAACTCACAGTGATAAAAGCGGTAAAGTCGGTAATGAAAGTACGCAAGTAGTAAGTCGGTCCGAAAGGTCGTCAACCTAAATCAAAGGTTACTAGGTCAGTAGGTTGTCTTAATAAGTTCTAATAGTGCATAAAATAAGTTTAAGTGTCATCATCATCATCATTCATCATCATAAAAGCTAAGTGAGTTTGACAAGAATAGAGATCGAAACAATAGGCTGACTTCGGTCAGCTGCTACGACCTCTACGTAAATCGAAAAGATGCATGGTCAGTGGCTATGGCTCCGTATATGAGTTCCCTAAAGGCTGACCAATTTTCAGGACCTAACTCGTCTTCGTTTGACCGTGGCGACGGTTTAAGTGCAAGTAGGTCAGAAATTTCAGCACAACGTTAATAGGGTGTAGTGACTCTCGGAGGGCCATAAATCCTAAATCGTAACTCGGATTAAGACGAGGCCTAAACGGAAAATCATCTACTCGAACCGAACTAACTGAAAATAAACTTTCCAGTAGCCCAGGTGGTCTGATCAGATACGAAAATCAGTGGACAACTGCTCCGGTGGGGTTCTTGGTGCTCGATGCTCATCACGGTTCTCATCCTTGATGCTTGTAGCTTCAAGTGTACAACTCGTTGATGGTTTAGCATCACTTTTGACCAAGATTCACCATCAATACACAATATATTAAGACCAAGTAAGAATACAACTCATTCGTGAGTCTTAGATGGATGATGAACCAATGTTACATCATATCCTTAGTCTTAACACTAATACAAGTCACAATAACAACTAAAGTTACAAACTTTACATCAATTTAACAAGTATGAACACAATCTAAGTCAAAAGAGGTGATGGAACCCTAAGCTAGAGAGCTTGGATCCATTTCACTCAAGTTACAAGGTTACAAAGCTAGAAAGCTTGAACCTTTAAGTTTTCTTGAAGATCTTGAAGCATAAAGCTTGGATCTTTAAGAAATATGAAGATAACAAACACAAGTTTGAATCCTTTTCACAAAACAACATGATCAAAGCAAAAAGAACTTAGATCTAACAAAAAGATATGAAGATTCAAGCTAGAAAGCTTGCATCTTGATTGTTCTTGAAGATCTTGAAGCATAAAGCTTGGATCTTGAAGATGCATGAAGATTACAAACAAAAGTTTGAATCTTTATCATAAAATAGATAGATTAAAGTATAAAAGAAGTAGATCTACAATGTTCTTGAAAGATTCATGCTTGAATCAACAAGATATAAGTAAGATCAAAGCTAAAAGGAACTTTGATCTCCATAAAATGATGATGATGATGATCATGAATTTGAAAAGGAAAAGAAGAAGGAAAAGAAGACTTACAAGTAATGCTAGAAAGGAAAGAAAGAGAGAAAGAACAAGTGTGTGAAAAACCAAAATGATCAAGTGTGGAAATGAGAGGCTAAAGGCTAGTATTTATAAGCAAAGAGTGATCACATGGATTGATGACATAGCAAGATCTAGGGTGGTGGTGGTGGATGGTTTATGGAGGGGGAGGGGAAGGACAAAAAGTTTACTTTTTGGCTAATGGTGTCTAAAGTGTGTCCTTTTGCTAGAATCTTATGTAACAAAGTTAATTATCCTTATCCATAATGCTAGCATGACTCACTAATTATTTATTTATTTATTTATTTATTATTATGGGCTATTAGTAATTATATTTGGGCTAATTAATTGGGTCACTAGCTAGAGTAGGGTGGGCTTGAGCCCAACAAGGTAAAAAGTCCAAAAAGGCTAACTATTGGGCTTTAACAATTAAATAAATAAGATTAAGCATCCAAAGGCCCAAGTAATTATTATTATAAAATAATAATTAATATTTCGCTGTCCAAAAGTTCCGGTTCCGACAAAAGTCAAACGTACGCGCAGTCCGCGTTTTAATCGTAACGGCAAGTAACGCTAACGGTTATAAAGCATCCAATGGACAAGTTAAGCATTCTAATCATACCAAGGTACATTTTAAAGTATATATGAATATAAAACATGTGTGCCAAGGTTCCAGAGTAATAAAGTAATGCAGTACGCACAAATACGCAGTTTCGCAAAAATACAAGGCACAAAAGCAAGTCGAAAAAGCTGGGTCGTTACAAAGAGTGTCGAATGTTCAAGAGGTCTTAGGTTCGAGTCCCGTTTGGTGCATTTCTTTTTAGGATATACCTTTTCTTCTCATTTCCATAATTATTATTATTATTATTATTATTATTATTATTATTATTATTATTATTATTATTATTATTATTATTATTATTATTATTATTGTTGTTGTTGTTGTTATTATTAATTATTGATAGTATTACTTGCATTATAATTATCATTGTTATTGTTATTATTATAATTACTAACATAAGTTTTAGATATCACTTATTATTATTATCAATACAATTATGATTATTATTATTATGATTATTATTATAATTATTATTATTACAAAAATTGTATCATTAATAATATTAGTATTAATTAGTATTAGTATTATTATTAATATCATCATTAGAAATAAGACTTTTATTATTATTATTATTATTATTATTATTATTATTATTATTATTATTATTATTATTATTAATAAGTATTAAGTAGTATTATCAAAATTATTATTTTCATTATCATTATTATTACTAGTATTATTGTTATTAAACTTATTATCATTTTTCTCATTAGTAGAAAAATGAATATTTCTATAATTTTTATTAATATAAGTATTACTATTATTATTATGACTAGGATTACAAATTGATTTTATAGAAGCTTTAGTTATTAGTATAGAAATTTAACACGAAGATTTTGATAATGATTATGATTAATATTAATATTAATATCACTTTTGTAACTATTAGTATTATTAATCTTATAATTAGATAAAAGTATCATTATTAACAATATTACTATTATTATTAAAATTATCATTTTTAATAAAGTTATTATTAGTATTATTATTATTCTTAGTAAATCATTAATATCAAAACCATCATTTTTAAACAAATAAATATTTTATATATAAAACATACTTATTACATATACTACAATTATATTAATGAGCCATATAACTATATATAAAACATATTAACATTATTTATACAAAAACTTATATACAACAAATTAGGTATTTTTCAGATATAGAGATATTAATATAACTATATAAATAATAATCATTTTCAAATATATATACAATATATAAAGTTATAAGATATGAAATTGTTCGATTACGAGTATATATTTTAATATATATATATATATATATATATATATATATATATATATATATATATATATATATATATATATACGAATGATATAGATTCGTGAATCCGAGGCCAACCCTGCATTGTTCGATATCATCGTATGCATATTTTTACTACAAAATATCGTATTGTGAGTTATAGTCCCACTTTTAAAATCTAATATTTTTGGGATGAGAATACATGCAGTTTTATAAATGTTTTACAAAATATACACAAGTACGTGAAACTATATTTTATGATTGAATGATCGAAATTGAATATGCTCCTTTTAGCTTGGTAGCCTAAGAATTAGGGAACTGGCCCCTAATTGACGCGAATCCTAAAGGTAGATCGAAGGGAACTAACAACCCCCATTCTGGAATTTGGAATGCTTTAGTACTTCGAGTTTATCATGTCCGATGGGTGTCCCAGAATGATGGGGATATTCTATATGCATCTTGTTAATGTCGGTTACCAGGTGTTCATCCATATGAATGATTATTTTTGTGTCTATGCATGGGACGTATATTTATGAGAAATGGAAATAAAAATCTTGTGGTCTATTAAAATGATGGAAATGATTAATTATGATAAACTAATGAACTCACCAACCTTTTGGTTGACACTTTAAAGCATGTTTATTCTCAGGTATGAAAGAAATCTTCCGCTGTGCATTTGCTCACTTTAGAGATATTACTTGGAGTCATTCATGACATATTTCAAAAGACGTTGCATTCGAGTCGTTGAGTTCATCAAGATTATTATTAAGTCAATTAAAGTTGGATATATTATGAAATGGTATGCATGCCGTCAACTTTCGATGTAATGAAACTTTGTCTTTTAAAAACGAATGCAATGTTTGTAAAATGTATCATATAGAGGTCAAGTACCTCGCGATGTAACCAAATGTAATGTATTCGTCCAGATGGATTAGGACGGGTTATTTCATTGCTCCCCTAATATGAGCCGTTGTTTTCACAAATGGTTTAGAAAAACCTGGTGGCTTAGATGTCCCCGGGTTATAGTTAAAACTTAAGAAATACGGGTGTTTGTGGTACACCCCATCTGGGTATTTAATGTTAACGTAGAGTTCATCGGGGTTGGAATTAGGTTTTTCTATTTTGATGCCTTTTCCCTTATTATTTTCTTTTGCTTTTTCAAATTGGGTCGAGGTAATTTCTATAACATCATCAGAATCCTCATCGGGATCCGATTCATCTGAAAATTGGTAATTTTCCCAATATTTTGTTTCCTCGGCGGAAACACCATTGACCATTTTTAACTTTGGTCCATTGGTTGAGAATTTTCTTTTATTTATCTGTTTTTCTGTGGTTCCTAATATTTCCTGCTCCGGTTCCTCTTCTTCCGGTTCCTCTTCTTCCGGTTCCTCTTCTTCTGGTTCCTCTTTGGGAATTTGTGAATCTTCTCAAAATATATTCGACTCTTCATTATTATTAGGTGAGTCGATGGGATTTGTATGAGAGGTAGACATCTATCACACAATATCAAACATGTTAAGAGATTAATATATCACATAATATTTACATGTTAACAATATATATAGTTTCCAACAAAAAGTGTTAAGCAATCATTTTTAAAGAAAACACGGTCGAAGTCCAGACTCACTAATGCCTCCTAACAAACTCGGTTAGACACACACTAATGCAATTTCTGGTTCTCTAAGACCAACGCTCGGATACCAACTGAAATGTCCCGTTCATATCGATTATAAACGTTTCATATTAATTGATTTCGTTGCGAGGTTTTAACCTCTATATGAGACGTTTGTCAAAGACTGCATTCGTTTTTAAAACAAACCATAACCTTATTTTATCGATAAATATTTAAAACATTACGAAGATTATCAAATAATGATAATCTAAAATATAGCATTTTCACACGACCATTACATAATGGTTTACAATAATATTACACAACAATTTAAGTCTTCGAATGCAGTTTTTAAACAATATTATACAAGCATGCTGACTATGATTCTTGTCTTTAAATTAGCATTCAACAGCGGAAGCTCTTAATAATCACCTGAGAATAAACATGCTTAAAACGTCAACAAAAATGCTGGTGAGTTATATTTTTAACCTATATATTATTAAATCATAATAATAGACCACAAGATTTTATTTTTTTCCATAAATATACATCTCATATCAGGCATTTTGCAAACTGCATAGAGATAAAATTCATTCATATGTTGAACACCTGGTAACCGATATTAACAAGATGCATATAGAATATCCCCATCATTCTGGGACTCTCATCGGATTTGATAAATCGAAGTACTAAAGCATCAGTAACTCGGATGAGGCTTGTTGGGCCAAATAGATCTATCTTTAGGATTCGCGTCAATCAGGGGCTATTTCCCTAATTCTTAGGCTACCAAGCTAAAAAGGTGCATATTCGGTTCGATAATCCAACATAGAAAGTAGTTTCGATTACTTGTGTCTATTTTGTAAAAAATTTATAAACTGCATGTATTCTCATCCCAAAAATAATAGATTTTAAAAGTGGGACTATAACTCACTTTCACAGATTTTTACTTTACCGAAAATAAGACTTGGCCACTGGTCGATTCACGAACCTATAACAAATATATACATATATATCAAAGTATGATCGAAATATATTCACAACATTTTTATTACGTTTTAATGATTTAAGTTTGTTAAGTTAGCAGTCCATCGTTAGTAATCTACAACTAATTGTCCATAGCTAATAGTACAGAAATAAATCAATATATATTATCTCGAATCAATCCATGACCCAGTGTATACAAGTCTCAGGCTAGATCAAAACTCAAAGTATATATATTTTGGAATCAACCTCAACCCTGTATAGCGAACTCTAGCATTACAGCATATAGAGTGTCTATGGTTGTTCCAAATAATATATATATATATGACGTCGATATGATATGTCAAAACATTGTATACGTGTCTATGATCTATCAAGATTACATAATATGTTAGAGTACATGTATAATACAATATAAGTTAGTTAAGTTATGGTTAGAATAGATTTGTTACAAATTTCACGTAGCTACAACAAGCAAAAATATCCAATTTTGTTTTACCTATAACTTCTTCGTTTTAAATCCGTTTTGAGCGATTCAAGTTGCTATGGTTTTATAATGAACTGAAATTTATGAAACTAAACAGAAAAAGTATAATTTTATAGTCGGAAATACAGGTTACAAGTTATTTTTGTAAGAGGTAGTCATTTCAGTCGAAAGAACGACTTCTTGATGACCATTTTGAAAAACATACTTTCACTTTGAGTTTAGCCATGATTTTTGGATATAGTTTTATGTTCATAAGAAAAATCATTTTCCCAGAAGGATAACTTTTAATTCAAAGTTTATCATAGTTTTTAATTATCTAACCCAAAACAGCCTCCGGTTTCACTACAACGGCGTATGTCCAGTTTTATGGTGTTTTTCGTGTTTCCAGGTTTTAAATCATTAAGTTAGCATATCATAAAGATATAGAACATGTCTTTAGTTGATTTTAAAAGTTAAGTTAGAAGGATTAACTTTGTTTGCGAACAAGTTTAGAATTAACTAAACTATGTTCTAGTGATTACATGTTCAAATCTTCGAATAAGATAGTTATATATGTATGAATCGAATGATGTTATGAACATCATTACTACCTCAAATATAGTAGGTAAACCTACTGGAAATCACAAAAATAATCTTGAGCTTGAATGGATCTTTGATGGCTTGGAAGTTCTTGAAGCAGAATCATGACACGAAAATAATTTTAAGTAAGATTATTACTCGAATTAAGATAGTTTATAGTTATAGAAATAGAATCAAAGTTTAAATATGAGTATTACCTTGATTTAGAAAGATAATCTACTGTAAATAACAAAGATTTCTTGAGATTGGATGATCACTTGAAATGGATTTGCAAGATTGGAAGTAAACTAGCAAATTTGAAAGGATTTTCGAAGTGTTCTTGAAGTGTTCTTCCTATGATGATTATAGCTTGATTCTTAAAGTAATTTTTGATGAAGATGATGATTAGTTTACTGGAAATTTTGTTCTTGAGAGTGTGTGTGTATTTAGAGAGAATTAGAAAGGGAATTGGAAGTGAAAAGGAGTGGGTGGTGAGTAGTGAAGGGTGAGTGGGGTTAAAAGGAGTTCTTGTTTTTGTTTCCTTGCTTATAAGTCATGCTAGTTGTCTAATTGTTGGTTCCACATGTTTGTTGACTATCTAGGGCTGCTAAGATCTGAATTATTATGTGTATATACTAATAGTATATACATCTAGGAGCTAGGTATTGTACGAGTATAAATACGGTTGCATACGAGTAGAATTGTTGATGAAAATGAATGAGAATGCAATTGTAAGCATTTTTGTTAAGTAGAAGTACTTTGATATGTGTCTTGAAGTCCTTCAAAAGTGTACTAATACTTCTTAATATATGATAATGCTAAAAACAAACATATATTTCATAGCATTATTCCTCAAGAAAGACAAGCTTTTAGTTGCAATTGTTCTATTTACAAGTGATATTCGTTTAAATAATAAAAGGTGAAGACAAAAGGCAGATTCGACGAATTGAAGACGCAAAGACCAAAAAGCTCAAAAGTACAAAATACAATCAAAGAGGTTCCAATTATTGATAAGAAACGTCTCGAAATTACAAGAGTACAAGATTCAAAACGCAAAATACAAGATATTAAATTATTCGCAAAGACGTTCGAAAATCCGGAACCGGGACCAGAGTCAACTCTCAACGCTCGACGCAACGGACTAAAAATTACAAGTTAACTATGTATATAAATATAATATAATATATAATTAATACTTAAAATTAATATATATATTATAATATATTTATAATTCGTCGGCAAACAAAGAGCCAAAGCTGAGTGAGCTGTAATTTCAAACTCCGCGACTTGCGGAGTTTGAAGAAGGAAAATGCCGCGAGTCGCCGAGTTCCCCTGAACTCAATTCCCTATAAAAGCCAACGCAGTTCGACGTAAAAAAATATCCTAAAATCTCTCTTTCTCTATATGTAAACGTAATATATATATATATATATATATATATATATATATATATATATATATATATATATATATATATATATATATATATATATATATATATATATATATATATATATATATATATACATATATATATATATATATATATATATATATATTTTAATTTTAATTTTAATTATAATTCTAATAATAAGGGTATGTTAGCGAATGCTGTAAGGGTGTAAGTCGAAATTCTGTCCGTGTAACGCTACGCTATTTTTGATCATTGTAAGTTATGTTCAACCTTTTTAATTTAATGTCTCGTAGCTAAGTTATTATTATGCTTATTTAAAACGAAGTAATCATGATGTTGGGCTAATTATTAAAATTGGGTAATTGGGCTTTGTACCATAATTGGGGTTTGGACAAAAGAGCGACACTTGTGGAAATTAGACTATGGGCTATTAATGGGCTTTATATTTGTTTAACTAAATGATAGTTTGTTAATTTTAACATAAAGATTTACAATTGGACGTCCCTATAAATAACCATATACACTCAATCGGACACGATGGGCGGGATATTTATATGTACGAATAATCGTTCATTTAACCGAACACGGGAATGGATTAATAGCCACTAGAATTATTAAAATAGGGGTAAAATTATGTACAAGGACACTTGGCATAATTGATAACAGAGTATTAAAACCTTGGGTTACACTCAGTCGACATCCTGGTGTAATTATTAAACAAAGTATTAAAATCTTGTTACAGTTTAAGTCCCCAATTAGTTGAAATATTTGACTTCGGGTATAAGGATAATTTGACGAGGACACTCGCACTTTATATTTATGACTGATGGACTGTTATGGACAAAAATCAGACGGACATATTAAATAATCCAGGACAATGGACAATTAACCCATGGGCATAAAACTAAAATCAACACGTCAAACATCATGATTACGGAAGTTTAAATAAGCATAATTCTTTTATTTCATATTTAATTTCCTTTATTTTATATTTAATTGCACTTCTAATTATCGCACTTTTATTTATTGTTATTGTATTTAATTGCACTTTTAATTATCGTACTTTTTAATTATCGCACTTTTATTTATCGCAATTTCATTATCGTTATTTACTTTACGCTTTAAATTAAGTCTTTTATTTATTTTTAATATTTTACATTTAGTTTTAACTGCGACTAAAGTTTTTAAAATCGACAAACCGGTCATTAAACGGTAAAAACCCCCCTTTATAATAATAATATTACTTATATATATATTTGTATTTTTATAAATTTAAACTAATATAGCGTTAAGCTTTGTGAAAAAGATTCCCTGTGGAACGAACCGGACTTACTAAAAACTACACTACTGTACGATTAGGTACACTGCCTATAAGTGTTGTAGCAAGGTTTAAGTATATCCATTCTATAAATAAATAAATATCTTGTGTAAAATTGTATCATATTTAATAGTATTTCCTAGTAAAATTTAATAGTATTTTATACCCCTTAGCTTTAACTATCAAGTATTTTTGGCGCCGCTGCCGGGGAACATCTAGCTTAAAAGCCGGAAGCGCAACGCTAATATATATATAAAAAAAACAAAAAGATTTTTATTTTTTAGTTTACTTTTATAAAAATACGTTTTTATAAAAATACGTTTTTATAAAAATACGTTTTAAATATTCCAAAACATAAAAAGAAAATATAAATATTTTTAAGAGTTTGTTAAATTTTTAAGTTTTATAAAGTTTCTTTATTTTTATTTTATAAAAAAATATAAGTTTTATTTAAATATTATATAAATATATTAATTAAATTAAAAACAGAAAAAAAAAAATTACGTCAAAAACTGAAACGAAACAGCCTGTCATCTGAAATTTGGAACCCCGCGACTCGTGGAGATTTACAGCTTCGGGCACCGCAAGTCGCGGAGCAGCCCTGACACGGGTACACAGGAATCCTAACAGCATTAATTACGGGATAATTATTATTATTATTAATTCTAAACCCTAATTAGGGTATTTTTATTATAATATTTAGTTTTAATTTGTTTATTTTGTTTTATTTAATTTTATTTAGTTTAATTAAATTATAAAATTAATAATTTTATAAAATAAATAATATAAAAATAATATTTTTATAAAAATTGTACTTTTTACAACTTTTAGTATATTTTTATATTTTGTCCTTTTTTTAATTGTTTTAGCGTAATATTTGTGTTTTTCGCTAGATTTTTAGGCTTTGTCGTAAAATCCCTTAAGTGCTTTTTCTTTAGACTAAGATTTAGGTGCTTTAGAATTTTGCGACGCCTTTTTAAGTTTTATTACCTTTTTAAGATATTGCCATTTGGGATATAGTTTTACTTGTAAGCTTTAATATTTTTAGACGCCTTTTACCTATGTATCAATTATCATTCCAATTAGTAATCTCAATTTGCGATTATAATTTTAAGTTAGTGGTAGTAATAAGGTTGGGTTAATCGAGTGTTTTTAAGTTCTATAAGTCATTTTTTTTCGACGCCTTTTATTTTTCAACCCTTTTCTTTTTTGACGCGCTCTTTTTCTTTCTTATTTCTCGCAATTCTAGTTTTAGGACATAGATTTTTATTCTACTTCTTATCTAAATTTCTTAAAATTACGAAAATTTATTTTAAGTGGTTAAATTGATAGACATCAAAATTTTCTGGTTCGTAGTAATAGTTGGATTTGTACGTGGACCGGGTTATTGGAGCCAAACAGTCCTCAATTATACTGAGACCAAACGAATCATGCCCCTCTACTGCATCTTTTGGCTATTCGAAACGTGGGCAAAATCAGAAAAGTCTATTAATTGGATAACTTATATAATTTTTTCTTTCCTTTTAAAAACTAATAGGATATTCAGTGAATGCACCGAGCAAGACGTTCACCACCTTTTGTACGTTCACCACCTGTAACTAGATCAAGACATTTAGCAAATATTACCGCCGTTGATTTTCCTTTAGAATCGTCATCCAGTCGACCAAGTACTCCAATTCAAATTTCCGATAATCCATTTTTTGAACCCGACCTCACAATTGAGAATCCGGATAATATTCAGGGACAATTCATAGATCCTGAACCATTAAATTTTCCTCCGGAACCACCAATCATTCAAACAGAGATTGTTGAGGAACGAACCGTTAAATCAGAATCCTCTAGTGATTCCGATTCAACAAATTCAATTATGGAGAATCTGGAACCTTTAAGTATGGAAGACCGAATGAGAGCTAAACACACTGGCCAAGGTCACGCAATTACTCATCCTGACATTAATGCACCAGATTATGAAATCAAAGGACAAATTCTACATATGGTGACTAATCAATGCCAATTTAGTGGTGCGCCGAAGGAAGATCCAAATGAACATCTTCGTACCTTTAATAGGATCTGCACACTATTTAAAATAAGAGAAGTTGAGGATGAACAGATATATCTCATGTTATTTCCCTGGACTTTAAAGGGAGAAGCCAAAGATTGGTTGGAATCGTTACCTGAAGGGGCGATTGATACATGGGACGTTTTAGTTGAAAATTTTCTTAAACAATTCTTTCCAGCATCTAAAGCCGTAAGACTTCAAGGAGAAATTGTTACGTTCACACAGAAACCGAATGAAACTCTATATGAGGCGTAGACTAGATTTGGAAAGTTATTAAGAGGATGTCCGCAACATGGTTTAGATACCTGTCAAACAGTACAAATATTCTACCAAGGATGCGACATCACTACAAGGAAAGACATAGATATTGCAGCTGGTGGTTCCATTATGAAGAAAACCGAAACTGATGCTTACAAAATTATTGATAACACTGCTTCCCACTCACATGAGTGGCACCAAGAAAAAGATATCGTTAGATCATCTAAAGCAGCTAGACCCGATTCTAGCCATGACTTAGATTCCATTTCCGCAAAGATAGATGCTGTCGAGAGACGAATGGAAAAGATGACTAAAGATATCCACTCAATACGAATTAGTTGTGAGCAGTGTGGAGGACCACATTTGACAAAAGATTGTCTCAGTATTGAATTAACAATGGAACAAAGAGAGAATGTTTCATATCTAAACCAAAGGCCTGAAAATAATTATCAGAATAATTATCAACCGCCAAGACCGATCTACAATCAAAACCAGAATTATAATCGAAATATTCCATATAACAACCAACAAGGTCCTAGCAATCAATAAGTATCCAATAATACTTACAATCAGCAAAGACCTAATTTTCAAAACAAACCACCACAAACCGATGATAAAAAGCCGAATTTAGAAGATATGATGACGAAGCTAGTTGAAACTCAAACGCAGTTTTTCACATCTCAAAAACAAACTAATGAACAAAATGCTCAAGCATTTAGAAATCAACAAGCTTCTATTCAAAACTTGGAACAAGAAGTAAGTAACCTAGCATGGTTAATAGGTGAAAGAAAACCGGGAAGTTTACCTAGTGATACAAATGCTAACCCCCGGAATGAAACAGCTAAAGCCATTACCACAAGAAGTGGTACAACACTTAAACCACCTGAAATACCTGTAACTTCTGATGAAGCTATTCCTACTCCACAAGAACCACAACCTGATCAAGATAAGGAAAAAGAACCGGTAGTTGAAAAGGTTAATGAAGATAACACATTTAAGGCTAAACCTTATGTTAAACCATACCAACCACCACTTCCTTACCCGAGTAAAATGAAAAAAGAGAAACTTGAAGCCGGGCAATCCAAATTCTTGGATATGTTTAAACAGATAAATGTAAATATTCCTTTCATTGATGTGATTTCAGGAATGCCTAGATATACTAAATTTCTGAAAGATCTAATCTCAAATAGAAAGAAAATGGAAGAACTCTCGGATGTTACTATGAATGCTAATTGTTCAGCAGTGCTGTTGAATAAGATACCAGAAAAATTATCTGATCCAGGAAGTTTCACAATTCCATGTTTTCTGGGTAGTCTTAGTTCAATAGAAACATTGGCAGACTTAGGTGCTAGTATAAATTTAATGCCGTATTCATTATACGCTAAACTAGACCTTGGAGAATTGAAACCAACAAGAATAAGTATACAACTAGCCGATAGATCAATAAAATATCCTAGAGGGATAATGGAAAACATGCTAGTTAAAGTTGGTACTTTAGTATTTCCAGTAGATTTTGTTGTTCTGGACATGGAAGAAGATTCTCAAGTTCCTCTCATATTAGGAAGACCATTCTTAAACATGGCTAAAGCAATGATAGACGTGTTCGGTAAGAAATTGACCCTAAGTATAGAGGATGAGAGTGTTACCTTTTAAGTTGATAGAGCAATGCAACAACCGCAATCTGCAGATGATACATGTTATTATATTCAAACTATAGATTCACATGCAGAATTGTTAGAAGAATTTTCAGAATTACAAGGAACATGAGAATGTTCTTTAGGAGAAGGAACTAAACCAATTGATGAAGTTGAAATGTTAGCTACACTAATAGCTAATGGATATGAAACAACAACAGAAGAAATTCAAATGCTAAAAGAAGAAGACAGATATCGATATAAATCATCGATAGAAGAACCTCCGACATTAGAGTTAAAGCCACTTCCAAACCATTTGGAATACGCTTATTTACATGGTGAATCTGAATTACCTGTAATAATATCGTCTTCTCTTACTGAAAATGAGAAATTACAACTCATTTCTGTGTTGAAAGCTCATAAACCAGCCATTGCATGGAAGATTCATGATATTAAAGGAATAAGTCCTTCGTATTGCACACATAAAATCCTTATGGAAGAAGGTCATAAAACGTATGTGCAACGCCAACGAAGACTAAATCCGAATATGCAAGATGTTGTTAAAAAGAAATAATTAAACTGCTAGATGCAGGTTTAATTTATCCAATTTCTGATAGTCCATGGGTAAGCCCAGTTCAATGCGTGCCTAAGAAGGGTGGCATGACTGTCATTACAAATGAGAAAAATGAGCTTATTCCTACTAGGACTGTAACAGGATGGCGTGTATGTATTGATTATAGAAAATTAAATGACGCCACCAGAAAAGATCACTTTCCTTACCTTTCATTGATCAAATGTTGGAAAGGCTAGCTGGAAACAGTTACTATTGTTTTCTAGATGGATTTTCCGGATATTTTCAAATTCCAATAGCACCCGAGGACCAAGAGAAAACCACGTTCACGTGCCCTTATGGTACTTTTGCTTACAAACGCATGCCATTTGGACTTAACGCCCCTGCAACCTTTCAAAGGTGTATGATGGCGATTTTTCACGACATGATAGAAGAATGCATGGAAGTTTTCATGGATGACTTTTCAGTCTTCGGTGATACATTTGAATCATGTTTAGCTAATCTTGAACGAATGCTGATTAGATGCGAACAATCAAATCTAGTACTTAATTGGGAGAAATGCCATTTCATGCTTAAAGAAGGCATTGTTCTTGGACATAAAATCTCAAAGGAAGGAATTGAAGTGGATAGAACTAAAGTAGATGTAATTGCTAAACTTCCACATCCCACCAATGTTAGAGGAGTTAGGAGTTTTCTAGGGCATGCCGGTTTTTACCGACGTTTCATAAAAGATTTTTCTAAAATTGCCACTCCTATGAATAAACTCCTAGAAAAGGATGCTCCATTCATCTTTTCAGATGAATGCATCAAATCTTTTAATATTCTTAAAGAGAAACTCACTAATGCGCCAATCATGATAACACCAAATTGGAATCTACCGTTTGAACTAATGTGTGATGCAAGTGATTTTGCAATGGGAGCCGTTTTAGGACAAAGGATTGAAAAAAGATTTCAACCTATATATTATGCTAGTAAGACATTACAAGGAGCATAAACGAATTACACAACTACTGAAAAAGAACTCCTTGCTATTGTCTTTGCTTTTGACCAATTTCGTTCATATCTCGTTCTAGCAAAAATGGTGGTCTATACCGACCATTCTGCTCTTAGATACCTATTTTTGAAACAAGATGCCAAACCAAGATTAATCCTTTGGATCTTGCTCCTACAAGAGTTCGATATTGAAATCCGAGATAAAAGAGGAGCAGAAAATCTCGCCGCTGATCATCTTTCTCGTCTTGAAAATCCTGAATTAGAAGTTCTAAATGAATCGGCCATACAAGACAACTTTCCTGATGAATATCTATTGAAGATAGATTATAATGAAATTCCATGGTTTGCAGACTATAGAAACTATTTAGTATGTGGATTCCTTGAAAAAGGATTATCGTACCAAAAACGAAAGAAATTCTTCAGTGATATAAAACACTATTTCTGGGAAGATCCACATCTGTTTAAAAGTTGTCCAGATGAAATAATACGCCGATGTGTATTCGGAGATGAAGCTAGTAAAATTTTTAACCATTGTCACACAGGACCAACAGGAGGGCATTATGGGCCTCAACTAACAGCAAGAATAGTTTATGATGCTGGATTCTATTGGCCTACAATTTACAAAGATGCACACCTTCTTTGCAA
Organism: Rutidosis leptorrhynchoides; assembly: GCF_046630445.1. Classification (NCBI taxonomy): domain Eukaryota; kingdom Viridiplantae; phylum Streptophyta; class Magnoliopsida; order Asterales; family Asteraceae; genus Rutidosis; species Rutidosis leptorrhynchoides. The sequence continues at coordinate 381,673,644 of NC_092338.1, forward strand.
ATCCTGTGATGCATGTCAAAGAGCCGGAAAAATAAGTCAACGTGATGAAATGCCACAAAATGTCATTCAAGTATGTGAAGTATTTGACATTTGGGGTATTGACTTTATGGGTCCATTTCCAAAATCTCATAATAATCTCTATATTCTCGTAGCCATTGATTATGTATCTAAATGGGCGGAAGCACAAGCTCTCCCAACTAACGATGCACGAGTTGTAGTCAACTTTTTAAAACGTCTTTTTGCAAGGTTTGGAACACCGAAAGCTTTAATAAGTGATCGGGGTACTCATTTCTGTAATAATCAACTTGAGAAAGTTCTTAAAAGATATGGAGTAACTCATAAAATCTCCACCGCATATCATCCACAAACAAGTGGACAAGTTGAAAATACCAACCGAGCTTTAAAAAGTATTCTAGAAAAAACCGTAGGATCAAATCCGAATGAATGGTCCATTAAATTGGAGGATGCACTCTGGGCTTTTAGAACAGCCTACAAAACTCCAATTGGAACCACACCTTTTAGACTCCTTTATGGAAAAGCATGTCATCTTCCAGTAGAAATTGAACACAAAGCATTTTGGACTTTGAAGACATGTAATCTTGATTTACATGAAGCTGGACGTCTACGGTTAAGTCAATTAAACGAATTAGAAGAATTAAGACAAGAAGCATACGAAAATTCGTGGATATATAAGGAAAGAACGAAGAAATGGCATGATAAAAGAATCAGAAGTTCAAAAGAATTCAAAGAAGGAGACAGAGTTCTTCTTTTCAATTCACGATTCAAGCTATTTCCTGGAAAATTGAAATCAAGATGGTCTGGACCATTCATAGTCAAAAGAGTTTTCCCATATGGAACAGTAGAGTTAATAAATTCAAATGGGATTGAATTTAAGGTTAATGGTCACAGAGTTAAACATTACATAGATAGTCCAATGGAAATCGACAATGAAGTTAATCACAATTTCGATACCACAGCTAACTAAGTGTGGGGAGATTCAAGTCTTTTAAAGGATAATATGTATTTCTGTTAGAGTTAGATTTTCTGTTTTCGTGTAGTTCTCGAAAATGGAACCCGAATGGTCTTTCCCTAGCAGACCCTAAAGAACTAGTCTTCTCCCCCCATTCTGAATTTTTATTTTTTTTAGGTTTTTACGAAATGAAGACTGCCTGTGAACTAAACCATGGTCTAATGCTACACGCTTTGATCACTAAACGTAATAATGACACACTTCCGAGTGAAATAGTATCAGTAATCAGAGAAAGATTGGACGGAGTAAGAAAAGAATCCATATGCGAAGATAATAAGTTACAATTTGGTAAAGGAAAATCAAAATCCGCAGCGAAAAGAAGAGCACGACACCTTGAAAGATGTCACAAATGCAGAAAATGGTCACATGGAGGTAAATGTTCAAATAATCAAACCTATTCAAACACCGAATTTGTTACTTTATGCAGAGACGGACCGTTCATATGTTTAGAAGAAAAAACACTGAATGCTCGAGGTTACGCTTATGTAGCTATGGAAAATCAATTAAACCGACTATCTTATGAATGGGATAGATCATATCACTAAGAATACTATCTCACAGGTAAGTCTGTACAGTTTTTATTTTTTATTTTCATTTTTAACCTTTTGATAATAAACGCTAATTTGTTCGCTATAAAGTATTAAATTGGTATTGAATAAAATTAGGTTTGGCGACCGAAATTATTGATATCATACAAAAATTTATTACATCACTGCGAAATTTAACGTTTATTCTTAAGGTATAAATATCTTTAATCAATCAACCCAAAATATTTCAAAAATTCGTCATGAGTTAAATTAGGTCATGGAACCGAAATTACTTTACCGAAAAGAGGGGCGCATATTTTTGATAATATTTGATTGATTAAAGTAGGATAAAAGCCAAAAAGATTTTTAATTTTATTTTTAGCATGTTTTTAAAATTAATATATAAATTTTAAATTAATATTGTGAACTTTGTAAGATCAATATATTTAAGTTTGTCAATATTTGAAAATTTTTAATATTTTTAATATAAGTTTGTATGTATAACAACAAAATTAAATATAAGTTTGGTGTGAATTTATAATATGAATTTTTAATTAAGTTTGGTGTGAATTTATAATATGAATTTTTAATTAAGTTTGGTGTGAATTTAAAATTTTATGCATTTTAAATTTAAGTTTGGTGTGAATTTAAAAACAAAAAAAAATTACTTTATTTCGCTAAGTTAAAAATATGATTTTTAAAATTCGTCGTAAGTTGATGACTAGGTCTTTAAACCGAAATTGCTTTACCCGAGGGAGGGACGAGAACTTTTATTATCATTATTTTTAATCTTATTGACTTAAAGTATGCCAAAAACATTTAAAAAAACCCAAAAATCTTAGCTTTTAAAACAATCGCTACAAAAAGACAAATTTTAAAATTTTGTCGAGGGACAGACTAGGACATCGATCCGAAACGACCTCGTCCTAAAACAAAGGAAAATAAAATTTTAAATTTATTTTATATTTGTTTTATAAGTTAAGGCTTATTAAAAAAAATGTGGTCGCGACTCGCGGAGTTTGAAGAACACAAACACCGCAAGTCGCGGAGCTTGCAAAATCCAGAAAAAATAAAAAGCTGAACGAACAGATCAGTCCACAAAACCCAACTCAAAAATACTGCGAAAAACACACACAAACACATCACAAAATCGAATTTTTTCACCGAAAATCATCACATTTTTTACTAAAATCATGTTGAGAAGGATGCTATCAAGGAATTACTCAAGAAAAACGGTAAATTTCTACACCTAAACACCATTTAATCCGAAAATTAGTGTTCTTGAGCAATTTTATACCCAATTCGATTTTGATGCTTTTTAGTGTAATTATGCTTAAATTGCTTGTGTATTATGCTTGTATAACCTAGATTGATGCTATTTAACATGATTAGAAGCCTTAAACTTCAAATTTTGAGTAATCTAGGGTTTGTGTTCTTGAGCAATTTGGGGCTTTTTGATATAAACAGGTTATGGCCGATTTTTGTCATGAATTGTTGCTAAATTAAGTAGTGTAACATATTTAGATAGTTAAATGATCCAAACTTTGAGCCTAAACATGATTTTGAGAATTAAAGTGGACTTTTTCAAGTCTAAAATTCATGAACTTGATTTTTAAGAGATAATGACATTTGAAACTTGTTTAATTGCTAGTAATGATTATTTTGACATGTTATTTGAGTTGAATGCTTATGAACTTGGCGAACATTTTCGTATATGCTTATTTGAAAAAGTGTAGATTTGATAAAAATATGAAAATGAGCTTAAGTTTGATATAAATTGAACATGTCATTGTAATTATTTTGATTGATGATTTTGCTGACACTAATGCATATTTGGATGCACAAAAATTGTGTTTGATGTGTTTTGCAGACTGAAAGGGGTGAATCTTCATCCCAAGCTCTCAATGCTCCTCCTGAGAATGTGGAACAACAGGATGTTGATAGCTATTATAAACAAGATATACCTCATCCAGTTATGACATTTTCAGATATGCACTTGGAAGAGTTGCATCCGAACTTGAGATTTGACAGACGTTGGATAGATTATCCAAAATACCAAAGGGGCTTGCATACTCTTCATTCTAAAACTGTTGAAGTACCTAGGGTAATAGAATGGGGACCATTAGAAGCTGTAGAATTGGCCGGGCCAATTAGAGAATTACTTACACAGAGGTATGGTAATTCTACTTTTAACGATTGAGTACGTTTATTCAACATACGTAGACCTGTATATAAAGTATGGTGTGAAGAATTATTGTGTAGTATAGAAATAAATGATCGGGTAGTTAGTTTAACCGATCGATCTTTTATTAGATTTTTGTTAGGAGGTTCGATGCGCCACATGTCTTTACTAGACATGGCTCAGGCTTTACGTATATATACGCCTGAGGAGTTAGCGTCTGCCGATTGCAGAGGGTTGATACTAAATGGTAGAAAGATTGATGAAAATTTTGATACACGTGGTGTATGGAGTCAAATGACTAGCCATCACCGATTTAAAGGGGGAAATTACTCTTATTTGGATATAGATAGAGCAGAGTTAAGAGTAATTCGTAGGTTTTTAGCTAATTCGATTACGCAAAGAGGTAAGAATAAGGAAAAGGTAAATGAACAGGATTTATTTTACCATATGTGTATTCGAGACCTACAAAGCGCTGTAAGTATACCTTGTTGTGTGGGTTATTATTTATCAGCTATGGTTAGGGGGATGAGACCGCATAGCATAATAGGAGGTGGTATATTTATTACTTTGATTGCTGAATATCTCGGTGTGGATATAAGTCGGGGGGGATTATTAGTCGAAGAACCAGAACCCCGCGATACAATAGGTTTAAATGTATACCATGGTGCGAAGGTTTTGAAGAGGCGAAATAACGCCGCAGTACAATACCATGGTAGACATCCACAGGTTAAGAGAAACCAACAGCCAGGTAATGTGGGAGGGGGAAATGAAATGATAGAAATGCAAAGGTTTATAGCTTCACAAGAGTATGAAAATGCTAGACATAGAGCATTTGAAGATTGGCAAGTTCATCAAAACTAAATCATAGCTCATTGCCAACATGTAGGTAGAAACTATATTCCTACTCCATCACCCGTATTTCCTCCCTTGTCTATAGAGATCCAACCACCGTATCCTACGTATAACCCAGCCGAAGCATTCTATAACACATACGGTTATGCATGGAACCCCTACTGGTATCAGTATCATCCCTAGTCTACTTAGTTTTATTTATTTTATTATTTGTAATGTTGATACATTTAATACTTATGTTAATATTGTAATAGCTTTTATAATTTTCTAACTTTTATTATTAGATTTTAATAATTTTTGAATGTGGGGTAATATACCAAACTTCAAAAATATGTATATATGTTTACAGTTTATCTTATGTACACAACGGGGAAAAACAACGCATTTTCAAAGACTGGTATTAAGTTCAGCAAAAGCAACTAATTTTGACGACAAGATGCAAAATATATGTGAAATAACAACGAGAAGGAATGAACAAATGATGTGCACCATTTATCATTCAACACAAACAACAATATGTTTGGAAAATTTGGTAAAATTTAATCATTTCTACGCTAATCACCCTCAATAATTTAAATTGTTACTGATTTCTTGCAAATGAGGGCATTGCAAGATCTTAAGTGTGGGAAGGGGTTAAATTCTTTCGAATTTTTAAAATTTTTATCTTAAACACTTGGTTACCATTAAAAATACTAGTAAAGCAGTAGTTGTATTAGAATCTAGTACTCTCTGATAATAAAGAACAGCCCTAGTCTTATATACTGACTACCCAATTCTAGTAAAAAATTTCAAAATTTTCAATTAAATGAACTCAAAATCATGTTTATACATATTTATGAACGATAAAACTAGGTGTTAACACCGAAATTATTGTTACCTTGGAAAGGACATAAATTGAGAAACAAACCAAAATGTTAGAATTCATTTAAAATGGAATAGAGGACAATAAAAAGGAAAATAAAAGCCAAGTGTGGGAAAAATTACCAAGTTATCTTAAACATATGTCACATATTTCTATAACAAATAACTGAAAATACTTTTGCTTTGGACTAAACTAAACTGTTTTACCCGATGAAAGAAAAGAAGAGATGGATCTACACGATGAATCAATTTCATCATTAAAAGGAAGTAAAGTCTTCCGAAAAAGAAACGCGCTTCTTGATTTAGGTCATGAAGTTGTCGTCCAGACCAGCTGTAGGTTGATGAAAAATCTAGAAAAGTCATCTCTAAAATCAGCAGGAAATCCACGGACCTCAGTATAAAACAGGTTCGCCAAGTGGTCAGATTTATCCTAACCATGAGAAGGATTTATCTCGTACAATGGGGGGGCACCGTGCAAATTAGCTTGATAAGACTAATGAATCAGATCCCCAGAAAGGATAATCTCCTTAAAGATTAAAAATCAGCTTATAAGCCTAATATTACTCAATCCTTGAGATTGACCTTAAAGATTGAGAATTCAAACTCATGGAATTCAATGATATCTAAACTCGAGCTTGAACGAGAAAAATATTTTGATCAAATTACAAACCAATTTGTTTTCTGAAAACCCATTTTCAATGCGTTCATTACCATTGAACGTAAAATCCTAGGAATTCACCTAGAATTCATTAGGTCATCTGAACCAAATCGGGTGTCAACCGTAAGAACGGTGGTTGCATAGCATGGTCAAAGACAAGACCTTGTGCCAGACCGAAAAAATTATAAGGGTGAGCTTTACTATTGCTCCTACCAAGGATAGTAATTGCGTCTGACACGTTATAGACCATAATTAAAAGCATATCAGGGGACATTGCCTTAACAGTTGCTTGTTCAACGCTTTCCTTTACAACCGGATGGTAGTTTATCGAAAGGTAATATACGGGACAAGTGAACTGGACGTGTTGCTTTCCTAATACAAGGTTAGCAAGTGGGTAACACAAAACCACAAGTGTTGAGCTAAAATTTTCAAATCTGAAACCCACACAACCCATAAAAATATTTTGCAAACACCGGTGAAGGGTTATTCCGGAAAACATATCTAGGGTAAAAAACTAGATTTAATTTTCAAAAGATCAAATGTTTTCATAAAGATTCAATTTCCTTAATGGATCTAAATTTTTATAGTCATGTGGGACTGTAAACCATATCGTTACTACCATTGTTTATACCGCCGTATAGAAATCACTGATGTACAAAGTGTGAAGAATAAAGAAGTGATTCTAGTATTTCAAGACTATATTGCTTGAGGACAAGCAACGCTCAAGTGTGGGAATATTTGATAATGCTAAAAACGAACATATATTTCATAGCATTATTCCTCAAGAAAGACAAGCTTTTAGTTGCAATTGTTCTATTTACAAGTGATATTCGTTTAAATAATAAAAGGTGAAGACAAAAGGCAGATTCGACGAATTGAAGACGCAAACGACCAAAAAGCTCAAAAGTACAAAATACAATCAAAGAGGTTCCAATTATTGATAAGAAACGTCTCGAAATTACAAGAGTACAAGATTCAAAACGCAAAGTACAAGATATTAAATTATTCGCAAAGACGTTCGAAAATCCGGAACCGGGACCAGAGTCAACTCTCAACGCTCGACGCAACGGACTAAAAATTACAAGTTAACTATGTATATAAATATAATATAATATATAATTAATTCTTAAAATTAATATATATATTATAATATATTTATAATTCGTCGGCAAACAAAGAGCCAAAGCTGAGTGAGCTGTAATTTCAAACTCCGCGACTTGCGGAGTTTGAAGAAGGAAAATGCCGCGAGTCGCGGAGTTCCCCTGGACTCAATTCCCTATAAAAGCCAACGCAGTTCGACGTAAAAAAATATCCTAAAATCTCTCTTTCTCTATATGTAAACGTAATATATATATATATATATATATATATATATATATATATATATATATATATATATATATATATATATATATATATATATTTTAATTTTAATTTTAATTTTAATTATAATTCTAATAATAAGGGTATGTTAGCGAATGTTGTAAGGGTGTAAGTCGAAATTCTGTCCGTGTAACGCTACGCTATTTTTAATCATTGTAAGTTATGTTCAACCTTTTTAATTTAATGTCTCGTAGCTAAGTTATTATTATGCTTATTTAAAACGAAGTAATCATGATGTTGGGCTAATTATTAAAATTGGGTAATTGGGCTTTGTACCATAATTGGGGTTTGGACAAAAGAACGACACTTGTGAAAATTAGACTATGGGCTATTAATGGGCTTTATATTTGTTTAACTAAATGATAGTTTGTTAATTTTAATATAAAGATTTACAATTGGACGTCCCTATAAATAACCATATACACTCAATCGGACACGATGGGCGGGATATTTATATGTACGAATAATCGTTCATTTAACCGGACACGGGAATGGATTAATAGCCACTAGAATTATTAAAACAGGGGTGAAATTATGTACAAGGACACTTGGAATAATTGATAACAGAGTATTAAAACCTTGGGTTACACTCAGTCGACATCCTGGTGTAATTATTAAACAAAGTATTAAAATCTTGTTACAGTTTAAGTCCCCAATTAGTTGGAATATTTGACTTCGGGTATAAGGATAATTTGACGAGGACACTCGCACTTTATATTTATGACTGATGGACTGTTATGGACAAAAATCAGACGGACATATTAAATAATCCAGGACAAAGGACAATTAACCCATGGGCATAAAACTAAAATCAACACGTCAAACATCATGATTACGGAAGTTTAAATAAGCATAATTCTTTTATTTCATATTTAATTTCCTTTATTTTATATTTAATTGCACTTCTAATTATCGCACTTTTATTTATTGTTATTGTATTTAATTGCACTTTTAATTATCGTACTTTTTAATTATCGCACTTTTATTTATCACAATTTCATTATCGTTATTTACTTTACGCTTTAAATTAAGTCTTTTATTTATTTTTAATATTTTACATTTGGTTTTAACTGCGACTAAAGTTTTTAAAATCGACAAACCGGTCATTAAACGGTAAAAACCCCCCTTTATAATAATAATATTACTTATATATATATTTGTATTTTTATAAATTTAAACTAATATAGCGTTAAGCTTTGTGAAAAAGATTCCCTGTGGAACGAACCGGACTTACTAAAAACTACACTACTGTACGATTAGGTACACTGCATATAAGTGTTGTAGCAAGGTTTAAGTATATCCATTCTATAAATAAATAAATATCTTGTGTAAAATTGTATCATATTTAATAGTATTTCCTAGTAAAATTTAATAGTATTTTATACCCCTTAGCTTTAACTATCAATATACTACATGTATATACATTTTAACTGAGTCGTTAAGTCATCGTTAGTCGTTACATGTAAGTGTTGTTTTGAAACCTTTAAGTTAACGATCTCATTTAATGTTGTTAACCCATTATTATTATATCTAATGAGATGTTAAATTATTACATTATCATGATATTATGATTTATGAATATATCTTAATATGATATATATACATTAAAAATGTCGTTACAACGATAATCGTTACATATATGCCTCGTTTCGAGATTCTTAAGTTAGTAGTCTTGTTTTACATATGTAGTTCATTGTTAACATACATAATGATATATATAATTATCATTTCATCATGTTAAACATATATATATATATCAATATCTTAATATGATTCATATGTATTTAGTAAGACGTTGTTATAACGAAAATCGTTATATATATCGTTTTGAGTTTCTTAATTCAATAGTCTCATTTTTATGTATATAACTCATTGTTAATATGCTTAGTGAGATACTTACTTACCAAAATCTCATGTTAACTATATATATATATATATATATATATATATATATATATATATATATATATATATATATATATATATATATATATGCATATATATATCATCATGTAGTTTTTACAAGCTTTTAACGTTCGTGAATCACCGGTCAACTTGGGTGGTCAATTGTCTACATGAAACTCATTTCAAATAATCAAGTCTTATCAAGTTTGATTGCTTAACATGTTGGAAACATTTAATCATGCAAATAAAGTTTTCAATTAATATATAAACATGAAAAAGTTCGGGTCACTACAATTTGGTAGTACTGTAGTAGTTAGTCTTAGATGTAGATATAGTCGATATCATAGCAACATTTGAATTTCGAGGTTTTTAGTCTTGTATATTCTCATGGGTGATGATATGTACACAACCCAATTTTGTTATGTACACAACCATTATGCTTTACAGTATTGTAATGTACAACACTGTAAAACATGATGGTTGTGTACATAACAAAATTGGGTTGTGTACATATCACTCCCCTATTCTCATTGATTGATTAATAGGATGTCTTTTGCTTCTTTTTTATTTAAAAAAAGTATTACTTATATTAGACCATTTAATTTATACCGATTTGTGGTTAATAATAAAATTTGATATTATAAATTATAAATATATATTAGTCATTATAGCATAATCGTCATTTCCTGTTCACTCGCACTATTTCCAAAGTTTTAATATATAATACATTAACCTTATATAATAAATTATGGGAATTCTAATTGTTTTGACCCACTATTATGCAAACGACAATTCAAAAAACAACCCCAGATTTACACTTTTGGAGTTACTAATTGTAAATTTTTAACATAATTTATAAGCTTATCCCAGATTTTTACATAATCCAATATACATTAATTAACTTTAACTTTATATACTAAAAGGCATGAAAATTTTGATCGCTTTGACCCATGGTTATGCAAAACAACCCCAAATTTACACTTTCGCCCCTAAACTTTAGTTACTAATTGTAAATTTTCAACATAATTTATAAACTTACCCCATTTAGGGGTGTAAGATGTAAATTCTATTTTTTAATATTAACTTATTCCAACAACCCACTTAAATTTTTAATGGGGCTTATCATTCTATCCGTCGCGAGTTATTCTTCCTCCGACATCACCGTTAAACTCGAAATAATTTTACGAACACACTAACTTACTGTGATCAAAACGGACGCTTTTTTAAAGCGCTAACCATTTTCCCTTACTTATATATATATATATATATATATATATATATATATATATATATATATATATATATATATATATATATATATATATATATATATATATATATTTCCTATTTGATGTGAGTTATTTTCCACCGCCATCACCATTCTACTCAAAATAATTTTGAGTACACAACGCAACTAACTATACTCAAAATGTATTGTTTTTAAAAATGCTAATCACGTGGATATGTAGAGCACCTGCTAAGTTATACATTACTGCCCCATTTTTTTCCCGAAAATCTCCCCTACGTTTTACCTCGACATTAGCTTCATAAAGGACGTTAAAAACGTGTCGCCGATAAGTCTATTAGGTATCAACCAACGTATATCCAAATACAATTGTAGTAACAAGCGGTCCGATTTTTTCTATTAATTGTTGTTATTGTGATTTGGTCATATTATATATGTGATCAACTTTATTTATCTAAATATTAAACTATGTATATATATATAGCCAAAAGTTCAAACGAGAATCACAAAAAGAGCGAGAACTGCGAGAACTTTTAATTTACACAGATTTTTCACCTGTGAGTAGATTGAATCACCTACAAATATTGATGGAGAGTAAGAATGAACATAAAAAAGTTTGAAAAAACTTATATTTCAATTATATAATCAAATTTATAATTTCTCGTTCACATTTGCATATTTCTTTATGATACATGTGAACATTTCATATAATTAACAATTTAACATGTAATTTGTGGTAATGAACATACATTTGTAAATGATATGAACATTAATTAACATGTGCATGTAATTTGTTGCATTTAAATGCATAAAAACTATAAAATTAAAATGTTCTCGCAGTTCTCATCATTTTTGTGGTTCTCGTTTGAACCTGCCCATATATATATATATATATATATATATATATATATATATATATATATATATATATATATATATATATATATATATATATATAATGTTACCTTATTGACGAATTATTAAAGAATATAATATATTGATTAAATTTACCACTTTGAAAAATAAAATAAATGTAATAGTATTAATGAAAAAGTTTAAATTTTTTAATTTTCAATATATACCACAAGGCATGGTAAATTTTGTCGTACATATTATTCAAACGACATTTCCTATCTTAGTAATATATACTTGGTCATTTTTCTAAACCATACATGACTTTTATTTTGAGTTATATTGGAAGATTTGGTGTCTTAATTTTCTTTATATACATTTTGTAACTAAATATTTTTCTACTTAATAACAATACCGCCAAGCATGATGAACATGGAGCCAAGAAAACTGCAAAAAGAATTTTTATCGTCGTAGTCATTTCCTTCATGTAAATAACTAATAACGCACAGTAAACAAACACTAATGGTATCGAATAGTATTAAACTATGACCCTCCAACTAAACAACTACAAAACTACAACAACCCTCATGGCAATGCGCGTCCGTTCCGTTAATCGCTATTACTATTGCAAAGATAATAAAGAAAAAATTATATTGTATGGCAAAATATATAACCTTAATTCCATTTGACTTTATTGTTATATACTACTCTTTAATGCTATACTACTATTTGTTGATATATCTCGTGCTACAATACTAATCGTACTGTTAATATTTCTTTAAAAAAGTAGCATCGTACCGTAATGGGTTTTAATTAAAGTTGTGGATTCACGAGCAAGTTAATTGAGAATTAAAAAGAATCAAGTGATCCTTAAAGTCAAAGATTGATATTCAGAGTAAGGCCCCCTGAATACGTGTTGAGACCCCACATAAACATGAATACGTGTTGAGACCCCACATAAACAAAATTAGACGTTTTTTAGCCAATCATCCAAAGACATGCTATTTATCATGGCCATTTTAAATATCATTTATAGGAGCATTATTGCGTTCCCTCTTGCAACAAATACCCAAGAAACAAATTTTTAAACAGTTTTTTCATAAAGCTTGCTATTAAACTTTTGTTTTCACTGTTTTATTTATGTATGTTAGGTAACAAGAAAGGTGGGGATCGCGCGTTGCTGCTTGAAAAGTGCTAGCGATTTAGAAAGAGACAAACATAATTTACATATTACATTGTTCATAGTTTAGAACGGATGTTCGCGTTCACGACACACATAATTTACATATTCTAAGTTGATATTGCCTAGCTATGCAGCCCAAAAGAGTACTTACAAATTACAGTGTTCTAACGCGACACAACCAACACACATAATTTACATATTTTAAGGTGATGACGCCTAGTTATGCAGGCCAAAAGAGTGTTCTAAACGGTCGGGGGTGGTCTACGTGCTGCCTTCACCGTGCATACGCTTTGCCTCAGTGACCTCGCTGTCCGAAGTGAATAGAGCTCGCCTTGCTGTGCCTCTGGATGGTCCGTCTTTTGGTTGTTCGCAGGTTTCTAAATGATTGTTTGTTGCAGGTGGCGTGGTCAATGCTGAAGCTGCAATCAAAGTTTGAAAATCAGTTGTCGAAACACATTTTGTCCCAATAAATGCACCATTACAAACAGGGTTCAAATCTTTTTTCAAATTTTCAAAAGCACCTTCATAATCAATCCTCTTATCTTTATTAAAATCATCAAAACAGATACTAATAATCTTATCTATTATTTTGAAATCATTAACAGAATCCATAACTAACTCATGGAACATGATCAATATAATGACATGATAAACATAAATACTTACAGTTGGTGTATTCAGTATCCCAAACATTAACAGTTAAACTTTCCCTTTGAAAGATTGAAAATAGTTAACTAAGTCATGAACACACTTTAATCTTCAGTGTGTATATTTTTGGATCATATTTGACTATTTGAGTTGGCATTGTGATAAAATGAGATATGTGTATATTTTTGGATCATATTTGACTATTTGAGTTGGCATTGTAATAAAATGAGATAAAGAGAGGATAGTTATGACCATGGCAGACTGAGAATTGCATATAATCAACTGCACCCTAAGCATAAATGTACAGGGGATACTTATGTAATTGACTTAAACACACACAACACAAATGACATGACTCAGGTTGACTCATAAACCTAATATTTAGTTTAGGAGTTTGAAAATTGGTAAAATAAAATTAGAACAGAAAATATGACTCTCTATCTAATAATTCAATACCAGGACCACTATATTATCACAAAACCTAACATGTAAAATTGTAATTACATTATATTATGTTCACATATTAATATGAAGCAGAAGTTTAATTTAGAAACCTAACCTGTATCCAAGGGCTGGGTATTTGTGGGGTCAGCCGATGACCTGCGGTTGCAGTTTGAGTGGGGATTGCGTCTAGTAGCTTCACGACAGTAAATTCTGGAAATTGTTGCCTTGATAGTGGGTTGTAACGGAACTTAAATGTGTGCGTCTGTCCTTGAATTGCTTCAATGAGCGGAGGTAATTCATGAGCCTGATCGAATCCTCTAACTGTTACCAGCTCTTTGCACGTGTGGCCTACAATTTCATTCCCGACTTCGGGGAAAAACATAAAAAAGTCTGTTGTTGATGTGTCGCTGACAATTGCCTTGAAACAGTACCTGAGGAAAACAACAGTTAACATATTTTTCTAACGCAGACCCTAATCCAGCAAATAAAAGCCAATTTTCAGGGCTGACTAATCATCAAATTCTCATGAATATCTCAATTGACAAACACAATTAATTAACAACTCCAAATCTTAATTATCTATTAGTAGTGGGGCAGTAAAAGCTCAAATCTTTCGACCTTCATAACTATATTTAAGCAGTTTATATTTTTTCTACCAAAGATGGAATTTGTGTTGCAATGTTAAATAATTTGCTAGTCATCGTTATGTGAATAATTTTTTTTTAATGCCTAACGATTCGTATCTCGAAAAAGGCAGAAATGCTTATAATAACATAGTTCATTGTGCTCACATGGGTCTGTAGGTTGATTGTCTCTTGTGGGTCCTGCATGTGTAGCTGTTTGGCTCGTCTGGGTCCTCAACGACTTTGAACGAACATTCGGTGCAACTCTTATAGAACCAATCTCTGTTTCCACCAACCTGCTCTATGGTAGCTGCTCTATGGTAGCTTCAGAAGTAAAATCGACGGACTGCAAAAGTAGATAAATTTTAGTCGGTTGTTCATATGACAGGGTAGATGCAATAAACATGTGTACCTATTGATGGTCGTTTAATTGTCTAGGTGGTAATAAGTTTAACGAACTTTTACAGTAAATTTGTAATTCTGGTGTTTGCAGCATGTTGAGTTTCTTATTTGCAAGTGTATGATGTATATAAATAGCATTCAGGATTTAAGTTTTTTTTTTCCAACATGAAAGTCACCCTCCAGATGTTTAAGCCATGTGTGTTTTTTTTTTAATATTAAACTTACCCTATATTTGTGTAAGTTATGTGTGAGTAGATCTGCAATCGGGTATCTGTTGCGCACTCGCTCAATCGCCATGTCATTTGATCTTGTCTGTTGATTATCAAAGGTGGGTGTGCAAGAAACCTCTCTGTGTGCCTATATAAAGGAAATATGTTAACATTTAAAAGGGCCGGCGCTAAATGTAAAATGCAACTGACCTCTGCGTATTGAACGAATTGAAAGTTTTTTTTACTTACTCATTTATCGAATCGAAAAACTCTGGAATTGGTGGATTGAAATAGCAGTGGGTCGCTTGTGTCCCATTTAGTTGAACTTCCCCTTCATATGATAATTAACAACTTTTCAATCGAAAGTGAAATTACAGTATCATGTATTTGAAAAATAAAATAAATAATTGGGGGGGGGGTTTACCGCGATAGATTTTGGGCCGGCACGAGGTAACCGCAAGGATTACCGGTTTATCCATGGCATCATAAGCTTCCACGTCGAAGGAAGTCGCAATCTCGTTCCAGAGGGTTACCTGTATCGCATCACCACTAGTAACAAAGAAGTTAACAACACATATATTTTAGTGACATTTAAATGCAGCTACTATGAAGATAAAAAAAACCCCATTTTTTAATATGAATTGAAACTCATAGGTGCAATGGTTAACTTACTTGAGGTTTTGTATGCCGGGACTGCGGGCGGATAAAGGGGCGGTAAAGGTGAGGCTATAACAGGTGTACATGCAGCAACATCTAGAATAATTTCACAATAAGGAGAACATTAATAATGGCTAAACAGATGAAAAGCAAGTTAATGATCATCAAAGGCTAAACAGGAGAACATTAACATGAGAACATTAATAAAGGCTAAACATGAGAACATTAACAGGTGTACATACCTCTTACATAAGTGAGGTAATGATCATCAAAGACAATCGAAGATGATGTATTATTATCATCATGTAAAGCAAATGCTAACGATGCACTATTATCACGCCGACTTAGAGATGCTTTTCTTGCAACTTGTCCCGGAGACATACCAAACCCCTCAACATCAGTAACACCAGACACATACAGATTACAATTACCTTTTTTCCTTTTTCTCGAACCACTCATTACCACAATTAGCTAAAAAAAATTTATGAACACAAAAAAAGACAGCACTATACACAAGTGAAGAAAAATTTAAAAAAAAAGGCCACGCCATAGAAGAATACATACGGCAGTCAACAATACATAGAAGAATTAAAAAAGAACAAAAAAGACCGGAATTACATACATGGAAAGAAAGAAATCCGCAATTGAGAGAGACTGAAAAAAATTGCCCAAATTAGAACAACACATGTATAGAAATTAAGAACGAAAGAGAGAAATTTGAGCCCTAAATCAGTTAAAATTAAGCCAATTACCTTGTTAGCAGGAGAATTAGTGTCAATTTTGAATGCTACCTGCAAAGAAGCTCACAATTACAGCACCTTTAGATTAAAGCCTGTAGGATATTTTAGGGAGAGATTAGGAGCTAATAGATGAAGAAGAGAAGGGTATGGAGATGGGAGGGATGGGTTCAAGTCTGAAGAAGATGGGAGGGATGGAGAGGAAGGTGGGAGGTATGGGTGCAAGACTTATACTTTTGTGAGGAAAAAAGGGTATACTGTTGTTATAATACGGGTTGTGTCAAGACCCGTCCTAATCCATCCGAACGAAGTCCACAACGATTATAAACGATTCACAACAGTTGATTACATCGCGAGGAACTTGACCTCTATATGATACATTTTACAAACATTGCATTCGTTTTTGAAAAGACAATCTTTCATTACATCGAAAGTTGACAGCGTGCAAACCATTTTATAATATTTTCAACTATAATTGACTTAATAATAATCTTGATGAACTCAACGACTCGAATGCAACGTCTTTTGAAATATGTCATGAATGACTCCAAGTAATATCTTTAAAATGAGCAATTTCACAGCGGAAGACTTCTTTCATACATGAGAATAAACATGCTTTAAAGTGTCAACCAAAAGGTTGGTGAGTTCATTAGTTTAACATAAATAATCATTTCATAATTTTTAATAGACCACAAGATTTCATATTTCCATTTCTCATAAACATACGTCCCATGCATAGAGACAAAAATATCATTCATATGGATTGAACACCTGGTAATCGACATTCACAATATGCATATAAGAATATCCCCATCATTCCGGGATCCTCCTTCGGACATGATATAAATTTCGAAGTACTAAAGCATCCGGTACTTTGGATGGGGCTTGTTGAGCCCGATAGATCTATCTTTAGGATTCGCGTCAATTAGGGTGTCTGTTCCCTAATTCTTAGATTACCAGACTAAAAAGGGGCATATTCGGTTTAATAATCCAACCATAGAATGTAGTTTCGATTACTTGTGTCTATTTCGTAAAACATTTATAAAAGCAGCGCATGTATTCTCAGCCCAAAAATATAAAGGGTAAAAAGGCAAATGAAACTCACCATACTGTATTTTGTAGTAAAAATACATATGACTATATTGAACAACTGAACAATGCAGGGTTGGCCTCGGATTCACGAACCTATATCATTTACATATAAATTTAAAATGTATAATCGAAATCGAACAAGTTTATATATTATATCTTAAGTTATATTTTTATACTTACTTAGGTTGTGTATATCCTAAAAATGTTTCATATTTGTATATTTAGTTATATTAATATATATATATATATATATATATATATATATATATATATATATATATATATATATATATATATATATATATATATATATGGTTAGTATTATATAAAAATATCATTAGTTTGTTATATATAAGTATTTATTTAAATACTGTTATTATGTTTAATATGTAAGTATATAAACTATTAATATAATTATGATATATGTATTAAATATATTTTAGGTACAAAATATTTATCCGTAACAAAAAAAAAATGGTAGTTTTGATATTAATGATTTACTAATAATAATAACCTTTTAAAATTGATAATAACAATTAAAATAACGATATTGTTAAAATTGATACTTACATTCATACTAATAGTAAAACTAATAATTATAAAAATAATATTAATACTAATATTAGTGAAAGATAATGATAACTTGTATGGTTTTTATAATAATAATAATCTTAATTATAATAATACTTATGTTGATATTAATAATACTAATAATAATATTAACAATACCTAATGATGTTACCTAATAGCAAGATGATAATAATAATCATGATATTATTAATATCTAATAATAAAAATTGATTTCACTACTTATTTTAGTGATATTAATGATAATGATAACCATAATACTAATATTAATAACAATAACAATAATAATCAAAACAATATTAATCATGTTAATATGAACAATAATAATAATAATAATAATAATAATAATAATAATAATAATAATAATAATAATAATAATAATAATAATAATAATAATAATAATAATAATAATAATAATAATAATAATAATAATAATAAAAGTAACAAAAGGCTACCTTCAAAGAAATTTGTCCCAAAAAAATATACTGCCACAAGAGGGACTCGAACCCTAGACCTCCCGCTTCCCGTTAACACTCTTAACCATTGGGCTGTTGCCCCTTTATCCGAAATATAACAGAAACGTTTTATATTTAACCCATACTACTCGTGTTCATCTTCTTCATTTATATCCCAGAAAAGAAATTCGACCAGGGATTTTGTTTAGGATCAGAATAACGAGTATTAATTTCATTTAAGACTTATACACAACAAAATCAATCCTTTACTTAACTGAAACAAAAAAAAATTAAATAAAATAAAAATAAAAAGCAGTGGCTATCGCTGAATATATAAAAAAAATAAACGATTTTGAATTTAAAGCCGATTTAGACAAAAATTATAACACGAAATAGTTTGTTAATCATATCTAGAAATAATTGGAATCGTTAATTGAACTTGAAACAATAACATGAGGTCGAATTTTTGTACAGAACCGAATGTTTGACTTCTAGAACTCGAACTTTGACTCCACGATTCGAGTTCGTTTTTAAGAATTGAAAGATGATATTTTAAAGAAAGATTAAATATCAAATTCCTAACCTAACTGACTTTATACAATTTTAAATTTGTTTCGAAAACGTGATCTTGCAGTTTGGGTTTCAAAACACCCGTAAGAAAAAAAAATATAAATTTGTTATAATTTGGGTTGCAGTGATGAGTAGGGATTGTGGATAAATAATTGTCAAGTTGACTGATTTTCCTACTAATTATGAGATATCACTAGTTTTGAAATCATATGGCATCGACAGAAAATTTAGCAAGGACAGATAATATAATAAAAAAAATTTCATTTACTGTAACTGATTTGTACTATCAATTTGATATATAACGAATTTGTTTTGTATCATTTGGAATCTGTAACAAAGTCAAATTAAACATATTCGATAGAAATCGGGAAATATAAGTGTACAATTAATTGATCTTATATATATATATATATATATATATATATATATATATATATATATATAATATTAACTATTATTAACTAATAATCATAATCATATTAATAATAACAACACCTTAATATAAAAAAATATATTAATAATATTAATATTAAATATAATAGTAGTTGTTACTAATAATAATAATATTATTGAAGGTAATAATAAGTTGTTTTATAATAACAATAACAAAAATTTTAAAAGTTTTAATAATTTTAATAATAATAATATTATATTTGTAACTATATTATTTCTAAAAAAAATAAATAATGATATTAATAAAGATAATACTAATAATATTTATATAACACGTTATGCTTATCAAATCTCATATTTATGTACATATATTATATATTAAATTAATAATACTAATATCGATATTAATAATGAAAGTAATAATATTATTATAACAATTATATTTTAATTTGTCAATAATATATTATTATGTAATATTAATAATCATATGATATGTTACATAATAACTTTTATTAAACATTTATTATTTATAATTTATATTTATATTTTATCATGCGTATAATATTTATACATAGAAATCATATATATATATAGATTCATAATAATATCATATATATTTATATATATATATATATATATATATATATATATATATATATATATATATATATATATATATATATATGTATATATATATACATATATATATGTATATACACACACACATAACTATATACAATTAATTGTTCGTGAATCGTCTAAACTGGTCGAGGTTAAATGAATCTATGAAACAGTTCAAACTTGTTGAGACTCAACCTTACAGACTTTGCTTATCGTATCGAGATCATGTAAAGATTAAGTTAAACATTTATTATTTATAATTTATATATATATATATTTTATTATGCGTATAATATTTATACATAGAAATCATATATATATATATATATATATATATATATATATATATATATATATATATATATATATATATATATATATATTCATAATAATATCATATATATTTATATATATATATATATATGTAAATATATATATACATATATATATATGTATATACACACACACATAACTATATACAATTAATTGTTCGTGAATCGTCTAAACTGGTCGAGGTTAAATGAATCTATGAAACAGTTCAAACTTGTTGAGACTCAACCTTACAGACTTTGCTTATCGTATCGAGATCATGTAAAGATTAAGTTTAAATTTGGTCGGAAATTCCTGGGTCATCACAGTACCTACCCGTTAAAGAAATTTCGTCCCGAAATTTGAGTGAGGTCGTCATGGCTAACAATAAATATGTTTTTCTTGACGAATATGAGCTGATAATTAGAGTTTTCATCATTACAGAATAATACAGATAAAATAATTCGATTATTCGAAGAGCACGAATGAAACTATCATGAGAGAGGTCCCAACGGTCATCGTCCACCTTCGCCCAAAAACTTGCCCAAATTTTTAGCCGTTAGTAAAATAAAAAAAATTCCAACGGCTATCCCAACGGTCACTTTTACACTATATAAACACTAACCATATACTTCATTTTATACACTCAAACATATATTTCTTTTATATTTCCACCTTTCTCAAAATCAAAATCAAATACTCCCAAACTGAAAAATGTTAACACTTCCCCCAATGATTGTTTCATTCGATGTTCATTACGAAGGTGATTTCCGTAATCAAATGAAGGAATATAAGTGGGGCGACAGTATTTCATTTGAAGATATCGACATTCGTGACGTTGGTTTACAAGACTTGCTATCCTTTCTGAAGGAAAAAGTTCCGTGTGAATTCATGTCTGTGTTCTTTTATAAAGACGATTATGATGCGGATTATAGGGCAAGTTTTCTGTGTACCGATGATCAATGGTACTTTATAAAAGATACCATTGAAGATCGCGGTAAACGCATTTCTTTGTATGCGGTTCTTGAAGATGAAGAGACGTTGGGTTATCGTTACCTCGATGAATCAGTTGAAGCAGCAGTTGAGGCATCAAGAGAAATACCAATGTCTCCAGAGTACCTCACGGATGGTGAAATGACTGGTGAACGCTACTTTGCAGATGACAATTGACGACGACGAGTAGTTTGATTGTAATCTTTTAATTTTTAATTGTCGTGATGTTTTAATTTTTAAATATTGTAATTTCAGTGTTGTTGTCGAGTTTTATATCTTCCTTTATGTTTCGGAGCTCTTCGTCTTTTTAATATCCTCTCGATCTCTAGTAAAACGAGTAATGGTCTAGAATTTGTAAGTATGGAGTTTCGAATGAATTTAATGTTATAATCAAGAAAGAACGTAATAGCACGATTTGATTCGTCAAATTACCAGAATCATTGAGAATAGAGCTATCAAGAATATACTTTCTTGATATGTTCAGAAGTTAATTAGAATGAAAGAGTTATGTAACATGACACATGATGGTGGTATGATCTACTGTGAACCATCATGTCCCATTAGAACTCAGCATGACTTACTGTAATATAATCACGTTGATCAAGTGTCATTATATTATACTAACTCATGTATCAGTTCCTAACATTACTTCAATAACATTCATATTTTAAGCTCGAAAGTTTACAGAATATAGAAACTAACAGTTTCTATATGATGTAACACTGATAGCATGAAGAGATAAATGATTTCAGATAGTATTAGTTATAAAAATATATTCAGAAATATCGAGGATATTTATAATGAAAGATACGATAATATCTTTGAATATCTAAGATCAGAGGATGATGGAGACTATTGTCCTCAATGGTTTAGAGTAATGAGCAAAATATTCACTATAGACTTTAGCAGACATTGAATCATTTGGATTCTTTGAAGTCAAACTTATTCTTTGTGATTTGTCCACGGCTTTCTTCATAGTTTCGCATAATCTGCTTTTCGGTACTAAATTTTCTATTGAATATTTCCAATATAATGATACACAGGAAGCACGAAGAGGTATATAATTTCGGACGAGAATATTTATGAAAATATCCTCAGAAATATCGAAGACATTGATGATGATATTTTGGAATTTCTAAGTTCGATGATTGATGGAGAAAGATTTTTCGCAAGATTTTAACATGACTTCAGAGCAAGATAATCTCTAAAGATTTCAACGGATCCAAAACTAGCTGGATTCTTTGAATGTAGAGTATGATCCTTGTATTTGTCCTTGGTCTCCTTCGTGGTTAGCTCAATCCGTTTTCCAGTTCCAATTTTTTTTTTTTTTTTTTTTGGAGCTTTTCCAACCTACTATTTTTTTATCATTAAACTTCCGACGATTAAGGTCGTTTACGGTTGTCTACAGTTTCTGCAGCTTCATTCAGCTTTTTCAACATTTAGAGTATTGATTTGTAGACTGAGTGCTGTTCATAGTTTCAGAATGAAAGGCCATAATTCTAAAAGATAAATGTTATATAGATTCATATAACTGTTGTTGTGGAAACGTTGCGAGACTCACAATACAGATTTGTTGATTTCCGGTAATTGGTATGGAAATTCTTGTTACAAGATGCGGATGAGTATATGATAGGGTTTCAATGAATATAGTGATTTTCGGAAAATCAAAGATCAACGGAGTTGTTGTTACATCTTCTGATAATGTCGTGGAATATAAAAGGTTCCTCGGTAACAATAGAAGAGTACACATATATATCAAGGTTATAATAAGGTTGTTTTGAACGAAAAGTCGAAGTTGACTTGCTGGAGCTGTGATAAAATTTGCTACTTTGAAAGGGATTACCAAGTTATTTTGGGTAATAATAATGCTAAAGGAGCAAACACAGATACAGGTTAAACGTTTTACTCAGGTTCCGAGTGTTTTTCAGGTGCATAACTATATGCATCAATCTTTTCCTCCGTAGATGAGATGCAGTTGCTTCATCCTCTTGATTGAGGTGTTTCCAAGAATTATGAAATGTTTGAACGCAGATTGTAATCGTTGAGATACAAATGAGGTTTAAGATGAAATCAAGTGGCAACTTGAAGAATTGTTTAGTTTCATATGTTATAATTAATATTTTAATTCATTTTTAATTGTCCAATCTTTGATAGTCCACAGTTGATAGTCCACAGTTGACAGTCCAATAATTCATATTCATATATAATTTAATATATAATATTCGAATTAATTAATACGTATCGTGACCCGTGTACATGTCTCAGACTCGATCACAACTCAAAGTATATATATTATTATAGAATCAACCTCAACCCTGTATAGAGAACTCGATCATTACTGCATATAGAGTGTCTATGGTGATTCCAAATAATATATAGATGCGTCGATATGATATGTCAAAACTTTGTATACGTGTCCCGATATTTAAAGTGCGTAAAATAAATAACAGAAATTAAATGACGATAAATTAAATGCGTAAAGTAAATAACAGAAATTAAATGACGATAAATAAAATTACGAGAATATAAATTGCAATAAAATAAATTGCAATAATTAAAATGTAATACGGAATTAACAGTTAGCTAGGAACAGTTAGCTAGGATTTTGTTAGCGTGGATTCTTAACAAAATTCTTCTCATAGTTAAATTGTTTGTTTCTAACATATTTTATTTGTCCAATGTTTTCTTCATTATGCCACTTGTTGGATTCTGATAGGTCAAAATCCAAATATGAAATTGAATGAAAATGGTTATTCTGCGGTGAACGGATACGTATTGCTATGGTTGTAAGTAGGATAGTAAATAACAGTTGAATCAGATTCGAGGAATGTACAGTGTAACTTATTAATGTGAAATCTAAATATTCCTCGGGTATTACCTACCCGTTAAAATATTTTCACCATTAACAGTTTGTACAAAAGAATTTTTAATTACAATCTTTATGAAAATATGCTTATATATATATTTTCTTTAGATGTAATTATGGATTTAATGAGTTAATATGGTATTAATCTCATTTGATTTACCGTTAGAACAGGAATATATATAATCTCTAAAACATTAGAGATTTCATAATCGCCATGTCGAACGAAGATAAATGATGTAGAACGATTCGTAGAACGATGACTATGCTTGAGGTACATAATGAGATATTGAGACGTGTTATGTTGAAACTTTGTTTTTGGTGGTACTGGTGATGTTGCTGGTGATGTTGCTGAAGTTGGTACGTTTTGCACCATATTTCCCAAATTTATTACTCGAGCGCGAAGCTTGTTGACTTCTCCTATTACTCCACGATGATTGTCAGTCGGAATAAGCGGATGAATAAGGTTTAGAATCGTAGATAGAATATAATCATGTCGATCTACTCTGGAATTGATGGTGAAAATGGTGTTTCGGATTGATTCACCGGTAAGTGCTTCGGGTTTCGTCAAGAGGGCAATTTGGTTGGTGAAAAAAAAAATCACCTTCTTCGCGTTTCCATTGATTAAGTCGACTACAAACCCATCAGATGAATTGGGGATGGATAATTGGTTGATTCGTTCTGGTGACACTTCTTTCGGAGCTTAGGTGAAACTCCATATTGGAATAGCTGTCGGAATCCGAGGAATTCGAATTGATTGAGGGATTCATCTCGTACAATCAGATGATGGATTTTCGATAAGAAATAGATTATAGGATATAGATTAGTACCCTGCAATACATAATTTACATATGCATATATAATACTAAAATCCCATAAGTTACGGAGGAATCTACGGAAGCTGTCAGTCAAAGGTAACAGTGACAAATACGCTAAGATATGAATTTATCTATACACTGTCTATGCAATAGAAGCAGTAAGACGTGTCTAGACTTTAAGGATGATAAGCAATTAATTTTCGACACTAGATGATAAGCAAAACTTTTGACATGCAGACATGGTCGAAGTCCAGACTCACTAACGCATCTAAACAACTATCAGTTAGACACTCTAATTCAAGACCTAGTTCGCTAAGACCACCGCTCTGATACCAACTGTCAAGACCCGTCCTAATCCATCCGGACAAAGTCCACATCGATTATAAACGATTCACAACAGTTGATTACATCGCGAGGTACTTGACCTCTATATGATACATTTTACAAACATTGCACTCGTTTTTGAAAAGACAATTTTTTATTACATTGAAAGTTAACGGCGTGCAAACCATTTTATAATATATCTAACTATAATTGACTTAATAATAATCTTGATGAACTTAACGACTCGAATGCAACGTCTTTTGAAATATGTCATGAATGACTCCAAGTAATATCTTTAAAATGAGCAATTTCACAGCGGAAGACTTCTTTCATACCTGAGAATAAACATGCTTTAAAGTGTCAACCAAAAGGTTGGTGAGTTCATTCGTTTAACATAAATAATCATTTCATAATTTTTAATAGACCACAAGATTTCATATTTCCATTTCTCATAAACA
The DNA here is from genome assembly GCF_046630445.1 of Rutidosis leptorrhynchoides. NCBI lineage: Eukaryota > Viridiplantae > Streptophyta > Magnoliopsida > Asterales > Asteraceae > Rutidosis > Rutidosis leptorrhynchoides. Next base: position 381,699,527 of record NC_092338.1, read on the forward strand.
TACGTCCCATGCATAGAGACAAAAATATTATTCATATGGATTGAACACCTGGTAATCGACATTCACAATATGCATATAAGAATATTCCCATCATTCCGGGATCCTCCTTAGGACATGATATAAATTTCGAAGTACTAAAGCATCCGGTACTTTGGATGGGGCTTGTTGAGCCCGATAGATCTATCTTTAGGATTCGCGTCAATTAGGGTATCTGTTCCCTAATTCTTAGATTACCAGACTAAAAAGGGCCATATTCGGTTTAATAATCCAACCATAGAATGTAGTTTCGATTACTTGTGTCTATTTCGTAAAACATTTATAAAAGCAGCGCATGTATTCTCAGCCCAAAAATATAAAGGGTAAAAAGGCAAATGAAACTCACCATACTGTATTTTGTAGTAAAAATACATATGACTATATTGAACAACTGAACAATGCAGGGTTGGTCTCGGATTCACGAACCTATATCATTTACATATAAATTTAAAATGTATAATCGAAATCGAACAAGTTTATATATTATATCTTAAGTTCTATTTTTATACTTACTTAGGTTGTGTATATCCTAAAAATGTTTCATATTTGTATATTTAGTTATATTAATATATCTATATATATATATGGTTAGTATTATATAAAAATATCATTAGTTTGTTATATATAAGTATTTATTTAAATATTGTTATTATGTTTAATATGTAAGTATATAAACTATTAATATAATTATGATATATGTATTAAATATATTTTAGGTACAAAATATTTATCCGTAACAAAAAAATGGTAGTTTTGATATTAATGATTTACTAATAATAATAACCTTCTTAAAATTGATAATAACAATTAAAATAACGATATTGTTAAAATTGATACTTACATTCATACTAATAGTAAAACTAATAATTATAAAAATAATATTAATACTAATATTAGTGAAAGATAATGATAACTTGTATGGTTTTTATAATAATAATAATCTTAATTATAATAATACTTATGTTGATATTAATAATACTAATAATAATATTAACAATACCTAATGATGTTACCTAATAGCAAAATGATAATAATAATCATGATATTATTAATATCTAATAATAAAAATTGATTTCACTACTTATTTTAGTGATATTAATGATAATGATAACCATAATACTAATATTAATAACAATAACAATAATAATCAAAACAATATTAATCATGTTAATATGAACAATAATAATAATAATAATAATAATAATAATAATAATAATAATAATAATAATAATAATAATAATAATAATAATAATAATAATAATAATAAAAGTAACAAAAGGCTACCTTCAAAGAAATTTGTCCCAAAAAAATATACTGCCACAAGAGGGACTCGAACCCTAGACCTCCCGCTTCCCGTTAACACTCTTAACCATTGGGTTGTTGCCCCTTTATCCAAAATATAACAGAAACGTTTTATATTTAACCCATACTACTCGTGTTCATCTTCTTCATTTATATCCCAGAAAAGAAATTCGACCAGGGATTTTGTTTAGGATCAGAATAACGAGTATTAATTTCATTTAAGACTTATACACAACAAAATCAATCCTTTACTTAACTGAAACGAAAAAAAAAATTAAATAAAATAAAAATAAACAGCAGCGGCTATCGCTGAATATATAAAAAAAATAAACGATTTTGAATTTAAAGCCGATTTAGACAAAAATTATAACATGAAATAGTTTGCTAATCATATCTAGAAACAATTGGAATCGTTAATTGAACTTGAAACAATAACATGAGGTCGAATTTTTGTACAGAACCGAATGTTTGACTTCTAGAACTCGAACTTTGACTCCACGATTCGAGTTCGTTTTTAAGAATTGAAAGATGAGATTTTAAAGAAAGATTGAATATCAAATTCCTAACCTAACTGCATTTATACAATTTTAAATTTGTTTCGAAATCGTGATCTTGCAGTTTGGGTTTCAAAACACCTGTAAGAAAAAAAATATATAAATTTGTTATAATTTGGGTTGCAGTGATGAGTAGGGATTGTGGATAAATAATTGTCAAGTTGACTGATTTTCCTACTAATTATGAGATATCACCAGTTTTGAAATCATATGGCATCGACAAAAAATTTAGCAAGGACAGATAATATAATAAAAAAAATTTCATTTACTGTAACTGATTTGTACTATCAATTTGATATATAACGAATTTGTTTTGTATCATTTGGAATCTGTAACAAAGTCAAATTAAACATATTCGATAGAAATAGGGAAATATAAGTGTACAATTAATTGATCTTTTATATATATATATATATATATATATATATATATATATATATATATATATATATATATATATATATATTAACAATTATTAACTAATAATCATAATCATATTAATAATAACAACACCTTAATATAAAAAAATATATTAATAATATTAATATTAAATATAATAGTAGTTGTTACTAATAATAATGGTATAACTAATAATAATAATATTATTGAAGGTAATAATAAGTTGTTTTATAATAACAATAACAAAAATTTTAAAAGTTTTAATAATTTTAATAATAATAATATTATATTTGTAACTATATTATTTCTAAAAAAATAAATAATGATATTAATAAAGATAATACTAATAATATTTATATAACACGTTATGCTTATCAAATCTCATATTTATGTACATATATTATATATTAAATTAATAATACTAATATCGATATTAATAATGAAAGTAATAATATTATTATAATAATTATATTTTAATTTGTCAATAATATATTATTATGTAATATTAATAATCATATGATATGTTACATAATAACTTTTATTAAACATTTATTATTTATAATATATATATATATATATTTTATTATGCGTATAATATTTATACATAGAAATCATATATCATATATATATATATATATATATAGATTCATAATAATATCATATATATTTATATATATATATGTATATATATATACATATATATATGTATATACACACACACATAACTATATGCAATTAATTGTTCGTGAATCGTCTAAACTGGTCGAGGTTAAATGAATCTATGAAACAGTTCAAACTTGTTGAGACTTAACTTTACAGACTTTGCTTATCGTATCGAGATCATGTAAAGATTAAGTTTAAATTTGATCGGAAATTTTTGGGTCATCACAGGTTGTGTGATGACCCGGGAATTTCCGACCAAATTTAAACTTAATCTTTATATATTTCCGACACGATAAGCAAAGTCTGTAATGTTGAGTCCCAAATATTTCGAAACTGTTTCATATATTCGTTTGACTTTCGACCATTCTCGACGATTCACGAACAACTATTTGTAAATAGATAACATATATATATTTAAATAGGTATTTATAATTTGAAATATAATTTAGAATATTATATAGTATGATTATTAGGATTTATATTGTAAAATAAATAAAGTAAAATGCGATTAATGGAAACTATAAAATATATAGATATATGTATAAATATGTAAATAAATATTACTTGTAAATATATAAAGTTATATTAAATTTATTTGTTTAAAAATATATAATATAATTGTTTTAGTATTTAACTTTGCTATTTGAAAACTGTTTATATATAGAAAGGGAATATAAATGATTTCGAGCTTAATTAGTAAACGTCAGTAATACTCGGTTGACATTTCGTTAGCGTTCATATAGATTTAATACAAGTTTATGATGGATTAAAATAAAAGCTGAACTGTAAATTGATTACGAAGATTTTAGATTTGTTAAAAGTATTTTTACCTTTTTAAATTTAAATATTAGTACCCCGTACATATAAATCGGAACAGAAAATAAATAATTTTCGAACCTTTTTGATCAGGTTTCAAACAGGAAATGAGTGAAATAATTAAATATGTTTAATCTAAAAATTTGAGATTTTTAAGAACACTTTTATACGGTAACTGTTTAGCAATGGACACGATATACCTACCCTCGATCAACTGTTGGCAGAAGACCCTTGTGCGTACTGTATAGTGTTTTCAATCATTCAATTGTTAATGTTTTATTTTTTAATTATTATTATTATTAATATTAAATATTATATATAATACATAATATATATATCTATATATATGTAATATATGTATATGTTTACGGTAAGAGAGGAAGAAGAGAGACTCGCCGCCACCAGACTCGCTGCCACCAGAACACCACCACCTTAAACCACCATACCGTTACCCTCACCTCCGTAAACCACCGTCAATCGCCGGAAAATCCAAACCCATTGAAACCGTGATTTTTTTTCTATTTATTTGGTTATGTTTTCAGTTCACCTCAATCTGCCCTCATCATAATTCCAATTATGTTCCTTATTAGTCACCATAACCGCTGCTTTTTTTGCTTTCTTTCTTTTCTTTCTTCTTTTCTTTTCTTTTCTTTTTCTTTCGTTTCTTGATCTTGAAGAAGATGAATAGTGATTATGGTAACGATAGGGTTCACGATGAAGATGAGTAATAAAAAAGATGATGATGATCATGATGGCGAGGAGGATTATTCCGATGATGAATGATGATAACGGTGTAAGATGATGATCGTGAACGATGAATTAAGATGATGATAGCGATGATGACGATATAGATGATGAAATGATGTGTTAATGATGATGATACTGTATGGATGTTACGAGGAAGATGATGATGTCTGTGATATTAATATATATGATGATGACGATTACCGGAGAACCAAGATGATGAAACGAAACCATCGACGATGAATGACAAGAATATTTGTGATTATGATTCATGTAGTATTGAAGATGATAATGGAAATCGACGAAAAGATGATTATGAAACAACGATATTGATGATGAGATGAGAACTCATCTCCGGCAACTTTTATTTTTTTTGTGTTTGTTTCTGTTGCACGATCACAAAACCATAATGATGAATATGATGATTGATTTATGATGATGATGATGCCGAGATATAAAGATGATGATGATGCCGAGATATAAAGATGGTGATGATGCCGAGATATGATGATGATGATACCGATATATGATGATGATGATGATGCCGAGATATGATGATGATGATGCTGAGATATGATGATGATGATGATGCCGAGATATGATGATGATGATGCCGAGGTATGATGATGATGATGATGCCGTGGTGTATGTGATAATAATGATAATGAAACATGAAAATAATAATGATAATGGTATACCTTTTATCATTATTATTATTATTATTATTATTATTATTATTATTATTATTATTATTATTATTATTATTATTATTATTATTATTTTATCATAACTATTATTAATATTTTTTTTTCATGATTATGAATTGAGTATGATGACGATAATGAAGATCGTGATGATCATGGACGATGGTGATGATGAATGACGATTATGATCGATGACGTTTAGGAGGGTATAACTCTCATTATCACAAATTTCATTATTATTTATTGTTATTATTATTAAGATTATTATTAATTGTGTTATTATTGGTGTTATAAGTATTATTATTTAGTATTATTATTATTAGTATTATGATAAGAGTTATTGTAAGGATTATAATTATATATACATATAAATCATGAATACAAATATGAAAATGAGTAAAACTATAGTTAAGCCATGATCTAAATTAGATATTATCACTAATATTATTATTAGAAGTATTATTATTAGTAAAAATCATTATTAATATCATTAGTAGTAAGAGTATTATTATATTAGACATTATAGTTATTATTATTACTAATATTGTGATGTTATTATTATTTTTATTACTAAAAATATTAAAAATTATCATTTCAGTAAAGTTATCATTATTATTATTATTATTATTATTATTATTATTATTATTATTATTATTATTATTATTATTATTATTATTATTATTATTATTATTATTATTATTATTATTATTCAAGGTATTATTTAAATTATGATTTTTCTATCATTATTATTAAAAGTATCATTTTTATCATTATTATTATCATAACTATTATTATTATTATTATTATTATTATTATTATTATTATTATTATTATTATTATTATTATTATTATTATAGAATAAAACACCTTTTATCTACTATTATCAATATTATTTTATCGAATAACTATTAGTTATATAAAATCATATTTACTACATATAACGTAACTATATTAATACTTTTTACAATAAATATTAATAAATGTAACTAATTAGGTTATTAATGAAAAACATAACTAAAATAACAATTAATACACTTATAATACATAATTTGTTCGATTACCATTATATGTGTTAATATATATATATTGTTAATATATATATATAAATATTATAGGTTCGTGAATCCGAGGCCAACCTTACTTTTGTTCAATGCCGTTATATGTATTTTTACTACAAAATACATTAGGTGAGTTTCATTTGCCTTTTTACCGTTTATATTTTTGGGGCTGAGAATACATGCGCTGCTTTTATAACTGTTTTACGAAATAGACACGAGTAAATGAAACTACATTCTATGGCTGGATTATTAAACCGAATATTCCCCTTTTTAGTTTGGTAATCTAAGAATTAGGGAACAGACACTCTAATTGACGCGAATCCTAAATATAGATCTATCGGGCCCAACAAGCCCCATCCAAAGTACCGGATGCTTTAGTACTTCGAAATTTATATCATGTCCGAAGGAGGATCCCGGAATGATGGGGATATTCTTATATGCATATTGTGAATGTCGGTTACCAGGTGTTCAATCCATATGAATGATTATTTTTGTCTCTATGCATAGGACGTATATTTATGAGAAATGAAAATCTTGTGGTCTATTAAAATGATGGAAATGATTATTTATGGTAAACTAATGAACTCACCAACCTTTTGGTTGACACTTTAAAGCATGTTTATTCTTAGATACGAAAGAAATCTTCCGCTGTGCAATTGCTCATTTTAAAGATATTATTTGGAGTTATTCATGACATATTTCAAAAGACGTTGCATTCGAGTCATTGAATTCATCAAGATTATTGTTAAGTCAATTATAGTTAGATATATTATGAAATGGTATGCATGCCGTCAACTTTCGATGTAATGAAAGATTGACTTTTCAAAAACGAATGCAATGTTTGTAAAATGTATTATATAGAGGTCAAGTACCTCGCGATGTAATCAACTGTTGTGAATCGTTTATAATCGATATGGACTTTGTCCGGATGGATTAGGATGGGTCGCTTCAGTTGGTATCAGAGTGGTGGTCTTAGCGAACCAGGTCTTGCATTAGTATATCTAACTGATAGTCGTTAGGATGCATTAGTGAGTCTGGACTTCGACCGTGTCTGCATGTCAAAAAGTTTTGCTTATCATTTCTAGTCGGAAATCATCTGCTTATCATCCTTAGAAAATTACCTGCTTATCATTCTTAGTCTAGACACATCCTACTGCAATGATTGCATGAATAGTGTATAGACAAAAAAATTCGTATCTTAGTGTATCTGCTAATTCATATCTTAGCATATCTGTTACTGTAGACTTTGCCTGACAACTTTCGTAGATTCCTCCGTAACTTATGGGATTTTAGTATTATATATGCATATGTAAATTATGTATTGCAGGGTACTAATCTACATCCTATAATCTATTTCTTATCGAAAATCCTTCATCTGATCGTACGAGATGAATCCCTCAACCAGTTCGAATTCCTCGGATTCTGACAACTATTCCGATATGGAGTTTCACCTAAGCTCCAAAAGCAGCGTCACCAGAATGAATCAACCAATCATCCATCCCCAATTCACCTGATGGATTCGTAGTCGACTTAATTAAGGGAAATGCAAAGAAGGCGATCCTTTCCACTAACCGAATTCATCTCTTGGCGAAGAACCTGAAGCACTTACCGGCAAACCACTTCGATACACTATATTCACTCTCATTTCCACGATATCTCGCCATGATTATATGATATCCAAAATTCTCAACCTTATTCATCCATTCATTCCAACTGACAATCATTCCGGAATAATGGAAGAAGTCAACGAGCTTCGCGCTCGAGTTGTAGCTTTGGAAAATATGGTGCAAAACGTACCAGCTTCAGCAACATCATCGACACCAACAGTACCACCAACAACAATACCAGTACCATCAATAATCCATGCCTCAACATCTCATTCTGTACCTCAAGTATAATCATCATTCCACATATCGTTCTACATCGATTATCACCGTTCTACATGACGATTATATAAACTCTAATGTTTTAGAGATTATGTATCATAGTTTTAATCGGAAATCTAATGAGTTTAATATCACATTGATTCATTAAATCCATGATTACGTCTGAAGCAAATATATATGTATATATGTTTTCATAAAGATTGTAATTAAAATTCTTTTGTACCAACTGTTAATGGTGAAAATATTTTAACTGGTAGGTAATACCCGAGGAATATTTAGATTTTACATTAATAAGTTACACTGTACATTCTTCGAATCTGATTCAACGGTCATTTACTATCCAACTCACATTCACCGATATACGAATCCGTTCACCACAAAATAACCATTTCATTCAATTTCATATTTGTATTTTGACCTGTCAGAATCCAACAAGTGGCATAATGAAGAAAACATTGGACAAAATAAAATTTGTTAGAAACAAACAATTTAACTATGAGTAGAATATTGTTAAGAATCCACGCTAACAAAATCCTAGCTAACTGTTCCTAGCTAACTGATTACATTTTATTTATCGCAGTTTATTTATCGCAATTTAATTATAGCAATTTTATTTATCGTCATTTAATTTCTGTATTTATTTTACGCACTTTAAATATCGGGACACGTATACAAAGTTTTGACATATATATATATATATATATATATATATATATATATATATATATATATATATATATACATACATATATATATATATATATATTATTTGGAATAACCATAGACACTCTATATGCAGTAATGATCGAGTTCTCTATACAGGGTTGAGGTTGATTCTACAATAATATGTATATTTTGAGTTGTGATCGAGTCTGAGATATGTACACGGGTCACGATACGTATTAATTAATTCAAATATTATATATTAAACTATATATGAATTATTGGACTGTCAACTGTGGACTATCGACTGTGGACTAATAACATTGGACAATTAAAATGAAATAAAATATTGATTATAATATATGAAACTAAACAATTCTTCAAGTTTTCCACTTGATTTCATCTTAAACCTCATTTGTATCTTGACGATTCCAATCTGCGTTCAAACCTTTCATGATTCTTAAAAACACCTCAATCGAGAGGATGAACCAACCGCACTTCATCTATGGAAGAAAAGATTGATGCCCATAGTTATGAACCTGAAAACACTCGGAACCTGTGTAAACATTTAACACGGGTCTGTTCTAGCTCCTTTGGCATTGTTATTACCGAAAATAACATTTCAACTCTTTTTCCAATTAGCCAATTTTGTCATAGCTTCAGCAAATCAACTTCGACTTCCATTCGAGTTAGCCTTATTATAACCTCGATATATAAGTTTGCATGTCGTCATCGTTACCGGGGAACCGTTTATATTCCACCACATTAGCAATAAACTTACCAGCAACTTCAATGAATTTGGACTTTCCGAAGAAAAAAAACATTATATTCATTGAAACCCCATCATGTATACATCTATACCCTGTAACAATAATTGCCATACCAATTACCGAGAATCAGCAATCGGTATTTCGAATCTCGTAGTATTTCTACATCAATAGTTATATGTATACATATAACAATTATCTCCTAGAATTACGACTTTCAATTCTAAAATTTTGAAAAGCACCCAGCCTACGAATCAATACATTGAACTTTGGAAAAGCTGAATGAAGCAGCAGAAACTGTGGGCAACTGTAAATGACCTTAATAGTCGGAAGTTTGATGATAAAGAATAGTATGTTGGAAAAGCTCAGAAAAGTTGGAACTGAAAAACTGATTGAGCAAACTACGAAGGAGTCTCTGAACAAATCATAAGGACTAAACTTGTACATTAAGAATCTTGATGATTCTGTTTCTGATGAAATCTTTAGCGAATACTTTGCTTCTGACTCCAAAATTTTGCGGACAAATTTTCTTCACCATCCATCAATATTCGAAATTTCAAGATATCATCGTATCTTTCATTATAAATATTCTCCATATTTCTGAAGATATTTTCATAACTATTCTTATCTGAAATCATTAATCTCTTCATGATATCAGTGTTACATCATATAGAAACTGATAGTTTCTATATTCTGTAAACTTTCGAGCTTAAAATATGAATGTTATTGAAGTAATGTTGGGAACTGATGCATGAGTTAGTATAATATAATGACACTTGATCAACGTGATTATATTACAGTAAGTCATGCTGAGTTTCTAATGAAACGTGATGATTCACAGACTCTAACGTCATCACGTGCCATGATACATAACTCTTTCATTCTACTTAACTTCTGAACATATCAAGAAAGTATATTCTTGATAGTTCTATTCTCAGTGATTCAAGTAATTTGACAAATCAAATCGTGCGTTTATGTTCTTTCTTGTTTAGAACATTAAGTTCATTCTAAACTCCATACTTGCGAATTCTGGACCATTACTCGTTTTACTAGAGGTCGAGAAGAGAATAAAAAGGCAAAGAGCTCTAAAATATAAGAGAAAATATAAAGCCCAATAACAACACGGAGGCTATAAACCGTGGATATTAATACGAGTAACAATATAAAGACACAGTATAATTAAGAATAGTATCACCCCAAGGTTATATTAAAAGTAAACAGATTTTTCTGATAGAAGATTGAAAAGAAGGATGACAGAATGATAATTAAGAAAATATTAGGGATTAGAACTGGACTAAGCATTTTCATAATCTTTTGGATGTATGAACTAAGAAAGAAAGTATAGGAATGGTGAGAATAATGGAACGGAAGAGCTTAAATTTATAGTGGAAATATCAGACAGAGTAATCACGGCAGATCACCGTATTTAATTATAGAGATCTTAATTTTCCTTACTCGCCGAGGAATCAAATCTTTTAAATTTAGAAGATTTTCTTTAAATCCCTTGAATTCCAAAATTCAACCAAGACTACGCCAAAAGCTAAGACGCACCTTATTTTCTAATTTCCACCGTAACTACGTCAAAAGTTGAATCTCTATCTCAATCTGTTGTGACAGCTTCATTCGTACACTTCATTTAATCGAATCGTTTTATCTATATTAGTCAATAATGATAAAACTCAATTTATCAACTCATAGTTGTCATGAAAACATTTTTATTGTTAGTCATGACCACCTCACTCAAATTTCGGGACGAAATTTCTTTAACGGGTAGGTACTGTGATGACCCGGGAATTTTCGACCAAATTTAAACTTAATCTTTATATATTTCCGACACGATAAGCAAAGTCTGTAATGTTGAGTCCCAAATATTTCGAACTGTTTCATATATTCATTTGACTTTCGACCATTCTCGACGATTCACGAACAACTATTTGTAAATAGATAACACATATATATATTTAAATAGGTATTTATAATTTGAAATATAATTTAGAATATTATATAGTATGATTATTAGGATTTATATTGTAAAATAAATAAAGTAAAATGCGATTAATGGAAACTATAAAATATATAGATATATGTATAAATATGTTAATAAATATTACTTGTAAATATATAAAGTTATATTAAATTTATTTGTTTAAAAATATATAATATAATTGTTTTAGTATTTAACTTTGCTATTTGAAAACTGTTTATATATAGAAAGGGAATATAAATGATTTCGAGCTTAATTAGTAAACGTCAGTAATACTCGGTTGACATTTCGTTAGCGTTCATATAGATTTAATACAAGTTTATGATGGATTAAAATAAAAGCTGAACTGTAAATTGATTACGAAGAATTTAGATTTGTTAAAAGTATTTTTACCTTTTTAAATTTAAATATTAGTACTCCGTACATATAAATCGGAACAGAAAATAAATAATTTTTGAACCTTTTTGATCAGGTTTTAAACAGGTAATGAGTGAAATAATTAAATATGTTTAATCTAAAAATTTGGGATTTTTAAGAACACTTTTATACGGTAACTGTTTAGCAATGGACACGATATACCTACCCTCGATCAACTGTCGGCAGAAGACCCTTGTACGTACTGTATAGTGTTTTCAATCATTCAATTGTTAATGTTTTATTTTTTAATTATTATTATTATTAATATTAAATATTATATATAATACATAATATATATATCTATATATATGTAATATATGTATATGTTTACGGTAAGAGAGGAAGAAGAGAGACTCGCCGCCACCAGACTCACTGCCACCAGAACACCACCACCTTAAACCACCATATTGTTACCCTCACCTCCGTAAACCGCCGTCAATCGCCGGAAAATCCAAACCCATTGAAACCGTGATTTTTTTTCTATTTATTTGGTTATGTTTTCAGTTCACCTCAATCCGCCCTCATCATAATTCCAATTCTGTTCCTTATTAGTCACCATAACCACTGCTGTTTTTGCTTTCTTTCTTTTCTTTCTTCTTTTCTTTTCTTTTCTTTTCTTTTCTTTTCTTTCGTTTCTTGATCTTGAAGAAGATGAATAGTGATTATGGTAACGATAGGGTTCGCGATGAAGATGAGTAATAAAAAAGATGATGATGATCATGATGGCGAGGAGGATTATTCCGATGATGAATGATGATAATGGTGTAAGATGATGATCGTGAACGATGAATAAAGATGATGATAGCGATGATGACGATATAGATGATGAAATGATGTGTTAATGATGATGATATTGTATGGATGTTACGAGGAAGATGATGATGTCTGTGACATTAATATATATGATGATGACGATTACCGGAGAACCAAGATGATGAAACGAAACCATCGACGATGAATGACAAGAATATTTGTGATTATGATTCACGTAGTATTGAAGATGATGATGGAAATCGAAGAAAAGATGATTATGAAACAACGATATTGATGATGAGATGAGAACTCATCTCCGGAAACTTTTATTTTTTTTGTGTTTGTTTCTGTTGCACGATCACAAAACCATAATGATGAATATGATGATTGATTTATGATGATGATGATGATGCCGAGATATAAAGATGATGATGCCGAGATATAAAGATGGTGATGATGCCGAGATATGATGATGATGATACCGAGATATGATGATGATGATGATGATGATGATGCCGAGATATGATGATGATGATGATGCCGAGGTATGATGATGATGATGTCGAGATATGATGATGATGATGATGATGATGCCGTGGTGTATGTGATAATAATGATAATGAAACATGAAAATAATAATGATAATGGTATACCTTTTATCATTATTATTATTATTATTATTATTATTATTATTATTATTATTATTATTATTATTATTATTATTTTATCATAACTATTATTAATATTATTTTTTTTCATGATTATGAATTGAGTATGATGACGATAATGAAGATCGTGATGATCATGGACGATGGTGATGATGAATGACGATTATGATCGATGACGTTTAGGAGGGTATAACTCTCATTATCACAAATTTCATTATTATTTATTGTTATTATTATTATTAAGATTATTATTAATTGTGTTATTATTGGTGTTATAAGTATTATTATTTAGTATTATTATTATTATTAGTATTATGATAAGAGTTATTGTAAGGATTATAATTATATATACATATAAATCATGAATACAAATATGAAAATGAGTAAAACTATAGTTAAGCCATGATCTAAATTAGATATTATCACTAATATTATTATTAGAAGTATTATTATTAGTAAAAATCATTATTAATATCATTAGTAGTAAGAGTATTATTATATTAGACATTATAGTTATTATTATTACTAATATTGTTATGTTATTATTATTTTTATTACTAAAAATATTAAAAATTATCATTTCAGTAAAGTTATCATTATTATTATTATTATTATTATTATTATTATTATTATTATTATTATTATTATTATTCAAGGTATTATTTAAATTATCATTTTTCTATCATTATTATTAAAAGTATCATTTTTATCATTATTATTATCATAACTATTATTATTATTATTATTATTATTATTATTATTATTATTATTATTATTATTATTATTATTATAGAATAAAACACCTTTTATCTACTATTATTAATATTATTTTATCGAATAACTATTAGTTACATAAAATCATATTTACTACATATAACGTAACTATATTAATACTTTTTACAATAAATATTAATAAATGTAACTAATTAGGTTATTAATGAAAAACATAACTAAAATAACAATTAATACACTTATAATACATAATTTATTCGATTACCATTATATGTGTTAATATATATATATATATATATATATATATATATATATATATATATATATATATATATATATATATATATATATATATATTATAGGTTCGTGAATCCGAGGCCAACCTTACTTTTGTTCAATGCCGTTATATGTATTTTTACTACAAAATACATTAGGTGAGTTTCATTTTCCTTTTTACCCTTTATATTTTTGGGCTGAGAATACATAAGCTGCTTTTATAACTGTTTTACGAAATAGACACGAGTAAATGAAACTACATTCTATGGCTGGATTATTAAACCGAATATGCCCCTTTTTAGTCTGGTAATCTAAGAATTAGAGAACAGACACCCTAATTGACGCGAATCCTAAAGATAGATCTATCGGGCTCAACAAGCCCCATCCAAAGTACCGGATGCTTTAGTACTTCAAAATTTATATCATGTCCGAAGGAGGATCCCGGAATGATGGGGATATTCTTATATGCATATTGTGAATGTCGGTTACCAGGTGTTCAATCCATATGAATGATTATTTTTGTCTCTATGCATGGGACGTATATTTATGAGAAATGAAAATCTTGCGGTCTATTAAAATGATGGAAATAATTATTTATGGTAAACTAATGAACTCACCAACCTTTAGGTTGACACTTTAAAGCATGTTTATTCTCAGGTACGAAAGAAATCTTCCGCTGTGCAATTGCTCATTTTAAAGATATTATTTGGAGTCATTCATGACATATTTCAAAAGACGTTGCATTCGAGTCGTTGAATTCATCAAGATTATTGTTAAGTCAATTATAGTTAGATATATTATGAAATGGTATGCATGCCGTCAACTTTCGATGTAATGAAATATTGACTTTTCAAAAACGAATGCAATGTTTGTAAAATGTATTATATAGAGGTCAAGTACCTCGCGATGTAATCAACTGTTGTGAATCGTTTATAATCGATATGGACTTTGTCCGGATGGATTAGGACGGGTCGCTTCAGGTTGGTTCAAGGGTTCACGGGTCGGTTCTTGGGTTGTCAGATATTTGACCACTATACATGAATAGTCAAAGGCCAATCAAAATCAAGCAAAAAAAAAATTAACCAATGAGAGGCAAGTGTCTACTTTGATCAATAGGAGATAAGGGAATATTATAATAGTAATAGCTATCTCTAATTACATTTCGTTATCATTTATTATCGCATTCTCTCTACTTATTCGACTAGTATGGTGAAATATTCGACTAGTATGGTGAAATGTTAAATTGTTTAATATTCAGCGTATTCATTTGTAAATATTGAATGACAAATAATATCAAAATTACAAAAGTTGAAATATCTCTTAACTATTCAATTTTTTTTTAATGGCCAAAGAATAAATATTATATAAAAACGCTCTCTAGCAAGACGTTAAGAGAGAAATTACAAAGGCATAGCAAGCCATAACTTCCAATTGAAAACTAAATGGCTCCTATGTTTTAACCAATGGAAAGTAAAAGTTCTAATTACATCAAATAAATTAGCTCTAGAACAAAAAGAAACATTAAAAACGATCTCATTCCGAAATCTCCATATCGCTCATAAAAGAGTGACAACGGAAACGATACCTTCGTATTCCTTTAACACCATTCTAAAATAATATCCATCATACGTATCGAACTACTATATTATTTTATTAAGAGTAATTATTTAGAATTATTATCAAACAATGTTAATTGTTATTTATAACCAAATCTAATCAGAAACTTTAAACCATTTAGAATTTAAAATTATTCAGCACTTACTTTTCATGTCTTATCAAACACAAAGCAACTTCAGTCTAAAATGTGCTTAGTTCGGAACCTAATCTTACTACGGGGTTATATACTTTTATTTTGTATTAGCTGATTTTCAAATGCATCTATTTGGAGATGTTTGGGAATGAGTCTTTGATTATAAATTTCCTACAGATGCACCATTTTTCAGACTAAGTGACAAAGAAACTACAATTTTACTTAACTAAAAGCTGTACAGGCGCATCTTTTGTTGTTTTCATTGCTTGAAGTGATTGCTACGACCACGAAGAAATGACAAATCTCAACCACGGATATATATAATAGCTAGAACTGTTAGTGTTAAGTAAAATGTGAATAGACTCCAATTGAATTATCGCAATAGTCTCAAGAATGGCCGTCTCGCCGATTCTAATTTTTCATACAGGTCATGTTCAATTAATAAAATATAGGCCTTTTGTATAGAAAAATTTTAAATTCAAGAATGGCCGTCTCGTCGATTCTAATTTTTCATATAGGTCATGTTCAATTAATAAAATATAGGCCTTTTGTATAGAAAAATTTTAAATATACGTAAAAATAAGTTAAGTAAATACTAAAAAATTAGGTTAAAGACCGGCATCAGTCATAACAATATTTTTCATAAGTACTACATATTGTTGAATCATAAGACCTTTTGGATTATGGGTCCTGTGACTATCGCTCCAAATCCATATGGACGAACACGTCATTCATCGATTTCATTGCGAGGTATTTGACCTCTATATGATACGTTTTGTAAATATTGCATTCTTTTGAAAAGGCACACCATAAATGAATATTTAAATCAAGGTTTTCGACATCTGATGATTTCTACATATAGACAATCACCGTAATATAATAGTTTACAATAGTACTTCCTTGACAATGCAGTCAAAATAAGATACATGGTGATGATTTGGTGAATGCAACGTTTCCTTGAAAAATATGCCATGTAAGACTCCATGCACCTAACTTGTCTAACATATAAGCAAACACCGGAAGACTTCTAGGGAACCTGAGAATAAACATGCTAACAAGTGTCAACACAAAGGTTGGTGAGTTCATAGTTTTGATGTTTTGCATAATCTGGACATAAAGGTGGATCACAAGATTTCAGTTGTTTCATCCAGAAATGTTTATCAAAATATTCTACAAAATTAAGCACCCTGTTAATTAAACTTAACGTATATATAATTGATACCCTTTGTATAATCATCTTAATAATACACGCAAACCAATGTGTACGCTTCTCAAATAGCATGCGTCCGTTAAAAGGCTAGTGCTCTAGCTCGGACGGGGATATCAAGCCTAATGGATCCATATACTACTACTCGCGCCCACCAGTTCTTATAACTGGCAGTTACTAGTTACCAAAGCTAAGGGATTTTTGATTCAAACTCGGTGTAGAATTAAGTATGTACTTGTATCCATTGCGTTTAAAATAAATTGCATGTATTCTCAGCCCAAAATATTTAAAGCATTTAAAAAGGGATCTATAAACTCACCTTAGCAGCACATAAAGTCGTTCACCGAAATGTGACCAAAACTTGGAATACCAAATAACCGTAGATCTCAACCTAGAGAACATATGTTGGTCAATAATTGTCTATCAAGCTAGGTCAGGTCATAGTGTATCACAATCCTAATGCTCGAGATCGACATACAAAAGTTATCAAAAGTCATTTCAAAAAGTCAATCTGACTCAATACAATAGTTGAATGATCATGGCAATCGAAACATTTTAACATTTCACATAGTTTCCTAATTTTTGTAAAATTAAACTATAGTTTTTATAAGGCTTTAAAATATGATAAAACAATCAATTTTAACAATTGTTCAACAAAACGAGACGTGCCTTATATAAGAATTCATTTACTACGCTGGTAATATTTAAAAATTCAATTTATTAATCTTATAAACAAGTTGTTTAAATATTAATTGCAGATTCAAAAGCAATTTCAATTAACGTCAATCATAAATCAGTTGATCATATCTTTTAATTCATTCATCGAAATCATACGATATCTAAATGAAAAATTATTGATTTTTCGCCAGCTTTTCAAAAACATGCATATCATATACCTTTTATTAGTAATATATGTATTTAATTCGAGATTCATCATAAACTGTTTAACGATGAAATTTAGCATACTAGCATGCATAAACATATATACTCGAGCACTAGACATGTATACACTATTAATATATAAAAGATAAGATATGAATGCTCACGTATCAATATTGTGATTCAATATTGCAGGAAAGTACGTAGACGCAACGGAGATGATAAACACTAGGTTAGACTTGCGAATAATACCCATGAACATTACCCATAATCTCCATAGCTATAACCCATAGTTTTCTTAGCTCTATCTCGCTCGAAAAGCTTGTTTTGAAAATAATTGCTCATGACCTCGTCGTAGTATTTTATGTATAATAATACTTTTAATAATAATACTCCTAATTATAAGATTAATAATAATATTAAACTTAATCTTAATAATAATAATAATAATAATAATAATAATAATAATAATAATAATAATAATACTAATACTAATAATAATAATAATAAATATAGAGAGCAGAGATTGAGATATATGTGTGTGTGTGTGTCGAACAAACTGGCTAATTTATAGAATGTTTCTGAATCCTGACTGTCATGCGATCGCATGGGTTTTATGCCTATTTCTCATGCGATCGCATGGCCCCAAAATCCATCTCACAATTTTTTGTTGTTTTGTTTGTCGATATATTTTTATAATATATATATAATATATATAATTTATTTATATTAATTAATTATATATTATATTATATTCACGTGCATAGTTGACTTTTAATTTTTGGTCCGATGACTCGTACGTTTACGCTCGACTAATGTCTCAGTTCCGATTTCTCGAATGCATTTTCGTATGCTTAGAAAACTTGTACTTTACGTTTCGTGATTCGTACCTTTGTCAAAATATAATCTTAAATTATCAATAAACTATACTCAAAGTATAACTTATACATTTTACTACTTTGGTCATTTGCTTCTATAAATCAACTCCTCGTTGTTTATTAAAATATATTTAATAATATCGAAACGTTTTATATCTAATTCAATTCTATGCATTATCACATTGTAAAAGATATATTTTCGTTTAGAAAAATATAAATTTATATATAATATTTATTCATCAAACGGAACAATAAATGTGTGTTACTATTATTTACAAAAATAATTTCGAACCTTAATATATATATATATATATATATATATATATATATATATATATATATATATATATATATATATATATATATATATATATATATATATATACTTTTTCTATACACGTTGCAAGTTATTTATATATCAAATACAGTCAAAAAGGAAATATTTCTTAAATCAAGGTGGACCTCTCAACAAAGACTTATCACAATACTTACGGGATTTATAATTGTTGAAATATCTGATAATCCAATCGTTGGTATTATCTTCTAATTCCGTAGATGAATATATTAAGCATATATTGAGACAAATACGTTTAATCTAAAATATTATACATTTAATACTTTGTTAACGTTTTCAAGTTATAATATATATATATATATATATATATATATATATATATATATATATATATATATATACATATATATTCATATCCATTTATATATTCGTTCGTGAATCGTCGAGCATAGTCAAAAGGGTAATTGAATGTATGAACATAGTTCCAAAATTTTCGAGACTCAACATTACAAACTTTGCTTATCGTGTCAGAATCATATAAAGATTAAGTTTAAATTTCGTCAAAAATTTCCGGGTTGTCACAGTACCTACCCGTTAAAGAAATTTCGTCCCAAAATTTGATTGGGATGGTCATGGCTGACAATAAGTATGTTTTCATGACGCATACGAGCTGAAAATTAGAGTTTTATCATCACCGAGTAATATAGATAAACAATTTGATTTTGTGAAGAGTACGAGTGAAGCTATCACAAAAGAGTGAAATGAATAAACGTAGATTCGTCATATCTTTTGACATAGATAGGACTGATTTCCGGATTTCAAGGGATTTAGAGAAAATTTTCGTAATAAGATTTGCTTCTTCGATAATTAAGGAAATTAGGATCTTCTTTGATTAAATGCGATAACCTGTTTTGATTGCTCTGTCAGATATGTCACTATAAATCCATTCTCTTCGTTTTCTTATTTTCACAACTCACACCCTCTATTCTTTCTCCTTTAATTCATACTTTGAATCATTCATCAATATGCTACATCCAGTTCTGATCCTTGATATACTCCTAACTTTCATATCTGTCATTCTTCTCTTTCATCTACCACCGGAGGATTTTATTTATTTTTATTATTACCTTGAGGTTATAGTAATTTTAATTCTCCCGTGCCTTTACGTGGAAATACGTATTGATATGCACGGTTTGTAATTTATGTGTTGTTGTCGAGCTTTATACTTTCTTTTATATCCAAGAGTTCCATACTTTTGTCTCCTCTTCCTGACTTCAAGTCAAGCGAATAATGGTCCAGAATTCGTATGTATGGATTTTGAAATGAACATAGTTAATGTTCTAAGAAGGAAATTGTAATGGTACGATTTTGATTTGTCAAATTACCAGAATATCCAGAAAAGACCGAATCATTAAGAAAATATTTTTTTGATATTCTTAGAGGTTAAATAGAATACCAGAGTCGTGTAACATGGCACATGATGACGGTATGGTCTGTGAATCGTCATGTCCCATTTAGAAACTCAGCATGACTTACTGTAATATAAGCACGTTGATCAAGTGTCATTATATTATACTAACTCATGCTTCAATTCCCAACACTACTTCAAAAACATTCATATTTTAAACTTGAAGGTTTCAGAATTTAGAAACTAAAATAGTTTCTTTTATGATATAATACAGATGGTGCAAAGAGATAAATTATTTCAGATAAGAATAATTATGGAAATATCTTTAGAAATATGGAGGATATTTATAATGAAAGATACGATGATATCTTAAAATTTCTAATATCAGAGGATGATGAAGAATATTGTCTGCAAGGGTTTAGAGTCAGGAGCAAGGTATTCGTTAATGACTTTAGCAGATACTGAATCATTTAGATTCTTTGAAGGTAGGTTTAGTCTTTGTGATTTGTCCATAGCCTCCTTCATACTTTGCTCAATTCGTTTTCCAGTTCCAAACCTTCTCTTTTTCTGAGCTTTGCCAACACACTATTCTTTATCATCAAACTTTTTACTGTTAAGGTCGTTTACAGTTTTTGCTGCTTCATCAGCATCTTTCGAAATTTCGAGAACTAGTTCGCAGTTTAGGGTGTTTTTCAGAAACTTCACATTCAAAGTGTGTAAGTCTAGGAGATAGGCGTTATATGTATATATATATATATATATATATATATATACATATATATATATATATATATATATATATACATATATATATATATATATATATATATATATATATATATATATATATATATATATATATATAACTGTCGGCGTAAAATTGCTACGAAATTTAAAATACTGATTGTTAATTCTCAGTAGTTGGTATGACAATTGTCGTTACAAGTTGTAGATGAGTACTTGATAGAGTTTCAATGAATAAGTATCATGATTTTTCGGAGAGGCTTAAAGATCAATGAAGTTGTTGATAAGTTTACTACTAATGTGGCGAGATATGAAAGATTCCCCGGTAACAATGATGAAAGGGTAATTTTTATAATAAGGCTTATCGAATGAACAATTGAAGTTGATTTGCTGGAGCTGTGACAAAACTGTCTACTTTGAAAATGGATTGAAAAGTTATTTTTGCTAATAAATGCCAAAGGGTCTGACACGGATACGTTTTAAACTATGACTTTGGTTTCGAGGGTTTTTCAGGTGCATGACCGTGGGTAACATGTGGTTAGATCATCATCTCAATTGTTCATTATTTGAAGTCTCTTCAGGAATTTCGAAGGGTTTGAACACCGATCGTAATCGTTAATATTCATATGATGTTCTAGGATTTTGAATGATACAAATACTTTTCTGGGTTCTATGAATAGAAATGATGTTCTAGCACAATTTTGAAGTCAAAGTATAGCTTCGAAAGATGTAGGAATCTAAGAATGATGTCTTTTGTTAAATCTTGACTTGGATTTTGATTTGTCAAAATCAAAATATGTAATCAAATTTGAATGAGGATGGTTGTTTTGATTTTTATAAAAGAATATATATTGTTGTGAAAGTAGTGAGTATATCATAATCGAAGAATGTAACATATTAATTGTGAATTTATATATCTCTCGGGTATTACCTACCCGCTAAAATATTCTCACCATTATCAGTTTGTACAAAAGAATTTTCTTAATTACAATCTTTATGAAAATATACCTACATATATATTTTCTTTAGATGTAATCATGAATTTAATGAGTTAACATAATATTAAACTCATCTGGTTTTCGACTAAGACTAGAATATTTAATCTCTAAAACTTTTAGAAACTACATATTCTCTGCAGAATATTTCTTCGATGAAGTTATGAATCAATACTTCGTCGTTTGTTGTTGTTGGTATTCCTTGGTATCTATGGTGCGTATGACGTTGATGTTCAAAGTACATATTGTGATGTTGAGGCTTGCGGTGCGGTTATTGTTGGTGGTGGTAATGGTACTGTTGGTGTTGTTTTCGGTGGTACTGTTGATGCCGGTGATTCTGCTGGTGCTTATAACCTTTGCACCATATTCTCTAAAGCCACTACCCGAGAGCGAAGCTCGTTGACTTCTTCTACCACACCAGGATGATTGGCGGTTCGGATGAGCGGATGAATAAGATCCAGAATTTGAGAGAGTATATAATCATGACGAGATATTCTGGAGATGAGAGAGAAAATGGTATTACTAACAGGTTCGCCGGTAAGTGCTTCAGGTTCTTCGCCAAGAGGGCAATGTGGTGGATGGAAGGGATCGCCTTCTTCTTGTCTCCAATGATTAAGTAAGCTACGAACCCATCCCCAATTCATCCAGAATAGGTGATGGTTGATTGGTTGATCCATTCCGGTTACACTGTCTTCGGAATTCAGGTGAATATCCATATTGGAATAGCTGTCGGAGTTTAAGGAATTTGAACTAGATGCGGGATCCATCTTGTATAATTAGGGAATTGATTTTTGATATGAATTAGATTATAGAACTTAGATTGATATTCTTCAATACATAATTTATATATGTATATATAATACCAAAATCCCATAAATTACGGGGAAATTTTCGAAAGATGTCAGGAAAAGTTTACAGTAACAGATACGCTAAGATATGAATTTTTGTCTATACACTATTTATGTAATAAATGCAGGAAAACGTGTCTAGACTTAAGAGTGATAAGCATTTAATTTTCGACAAGAAATGATAAGCAAAACTTTTAACATGCAGACACGGTCGAAAGCCAGACTTACTAATGCATCCTAACAACTATCAGTTAGACACACTCATGCAAGACCTGGTTTGCTAGGACCAACGCTCTGATACCAACTGTGACGATAGCTCCAAATCTATATGGACGAACACGTCATTCATCGATTTCATTGCGAGGTATTTGACC
This sequence comes from Rutidosis leptorrhynchoides, assembly GCF_046630445.1. Taxonomy (NCBI): domain Eukaryota; kingdom Viridiplantae; phylum Streptophyta; class Magnoliopsida; order Asterales; family Asteraceae; genus Rutidosis; species Rutidosis leptorrhynchoides. The sequence goes on from NC_092338.1 coordinate 381,723,327, forward strand.
TCTATATGATACGTTTTGTAAATATTGCATTCTTTTGAAAAGGCACACCATAAATGAATATTTAAATCAAGATTTTCGACATCTGATGATTTCTACATGTAGACAATCACCGTAATATAATAGTTTACAATAGTACTTTCGTTGACAATGCAGTCAAAATAAGATACACGGTGATGATTTGGTGAATGCAACGTTTCCTTGAAAAATATGCCATGTAAGACTCCATGCACCTAGCTTGTCTAACATATAAGCAAACAGCGGAAGACTTCTAGGGAACCTGAGAATAAACATGCTAACAAGTGTCAACACAAAGGTTGGTGAGTTCATAGTTTTAATGTTTTGCATAATCTGTACATAAAGGTAGATCACAAGATTTCAGTTGTTTCATCCAGAAACGTTTATCAAAATATTCTACGAAATTGAGCACCCTGGTAATTAAACTTAACGTATATATAATTTATACCCTTTGTATAATCATCTTAATAATACACGCAAACCAACGTGTACGCTTCTCAAATAGCATACGTCCGTTAAAAGGCTAGTGCTCTAGCTCGGAGGGGGATATCAAGCCCTATGGATCCATATACTACTACTCGCGCCCACCACTTCTTATAACTGGCAGTTACTAGTTACCAAAGCTAAGGGATTTTCGGTTCAAACTCAATGTAGAATTAAGTATGTACTTGTATCCATTGTGTTTAAAATAAATTGCATGTATTCTCAGCCCAAAATATTTAAAGCATTTAAAAAGGGATCTATAAACTCACCTTAGCAGCACATAAAGTCATTCACCGAAATGTGACCGAAACTTGGAATACCAAATAACCGTAGATCACAACCTAGAGAACATATGTTGGTCAATAATTGGCTATCAAACTAGGTTAGGTCATAGTGTATCACAATCCTAATGCTCGAGATCGACATATAAAAGTTATCAAAAGTCATTTCAAAAAGTCAATCTGACTCAATACAATAGTTGAATGATCATGGCAATCGAAACATTTTAACATTTCACATAGTTTCCTAATTTTTGTAAAATTAAACTATAGTTTTTATAAGCCTTTAAAATATGATAAAACAATCAATTTTGACAATTGTTCAACAAAACGAGACGTGCCTTATATAAGAATTCATTTACTCCGCTGGTAATATTTAAAAATTCAATTTATCAATCTTATAAACAAGTTGTTTAAATATTAATTGCAGATTCAAAAGCAATTTCAATTAACGTCAATCATAATTCAGTTGATCATATCTTTTAATTTGTTCATCGAAATCATACGATATCTAAATGAAAAATTATTGATTTTTCGCCAGCTTTCCAAAAACATGCATATCATATACCTTTTATTAGTAATATATGTATTTAATTCGTGATTCATCATAAACTGTTTAACGACGAAATTTAGCATACTAGCATGCATAAACATATATACTCGAGCACTACACATGTATACACTATTAATATATAAAAGATAAGATATGAATGCTCACGTATCAATATTGTGATTCAATATTGCAGGAAAGTACGTAGACGCAACGGAGATGATAAACACTAGGTTAGACTTGCGAATAATACCCATGAACATTACCCATAATCTCCATAGCTATAACCCATAGTTTTCTTAGTTCTATCTCGCTCGAAAAGCTTGTTTTGAAAATAATTGCTCATGACCTCGTCGTAGTATTTTATGTATAATAATACTTATAATAATACTCCTAATTATAAGATTAATAATAATAATAATAATAATAATAATAATAATAATAATAATAATAATAATAATAATAATAATAATAATAATAATAATAATAATAATAATAATAATAATAATAATAAATATAGAAAGCAGAGATTGAGATATGTGTGTGTGTGTGTGTCGAACAAACTGGCCAATTTATAGAATATTTCTGAATCCTGACTGCCATGCGATCGCATGGGTTTTATGCCTATTTCTCATGCGATCGCATGGCCCCAAAATCCAGCTCACAATTTTTTGTTGTTTTGTTTGTCGACATATTTTTATAATATATATAATATATATAATTTATTTATATTAATTAATTATATATTATATTATATTCACGTGCATAGTTGACTTTTAATTTTTGGTCCGATGACTTGTACGTTTACGCTCGACTAATGTCTCAGTTCCGATTTCTCGAATGCATTTTCGTATGCTTAGAAAACTTGTACTTTACGTTTCGTGATTCGTACCTTTGTCAAAATATAATCTTAAATTATCAATAAACTATATTACTCAAAGTATAACTTATACATTTTAGTACTTTGGTCATTTGCTTCTATAAATCAACTCCTCGTTGTTTATTAAAATATATTTAATAATATCGAAACGTTTTATATCTAATTCAATTCTATGCATTATCACATTGTAAAATATATATTTTCGTTTAGAAAAATATAAATTTGTTTATAATATTTATTCATCAAACGGAACAATAAATGGGTGTTACTATTGTTTACAAAAATAATTTCGAACCTTTATATATATATATATATATATATATATATATATATATATATATATATATATATATATATATATATATATATATATATACTTTTTCTATACACGTTGCAAGTTATTTATATATTAAATACAGTCAAAAATTAAAGATTTCTTAAATCAAGGTGGAACTCTCAACAAAGACTTATCACAATACTTACGAGATTTATAATTGTTGAAATATCTGCTAATCCAATCGTTGGTATTATCTTCTAATTCCGTAGATGAATATATTAAGCATATATTGAGACAAATACGTTTAATCTAAAATATTATACATTTAATACTTTGTTAACGTTTTCAAGTTATAATATATATATATATATATATATATATATATATATATATATATATATATATATATATATATATATATATATATATATATATATATATATTCATATCCATTTATATATTCGTTCGTGAATCGTCGAGCATAGTCAAAAGGGTAATTGAATGTATGAACATAGTTCTAAAATTTTCGAGACTCAACATTACAAACTTTGCTTATCGTGTCGGAATCATATAAAGATTAAGTTTAAATTTTGTCGAAAATTTCCGGGTTGTCACAGGTCCTGTGCGAGCGCACATATTGCACGCCCTTAAATCCGCCCTACGAGAGTATTAACAAGTTCTGTTTCATCATCGATCTCTCCATAAATTATTAATTAAGCACATTAATAAGTATGTTAAGAATTATTCCAATATATAGATAATTTGTTTTCATCTATCATCTATATAATCAAATCAATGGTATCAATTAGAACCCTAACTAGAGACATTTTCTCTATATTCTTCTTGATAGAATTTAGTTCATTAATGAAACCTAAAGATGAGTTTCTTAAATGGCATATCAAATAAATACCCTCTTTGTCCCCATTTGATTGCCCACTAAGAGCCCTCCCATCGGTTCCACCTTCACTCCCGCCCAGGCCACCGTCCTTGTGGGCGCCGATGGCAGGCCTCCGTCCATGGAATCGTCTCTTGTTCCGTGCTTTTCTGAAATTTTTGTGGACGGAGAATAAAGCTTTTTTTTTTAGCTTTAAAGCCATGAAAATGGAAAATGGTGATGTCTTGTACCGTATCTTGTATCTCTATGTGTATATGTATATGTAGATGACTAGATGAGGAAGATGGAGATAAAGATATTTTTAATTTTTTTATTATTATTGTGAGTCTCACAAAGTTGTGGCAAAAAATATTTCTTTATTTTTTGTTTCATTTTATTTTTGTGATATTTGATTAATTTTTAAGTTTTAAATTAAGCGTAATTTAATAATTAGGAGTAATAATTCTTTTAATATTATTAATAATAAAAGTATTTTTAATTTAAGAAGTTTTATGTTTAATTTTAATTATTTAATTTTTAGAAGAAAAAATAAAAAGTAAAAAAAAATATGGAAGAAAAGTGTAACTGTTGAGAGTGTTTAGTCCTAGGTTTAGTCCTGGAAAGAAAGTGCTGGTGTGAAGCTGATGTGACGTCTAGTCCTGGAGGACTAAGACGAAATCATTGGGAACACTCTAAGAGAAAAAAAGTGTAGTTTAAAAAATTTTATTATTACACTTCATCTTCTTTTAGAATTACAATTATATTTTTACTTTGCTCTGTATCATTGTTTTTTACATATACATACATTAAATCTATTCAAAAAGTTTACTTTCATATTTTTATTTATTAACGAAAGTAGACAACTCATTCAAGACACTTTATCATTCCTGAGTCACTTTGAAAAAATACTTGATAATTAATAAAATAGTTACGCAAGAGGTATAACAATCTTCTAGGAGACTAGGACTAAAAGATGATATATATATAAGTATATAATCTAATATCATAATTTAAACAATAATAAATTACGAATAATAATATATTGTGACATAATTAATATTTACTGTATCACATTGCCACGGCTATAAAACCCACCTAGGTCTTGCCTAACATTCATGGAATCTTAAGCATCTCATACCCATACAATATCTTTGATCTTTCCCCACCTTCAAATCCTAGGCAACTTTAACTACTACCCTTTATACAAAAAACAACAAAATATATAAAAATTTATATCTCCAAAAAATATAAAATGTCTCTCCCTGAATTAAACATTGCAAAAACTTTGCCCGATGCCTGGGACTACAAGGGTCGTCCTGCTAACCGTGCCACAACTGGTGGCTGGATTACTGCTGCCATGATTTTAGGTCCATTCTCATGCTTATTAATTAGTTAATAATTTAATTAATGTTTTAGAGTACCATTTATGATTTTGTTCAACTAGTTATGATAATTTATATACTTATTTAGCTAATTAATTAATATGAAGTTAATGTACGTGTTGACGGATCAGGGGTGGAGGCAGTAGAAAGGCTAGCGACGTTGGGTATCGCTGTGAATCTGGTGACGTATTTGACGAACACGATGCATTTTGGAAATGCAAGTTCCGCAAATACCGTCACCAATTTCTTGGGTACCTCTTTCATGTTATGTCTTGTTGGTGGTTTTGTTGCTGATACTTTTCTTGGCAGGTAACATAGGTTGATTAATTTAAAATAGTAGATTATTAATAGATGCTATATTTATTAAGTAAAATAAGATGCTACTGCATTTTTTTATAGGTATCTAACCATTGCCATATTTACTGCGGTTCAAGCAACAGTAAGTAATCCACTTTTAAACTGTAAAACAATTAAGAAGGGGTCCGTCAATACACATATTAACAATTAATAATTAATACGGAGTAATTAACAATATAAATAAAATGCTCATATATTTTATATCTGTCTTATAGCTTTACACATACCGGATTAATTGACCCATCTTTTAAGCTTAACAGGACGTAAACTTATATGCTTATATACAGCTCAAATATTATTTTGTAAAAGAACAGATTTAATAAAACAGAATAATGAAACGCTGAATAATTCAAAATCTGATTCAATAGGGTCATATGTAGCTTTAGCTGTTGACTGCTAGTACTACAGAGTAATATTTTGTATTGATCAATCTATAGGGTGTGACAATATTAACACTCTCAACCGCGATTCCAAGCCTAAAACCACCAAAGTGCACATCGGATGGTGATTGCGTGCCAGCCAACTCAATCCAAGTGTCAGTTCTCTACCTCGCGCTTTACCTAACAGCCCTCGGGACCGGTGGGCTTAAATCTAGTGTGTCTGGCTTCGGGTCGGACCAATTTGATGAGTCCAACAAGGAAGAAAAGACTAAAATGACAGCTTTTTTTAATTGGTTCTTTTTCTTTATAAGTATCGGGTCACTTTTAGCGGTTACAGTCATGGTTTATATCCAGGACAACTTGGGTCGACGTTGGGGGTATGGGATTGTTGCTTGTGCCATTGTTATCGGGTTGTTGATTTTCTTGTCGGGTACAAAAAGGTACCGGTTTAAGAAGCTTGTGGGTAGTCCGTTAACCCAAATTGCTTCGGTTTTTGTGGCGGCATGGAAGAAGAGACATATGGAACTGCCATCTGATCCTTCTTTGTTGTTCAATGTGGATGATATTGAACTTACACAAGTTGATAGCAAAAAAACCAAACAAAAGTTGCCTCATAGCAAACAATTTCGGTGAGTTTCTCTTTTAATTATTTGTTTTTTAGTTATTTACTTGTCTCTATGCTAACTGAATTAACTGTCTGATTTGGATAACTTTTTATCTAAATAAATAAGCATATGGATGCATATATATGTGTATAAATATGCATGTAATTAATCACATAAAGTGTGCATGTAATCTTATAAAATAAAGTTTTAGAAAGTAATCAACTAGGTTGACGATGAAATATTTTGCATTTTAAAATGACTTGGAAATGATATGATATTTTTTTTTGCTTTTTATGAAGTTATTAAACTAACAAAGAAATCCACTTGTCACTAGAATATCGATGACCAATTGGAAGAACCATCACCACATATATATATATATATATATATATATATATATATATATATATATATATATATATATATATATATATATAGTACCTATATTTATATCTATATTTATGATATATATATGATGATGATGATGATTTTTTTTTCTTTTAAATACCTTCCAAATAAAATTTTTTGGGGACGTATTATATATGTGCTCTTGTTGATGCTCTTATAGTAGTCTACATATATATAATTAAGTTAAGTTTTTATATTAATATCAATCATAAATAGTGATCAATTTCATTATTTCACAAAAATGAATACTATACTCATTTAATTAATGTTTTAGATTAAATTTAAGATAAAATACTCGGAGGTCCATGTAGTTTGTTAGAAATTGCTAACTATGTCCAATAATTTTTTTAGTAGTCGAACAAATGAGAGGTTGTCGACGAAGGGGTCTAAGGTTGCGCTTGCGACAATCCGAAGGTTGCGCAAGACCCCTTCAACCTTGCCCGCGTGTTAGCTTGCTTGTACTATCGCTCGCCTGCCTGACTTGCTTTCTGGCTAGCTTCTTTATGGCAAGTGCTATCTTAACCTAGCTAGCGCTACATCGATTTGGAAAAGTCTCTGGGGGTTTTCTCAACCTTCGATGATAGTGCCAACATCTTCACGAATTGAGTTTCCTCCTAACGTGTGTGTAGGTGATAAATAAAATCATTCGATGTCGATATCGTCGTTAAAAAAGTCCAATACTTTTTTCTCTGAGGAAATCTATATAGTATCCACACGTTTCACAGGTAGTTTGATTTCCTAACAACCATCGTATATGTCCGTTAAGTTTTTGCACTTGATTTACACATGAGGGTAAAATATATGGTGATTTTACCATTAGTTGCTCTTATTTGAGTAAGAATACTTCGAAATGATAGGTAGTACTTTTCTTTGTTAAGTGAAATTAGGTCGCATATGGGGTGCGTAATTATATGTTAATAAGTGTGGATCTTGATTAAGTGTGATTTAGATGGGAAAACTTATTTACGTATTGGTCCCATAATTAATCATTCGATCATCAATCATCATCAATAAAAATAATAATAGTATTATATTACAATGCAAAAATGGATAAAAAATATACTTTGAATACTGATAATAAAAAGATATAAGAAGGATTGATCATGTGGTGTAGAATTGGCAGCCAATTAATATTGTGGGTGCCATTTTTTGTCCAAACTAAAGCAACTAGAATAATACGCCAATCATGCCACCAATATTCTTAATTGTTTATACCAATAATTCTCCCTACTCTATACAAATTAGAAACCACCTTTGTTTTCACATGGACTTTAATAAATACATTATTCAGAAGTTAATTAATCACAATTATTAATATTAATCAATCGCATGGAAATAACTGTTAATAATGAGATTTTTTAAACATAGCCTTAGAGACTATGTTTATTAATTTTGGACATCCATAACTTACATGGTAAATAACCACCACAAATAACTATCTTGCTAACTTCCATGTACCATACTTATTTTTAATTTATCTCAAGTATAGCTTTTAAGGCTATCTATCTTTAGATAAATTTATAATCTTATTATACATGATATACAGTTCGAAACCAAAAACGACCTCATCATCAAAAATCAATGGACAACAAAATAATAGTCGTTAAATATTTTTAAAATAGTTTATCAAATAAAATGCGGAGTATATATTTATTTAGATATTTGATCACATGCATCATTTGGATCATCAGTTTTTGAATAATATTTCTACTATATTGATTGGCAACATTAATTGCCGTAAATTATAGTCCTATCTTTGATACATACATATACTCCGTATAATATACGGAGTAATACAATAATTTAATGATTGCGTAGTTATAATGAATCTAGGTATAAGTATCTAACAACATAAACATGTACACATGTATATATATAGCTGGTTATGATATATAAATCACATTATCCAACACGACAAACCCCGGAATAATTCCATCTATCGTTTAACCTTTTCAAAAAATTTGAAACATGAATGTTATAGGCTTGTTTAATAAATAATAAAAAGTAAGTTTGTATATACAAATTTTATTTCATATATATAAAAATAAATTCAATCATATATAATGTTCCTGATTCTGTTGTTTAGTGTCGAGTTGCACCCTTAGCAGCTCCCTTTCGTGTTTGTTTATACTCGTGTTCCAGTTCGTGTCCACGTATTATGCGATGTACTGCATTATTCTAGAGTAATATAATTCTTGCTTTTCAAAAAAAAAAAAATCAATAATATCAAAAAAAAAGTTATAAAATACTACCATCAATCAATACAACGGTATTTAACTTTTTTATTTTCAAAATCTTATATATATTGTTGAGTTATAATTTTTGAGCCCTGTGCAACTGCACACATTGCACAATCCAAAATCTGACCCTGCTTTAGAACCACTTTGTATTTGTCACGTGAATATAAATATAAACAAGATACAATTAACATTAAATATACAAGTATAAATACATCATAAGTTTCCTCTATTTGTTCTTCGCATTCTCAAACCCTGGATGTCAACTTCTCACCCAGTGGCGAATTCAGGATTGAAACTTAATGGGGTCCTAATTTTTTTTTCACAACTAATTATATTTGACGGGTATTTTACCGGTTGTTTACCTCCAAAAAACTATAAATCCTAAAAATATATGGGGTCCTGAAAAAAAAATTAGTGGTGTCATGTACAATTTGAAGAGTACTCCGTAAAAAAAAACTCCAGACTAACGGGGTCACGGGACCCCACTCCTCATAGTGTAAGTTCGCCACTGTTCTCGCCACAGGACCAAGAATGTTTCTCTCTCAGTTTGCATGAATCCCTTGTTTCTCTTCACGTCTTCATCTTTTTTAACATTCTTTCTGCTCTCATTATCATACCAGAAACCTAGTTACTTCTCGACACTGCCGGCCTCTGGCATCTCGCCGAAGGTCCATCTTCAACCTCTTTTCTCCCTGATCTAGTTCCTGGTTCCTCCGATTTCTTTTTTTTCTTCCAGCAGGTTCGTATATTTATTTTTCGGCAATTTTGAGCGATGGTCTTTTTTGGCGGTTGCCTGGATCTTCTTTTTCCTTCTAATGTGAGCGGCTCTCCGGCTGTTGGGTCACCGCAGCCATCTGAGATGGTGGTGGTTGGTGATGCACTACCTTGTTGGTAGTGGCCACCGGCTGCTCCTGTTTTGTGTTGCTTCATTTTCCATCACCTCCACGTGGCGCCCCTGTTGATGTTAGCGGCAGTTTCACCACCCTTTGGAGGTGACCACTAGTTGCGGCTGTTTGTGGCATCTTCATGGGAATTCACCCTTCGTCGGGTGGTCCATCACATTGTTGGTGTCGGATGCCCGTTGTCTATAAAGGGTGAGAGGGTTGTTGGCCATCGAGTTTCAGATTGTGGGATGACTTTGCTTATAGTCGTGAGTTTTTTCTCTTCGGGTCCCTGCTTTTTCGGTTGCGATTTCGGGTTTTTGCAGTCGAAATTAATTATGTGGCCTCTCACGAAGTTTTGTGATGGTCAAGGTTTTTTTTGTTCTCTGCTTCCGAGTTTAGAGTTATATATTTTAGCCTTGTTGTTCTACCTAGCTTTGTTAGCTATTTATCCACCCCGTTGGTGTTTAGATGTTTGCATAGTTTAGCTTATTTGTTTCCGTTTTTTTTTTTTTTATTTATTTATTTTAAGCTAGGTTTCTGATTTCTGATGATTTAATTTTATACCTTATTGATATTCGGATTCGTTATTTATACTTTTGTTTTTCTCCCTTGATAAAACAATATACAATATACAAATATGTACAAATTTGAATGCACGTGATACTAGACGTGATTCCTGATTCACTTAACACGGACCACATTTTTAGTTGCACCAAGTTCAAAAAGTCTTGTACATACAAAAGCCAGTCGTATGTAGTTCGTGTGCATCCATAAATCTTATAGGATAAAAATAAGTTAGTGATATTATTATCTACACTATTATATTTTAGTCATACACCATTAAACATATTTTAAAGTTTTATTATTATGTTTTAGTTATACATATTTTAAACATATTTTAAAGTTTTATAAGTTGTAATCCCTTGCATCTATTAATTTTCTTGAAATTCAAGGGACCAATAAGAGCGTGACATGTGGCGCGAAAATCACATGTGATTGAAAAAAAAATTCTAAAATTTTTTTTATGAAAATTTTTTTTTTGAATTTTTTTTTTAAAATCACATGTGATTCTGCATGTCAATCATATGTGATTGTAAACATAATCACATGTTATTGTAAACTCAATCACATGTGATTATGCATGTCAAATCCAATCACATGTGATTGTACAATTCATTCACATATGATTGTGCATGTAAATCACACGTGATTGTAAAAAAAAAAATTGAAAAAAAAAATTTTCGGAAAAAAAATTTTATAAAAAAAAATTTCTGAATTTTTTTTCCAATCAAATGTGATTTTCACGCCACATGGCGCGCTCTTATTGGTCCCTTGAATTTTACTTAATTTATCGATTCAAATGAATATTTCTCAAAGTTTTATTATTAAAGTTTTAAACATACTTTAAAGTTTTATTATTAAAGTTTTAAACATATTTTAAACATACTTTAAAGTTTTATTATTAAAGTTTTAAAGTTTTATTATTATGTTTTAGTTATACATCATTAAACATACTTTAAAGCATTGTATTTTACAACACTTTCATAGTTTTAAATATATATATATATATATATATATATATATATATATATATATATATATATATATATATATATATATATATATATATATATATATATATTCTGTAATTAAATATTGTAGTGTAAGAATTACCTCCTTAATTTCTATTCATACATCACTAATAAATTTTAAAGTATTATACATTAAAATTTTATAAAATATGTTTGGTGATATATAGATAATAATTGATAGAGTATGGGTAGATCACTCTTTGTATAATATGGAGCATTAGATTATATAACGCAGAGACACTGCAAGAAAAATGAATTTTAATGATGAGTGTACTATTGATTACGAATAACACTAAGTTGGTCATTAAATAGAGTTAGTGAGCAATATAGTTGGTCACTTCTCGTCACAAAAAATTATTAGAGACCAAAATATTAAAATTGGTCATTATAGTGACCATTTGTTTAGTCACTAATATCGTACAGTGACCAAAATTCAGTGGCGACTTTTTTAATGTTAACTAAACATCATTATTAATGACTAAATAATATGTCGTAACTAGAATATCGTCATTTGTCACGATTTTTCTTGTAACGTGGAGATGATGATAATGTGTATTATTTTAAAAAATAATTAGTTTAACCTTAATACTTTTCTCCATCAAACACCATTACTTTGTTGGTCATTTATAATTACCAGGGGCAGATGTATATCGTTGTCATTCGTAACACGTGCAACCAGTAAAATACGTTATCTAATGTAAAATATATTCGACCTAGCTTTAACTAGTGACATGAGTGAATGATATAAAAGTTTCCGGCTTTTAACTAGGGATACCAATTGATAGACTATTATTATCATGTACTATTAGTGAAGATTCCTAAATCCACCACTAAGAGTTACCTCATTGTTTGTTTGTTTTTGAACGAAAAATAATCTAATTATTAAACCTCTAGGAGAAACTAGAGGGAACAAAAGATACATATTACAACGGTCTTATTAACTAATTGCGATGTTACCTCGTTGTCTTACTAAAACAAGTCTAAAAACTTATAAGTCTCTATTAGAAAATAGTTTAATTAACCTTTTTATAATAATATAAATTACTCTCTCGTACTAATATCTTAAGGGAGATGATTCTCACACACCACTTTTTGATTCATGTACACCTAATTACCTATTTTAACCTTAATTATACATATAATAATAATAAGTTGAACATCCTAGGAACATAACTGTAATTATATGTCACAAAAGTGTACACGGTAGTTAATATTTCAATTGTTTATTGTATTATCGTTATTAACGACACGGTTTTAAGTACCATCAAGGTAACTTTTATCACAAACCCATTAGTAGAAGTATTACTATAATGATTAAATTAGTCGAGATATCGTTTTTTTTTTTTTTAACGGCTATTTTTTTGGCATCAGTAGACCCTCATCATTTGCACGTATCACACACGTTCGGGCAGAAACCCGAACCCGATCGACGGTACCCGGGAACACATCCATTCGGGCAGTGTTCCTAAATAGATGTCCGTAAATGAATCTGGTAAAACCTCCCTATATGGTTAATATAAACCACCATTATCGGTGTTCAATTGTTTTTAAAGAAAATCATGTCATCCCTAAGGATCGAACTCATCATATCTCATGACACAAAGTACATGGGGGAGACCCGTTGGGCTATGCCGGCAAGTTCTAGTCGAGATATCGTTTATTATGATAATATTTTAAGTAACTCGGAATAAGGTATCGCTTAAACTATAAGATTTGTTTTTCTCGAAAATAACAAAAAAAATATAACAAGGTCCTTTCATCGAAAGATGAAAGAAACGAAAACCAAACAAACAACCATAACGGAAAGAAGCTCGAAACTAAAAAAAACTACACTAAGTCGAAACGGGAGATGATCGCAACGGGTGGTTTAGTCCCTCTCGGGTGATCCAATCGCTATTAAAAAAAAAAAAAAAAAAAAAAAAAAAAAAAAAAAAAAAAAAACTATACGAGCTACCACAAACTAAAACTATACTGAACTACAAGATAAAACCATTACAAAAACACATGTTTTGATAGATTTACATAACAAAGTGCATATGCATGTGTTTCTTGGTTGTTCTACAGAAAACATAATACGTACAAGATTAATTTATCAAGTTGTCAACAGTCTGTCATATATCAATCAATTAATCTTGATATTATATCTACTTGCAACGTGAAATCCAAAATTCTTGTGCATATTTGCATCTTTTGTCCCCTATTAGCAAAGGAGAATAATATGTACACCACAAATTTTCTTTTATATTTATATCGTTAATTATTACTCCGAATGCAATGTTTTGAAACATATTTAATATTATTTATATATAAATAAATTAGTATTTCGTCATTTAGACTCGAAAATGAGATCTGAACCCAAGATGCCAACATTAAAATTTGAATGTTTTAGTGATTTTAATAAGATATATGAATAATGAATAATTTGAATACTACATTTTTGTAATATATTCGAAACAATAAGGTTCATAAATCACATATTATTGATAAAGAAATAAAATTGTAAGGTTCAAATAAATATGATTAATTGATAATTGATGGTTCTTAATTTTTTTTTGGCAGTTTTCTTGACAAGGCAGCGATTAAAGATACCGAAAGATCATACGAATCAATGATGACTATTGATAAATGGCGTCTTTCGACATTAACTGATGTAGAGGAAGTTAAATTGGTAGTTCGAATGCTACCAATTTGGGCTACAACAATATTGTTTTGGACAGTTTATGCCCAAATGACTACATTTTCGGTGTCACAAGCAACAACAATGAACAGACACATCGGAAAATCGTTCCAAATCCCAGCAGCTTCCCTCACTGTTTTCTTCGTTGGAAGCATCCTTTTAACTGTCCCAATTTACGACCGTATAATTGCACCAATTGCCAAACGTTTCCTCAAACATCCACAAGGGCTAAGCCCATTGCAACGCGTAGGAGTAGGACTAACCCTATCCATATTAGCTATGGTTGCAGCCGCCTTAACTGAGATCAAGCGATTAAATGTGGCTCGGTCACATGGTTTAGTAGAGAATTCATCCAAAACTGTCCCACTTTCGGTGTTTTGGTTGGCCCCACAGTTTTTGTTAGTGGGGTCGGGCGAGGCGTTTACTTATATGGGACAACTAGATTTCTTCTTAAGGGAGTGTCCAAAAGGAATGAAAACAATGAGTACCGGATTGTTTTTAAGCACGTTATCGTTAGGGTTCTTTTTTAGTTCTGTTTTAGTGACGATTGTGCACAAGATTACAGGAGATACGCATCCGTGGATAGCGGATAATTTGAACGAAGGGAAGCTTTACAACTTTTATTGGTTACTTGCAATATTAAGTGTATTAAACATAGGGTTATTTCTTGTGGGTGCAAGATGGTATGTTTATAAGGAGCATAGGCTTGCTGAAGAAGGTATTGAGTTGGAAGAAGATGATTTTGTAGGCCATGCATAAAAATGGCATTTTTATTGTTTAACTTGCCTTTTTCTCACCTTTTGTTTGTTATAATATAATATGCCTTATTTGGTTCTAACTTTTTGTGAAATACAATAAGGAACAAAAATGGAAATGTAAGTTAGATGGCCACTTTTTGTTGTTTATAAAGGCTTTAATGATTTGAATAAGAAGCTTCTCTATCTTAATGTGTTGGGTGTAACGTGATTCTTGAGCAGGTCACAGAGCAACAAAAAAAGGAATTTTTAGGACAGTCGCTTATTAAGTGGCATCCTAAAAGAACATTTGATGGGAAATTAGTTTTTATGTTCCAATATACTACATATACAATACTATATACTTCCTCCCTCCCACTTCTAAGGTCTATTTTCATTTTCAGATTTTTCATTACAAGTGCCACTTTATATATTAACTCATTAGAAGAGGTTTGCAATCTCTCTATCCGTTGAATAGAGAGAGTGATAACTTTCTCTACTTTTAAGAGTGTTTCACTCTGGGCGGAGAAATGACTTGTCTTTATTCTCGGATAGAGGAAGGATTGTCTACATCTCACCTCCCCCTACACCGCTTATGTAGTATTGGGTTTTGTTGTTGTTGTCATTAGAAGAGGTTATTCTGGAGAGAGAAAATTTCTGAACGGTGACAAATGAAATTAGTGAGATTTTTTTAAACTATGGGCCTGTTTATTTAAGCATTAATGAGGATTAATGTTCTGAGATGATTATTCGGTAAGAAGTTGTTGCTGTTTACTAGAGACTTAATGGATGGGCCCAATTGACCCAACACCTGTTTCGCTCACCAACAAAAGGTGTGTTGTCTCCATCTTGCCTTTCTTTTCTCATATTTTTCCAGTAATGTCCTTCTCTTCTCCCTTTCATTTTTGTTCACGCTGCTTCTTCTTCAAAGTTCAAAAGATGCTTTAAACAATACTCCTATTACCTTTTCCCAACTCTTCTTCACCTCTACATCCTTCTTATTTCCACACCTCTTCATTAATTTCCACTTAAAACTCAACATCCCTAATTCAATTAGATAAATAATGAAGGTACCCGATGAGTGTTATCAACCATCAAAACTCTACCAAACTCAAATCCAAAACAGCGGTGCAACTTGTTGAGATTTAGAAAAATATTGCAGTCAATTAATGACAGAACTTTCAAGAATTTATGTTATTGCTTAAATTATTTTATCCATTTCATTATTTATGTGATAACATCAGGTGAATACTTTTACATACGAAGTACGGAGTAAATTTTAATTTTCTCTATTAGGGGTAAAATAGTCAATTTTATTATTAAGGCTTTTTATTCAGCACAAAAAGTAAACAACATTAATCATTCATTGATTACTACATATAGCTATTCAATATCCATACTGCCATCTATATCCATATAAAACTTGATGAGAAAAAAAGTAAACAGGCTCTATGTGAGAAAAGTTGGTGAATACTTGTAATGAAAAGGAATTAGTGGTTTTTATGTTCCAATATACTACATACACATTACCTTCTAGCCCAATAATGTTTTGGAGTTTGGACCTACTCGCCTATAAGGCCCACATTGTAACAAAACTGAAGCCCTTATGAACACTGTTAATTCTGAGAATCACCTATAAATACTCCCTAATGGCGTAATTGGATTTATCCACACACACTTGCAAATTACCATATGGAAAATACTAATCCAAAAATACAATTGTTTCACAGTTTTAACCACCCTTGTGAAATCATCATTTCACGTTGGATTATTCATGGTGCCCGATCGGCGATCGCCAATCGGAGTGTTACTACGGCACTCAAGTTGTTTTGGCTCGATCAGTACGAGAGTATTACAAAGTTACAATGCTAAAGCATATGAAATAAATAAATGGGTTGTGTTGACGTAATAATTAGGTCTATTAGGTAGAAAAGGGAATTTTACTGAATAACTAGCAAGAAGACCTATTTAGGTACATTTTGGTGGCATTACACGTGGATGATTTTACGTCTTAGTGAGTTCTGTCTATCTTTAATCCACTTACGAGTGAGCGTTAGCCATACTATAAAGAATGCTTGTCTCCTAGTTGTGTTACAGTAGATAAAAATCAATGATTCAACTGGATACAAATTCGGTTATATCATTTGCTTCTACAAAAGTCGGTCTTCCATAGGTATTAGCTTCTTCTCCGTATTATAGTTGAAGTCAACAAAAGGGTCAAAATGGTCAATCACAGTACATTTGAGTAATAAATACTCATTATCTAGGTACACTGAATAGGAGAAACCTTATTCAATTAAGTACCTAGTGGGATGAGTTTGTTTTTACTGAGTAGTAGTATTATTATATTTACATAAGCAAAAATAAAATAAAACAAAAACATGAAACAAGTTTGTATATGGTTTGAACCTCTACTTAACATTAGAAGACACCAGAAAAAAGTACACTTAATTATTGGATATATATCAAGAACATGAACCAAAAACAAGAAGCTTCAACCTACAGTTGTCAACAAAACAAATCAAACACTCCTCAAAATCCAGAGAAAAAAACTCGATACAAATCATATAAAAAAAATCAAGTAGAAAGAAGTACAACTGTTACTGAAAAATGGACAAACTTGAGATTGACATTGCATTGACAAAATTTAACCATACAACAATTTGCTTTAACAATTTACCTAAATACAATCTTCTCTAACAACTTAAAACCTTCTATCTATTCAATTCCTTTAGACAATTTGGGCACTTCACTCTTTTTTTCCATATTTATTTTTATCATGCAAAACAATACAAGAACAGACTCATCTAAATTAATTTGCTACTATGTCAGCTACACTATATATGAAATTACAAAGGCTACGGGCCGTGGAGGAGACCATCACATCTCCATTTTCAAACCAAAAGATTGAAAACAATCTTGATATCATTACAATAAAAATCTCAAAGAACTAGTCTAAGTTTCGCTGAAGTGGTACACCTCTGCAAAATCAAAGTAGCATTGTTTTGGTGTTTATGTATTTAACATAAGAAATGGATATTTAAAGTGAAGTAGTGGTAAGAATTTAAAGAATGATATGTTACCTTTAACAAATTCATGTGGAGTTATTAACAATGTCTTCACTGAATTCGCCAAATATATTAGGGCAATCTTCCCAACTTTGTTCTTCTCTTTTTTCCCAATATCCACCTACGTATTTATAGGTTCCATCTTCGTCTTCTTTTTCAAACCACCGCGGTTTCCATCCGTTTTCTTGTAATTTGCGTGACTACAAGATTTTAAAAAAATATTGTAAAGCATCGAATAGTATATCATTATCATGTATATCTATATGATACTTTGCATAATCAAGTCAGTCAGTCAATCATTCAAGTTAAGGCAAATTGCATAAAACCAAAACCAACTTTCCAAAAATTTCTGTTATGGCTAACATTTTCTTTCACTCGTAAAAAGGTACAAGCTCTTATTTTAAACACTGGAATTTTAAACATTTCCATTTACAGCAACCAATTTTCACTTGTTTTCACCCACAAGGTAACTGACTTGAACTTAATTTATTTTGGAAAAAAATAAAATGGTTGTTAACTGCATTAACTTTCGTTAGAAAAGAGAGTTTCCAATATTTTTTACTTTTACCGGTGACAAAAAAGATCAATCATTGAAGATTTAGAAGTTTGCATTTCTTATGAGTGAAATGGATACAAAATTAGATGTGTGTAAAAATTCCATTAGCATTTAGATATATTTACATATACGAAAAGTTAAGATGCCTTGAGATCCATACATACCATTCTCTGTCTTGTCTCTAATCGTAGCTTTTCAGCATTTGCCATGTCATACTCCCCGTTCTCCAGATGCCTTTGGTCCGGTCTAAGTCTTGAATCTGTTGGTGGAAGTTTCTCCTTAATCCATTATCAAACACACACAATCAGATACAATTATGAACTCAATTAATAATGTGATATACATACTTGCGTTGTGTGCTGCACGCAGACACACACAGGAAGAAATGAATCATAGAAAACAATATAAATTTTTAATGTGATGTCTACCTTTATTCCCAGTGTTAACTCATTCAATGTGATAGCAAACGAAGTTAAATTGTAACGTGTTAGATTAATCGGGGGCATAGTTCTTTTCCACAATAAGTTTTCTTCACCCACATCCTTTGTCTTGCTAGTCCCCTCTCCAATTGTATAATACATGCTTTCGTCCCATTTCCCGAATACAGTGGCTTGTTTTTTACCACTTGCATCTTCAACAAAACCGTGTACCTGTTAAAATAAGCATCCGACTGTTATGTTAAATTATTAGCCTTTTATGTGAAAAAAAGACAACACAAACTTTCCTCATATGTACCTGGTGTGGATTTCTATCAAGAATCGACTGTTCTTTAAACCTGAGCTTGCAAGACAGGTCCCGATTACCACGTATATGCATAAGTCCATGATGATCACAATATAATTTTCCTAATATAAGATTATAAATGCTGGTGGTGACCTGCCAACAGTACAAACACATATATGATATATTTACTACGTAAAACTACAAATTGAACGGTAAAACAAATAAATATTGAAACTTTAGTATTCGTTTACCTTACTCCATTGAAAAACCTCACCATCGTCGAATTCCAAGGTCAAAAGTCCAACCGGGTCAAGCTGTATTGATCTGCCCCAGAATTTCGATCTTATATTACTGTCTCCATAAAATTTCCACCCTCTACCTTCACAATGGCAAGCTATTAGGGTCGGATGGTGACTAACCTGTAATGGTAATTGAATATTATCATTAGAAACAAAAAAGTTTGAGGCTTTTGTTCATAATGACTGTTAACTGCATTCGCCATTATATTTTGGAAGTGGGGTTGTTCTGATTTGTGTTTTGGAACCAGTCATCTTTAAACTACAGATTGACAAATGCTATCACTTTTTTAAAATAATTTGTTATTTTATGTTATGGATTATTAAATAATCAGAATTGTAAATAAAATACTCAATGATCTGATTATTACTACTTCAGGCATCCAGAACACATCCAAACACTATTTACTTCAGTCCATTAGATTAAATCGGATTATCTGATTCTAGATTAGTAGTCACTTTCAGAACACATACGCAAACACGCCCTTTTATGTTCGTATATATACGATTAAAGTAAAACAACAAACCTTTTCAGAGAAGAATCGAACTCCCATTTCAGGATAATCGGCTTCATAAGTTTCCCCAAGTAAAGGATTAAACGGTTTACAATGTCTGCCTTCAGAGGATGCATATCCAGACACAGCAAAAGCTGCAACATTCAAGATTCTTTGGAGACTGTTGCCCTAATTACACAACTAATTACACTTCTACCACATTTCAAGAGTACATTAATCGAATACATCAAGATATAGATTACAAGTTATACCTCTTTTCCATACTGATACGCACGATCAAGAAGATAAGAGTATTCCAAATCTTCAAAACATTTCTGTAGAGACGAAATAGGCTCGTTGAAATAAACAGGCAGACATACGCGTGTAAGATCCTTCCCAACGTTGTCTTTTATCATTGACCACAGACTGACACCCTTTTCCTTTTCGACTGGTTCAGGAAGCTTTTTTCTTCTTTCAAATTGCGAATTATTCGTTTTTATTTCCTCCATAACATCACACTGATTTGTTGAACTAGAAAAATGATCTACCGTGTCAAAAAAGTAAACTTCTTCATCTTCTGAAACTTCTTCAAGCTCTTGTTTCTCCACATCATCCGATGATTCAGTTGTACTCCATTCTGTTTATTCACAAACTTGCGTTTATAATTTATAAAAACTGTGTAAAATGGTGAATGAATCACAACTTACCACTATATTTTGCGCGTCGAATATCTGAAAATTCAGGAACTCCAGAAGCTTCGGTGTCAATATTAGCAGCCTGATAGATTCCCAGTATACTCGCTTAAGGTAAATCAAATACTAACAATCATAACCAAAATAAAGTTTTAAAAAATTCACCTCTAGTTGCCTCAAGGTGTCAAGTAAACTCGAACGTTCTTCGCAAAGAACTCTAACTTGCCCTTGAATTTCTGAAAATTCAGAGAGCATAATCTTCTCACAATCGTTCACTAACACCTCACTCGTGCCTTCTTCGAGTAAACGTTTTTTTAATTTTTCAGTTGAGAGTGATATATCAGTGGGTATAATTGGTAACTTATCATTTATTCTTCTTAAAGAAAACAGATTTCGAGCAGACGCCAAAGCTTCGATCCATGCAACTCGTTCTTCTTTCAAACTTGTCCTCAAGTGAAGTGTCTTTGTAGCGGTAAATATATAAAACCGTCTACTATCCGATCTGCTCTCTCGAAAAGACGAGATCTGCATCAATCAATGAAATTACCATAATGCCCATGTTTGAACATAGATTCAGTTACAGATCAATCAATAACATAACAAAAAAATGCCCAAACAGAGTATAGTCAACCAAGCATTTTATTCAACTCTAGTGTATTTAATTAAAGTTGTGATCTTTAAATTATTCTCACCCACCATTCCAGCTGAACATTGAATGAACTTGCAAGTCATAATTATCAAAATCAATTAGTGAAAAAAGAAAGTTAAACCAGGCTACAATAATACTCGAAAAGTCACATATGGATAAAGATAAAATCTGTATATATATAAAGTCACAAAAGTAGTACTCCATAGTAGTAGTAGTAGTATATAGACTTTAATCAAATGAAAGAGACAGACTAACCAAAAGACAAGATCCAAAAGAAATGAAAAGGGGTATGAAATACAAGGACAGAGCAAAAACTAGTCCAGATTTTGATCAAATAAGCACAAAATGGGATGCTAGTGTCACACTATTTGATTAACAAGTAGGCCTATACACCTCACAAAAATATAAACATTTTCTATTGGATATAGCCATTTTTTGTGGCCCTCTTGATGTGACCCCAAGATCCAGTTTTTTTCCTTTCTTCCCTCATCCCATTTAGTCCTTTTCCTTTTAATCTAACTTTTACATAAATAATCTACTCTCAATTATCATCATCATCATCATCATCATCATTTATAATACTAATAATAACTAATAATCATCATCTTCAGAGCTAGTAAACCTCGATCTTATTTCCTAAAATGAATGTACATTTGTTAGTACTCTTATAACATCATTAAATCCTACAAACCGTATTAAATATTAAATATTGTAATTTATACCTTCAGATGAACAATTCCAAGTGTTTTCTGATGTTTATTATTACTATTATTATTATTATTATTACTGTTATTATTATTATTATTATTACGTCTACTGCTGCCACAACTATTAAGACGTTTAAGTCTACCGGAAGAAACATCGCCGATGAACCTAACATCAGTTAAATTTTCAGGTCGTTGAATCTTGGAATACGAAACGACGCCGTTTCGTAAAACGAACCATCTGGATCTCCATCCTTTACCATAATTAGTCCACTTATATAAAACACCTGCAAAACTACTACCAGTTCCGGACCCGGAATCGGATCCGGATGACGGCCATCCAACCACATTGCCGTCGGATCTTATATCAGCAACCGAACATGACCTCAACAGTGACGTCATCCGCGGTTCAGGCGAATTATTTCCGATCTCTGAACTCTCTAATGATATACAACATAACGGATACATCTCCTTCACTCGCATTTTTCTCTAATTCGATTGAATCAGCATCTATAAATCAATTGATTCGTTATTTAAACGAACGAATCAACATTTGATTTCAGAATGAGATTTGATTTGATTTGGATTTTGATGGAGATGTGAGGGAATTTAGAGAGAGAATTTGTAGATTGATTTCAGTGATAAAAAATAAAAGAGGTGTAACTACTAGTCTTATAAATTTAAGGTAAAGGTATGTATTTATTTTTATTTAATTAATTATAAATAAAAGGAACAGAAAAGATGTGGATACAGAGAGGATGGATAGTGGATAGAATGGCAAAAATGTAATTTTGAAAGAAGAAACACCATGAGATCAGAACTTTGTTGCAGATTAGAGGAGATTTTCTGTCAAACTCTCTCACCAGATGAGAGAGAGATAGCAGGGAAACATGCAGATTCATACACTTTAATTTTCTTCTATATATATATATATATATATATATATATATATATATATATATATATATATATATATATATATATATATATATATGTATGTATATAAACATAAAAATAAATAAATAGTAATATAAATATAAATAAAATAATGAATAATAGAGTAAATAATATAGAATAGAAATTGACTCACGACGAGGAGTTGGAAGTGTTTTGGAGATTTTATCAAAGACGCTTGAGCGTTTTTGCGTCGATTGTTGGCGGCTTTCCTTTCCATATTTAGATGATTGTTAATCATTCGGTAGATGGTTAAGATTGGATTTCATCTCGTTCGTTTCGTTTTGTCGTTTATTTATGTTTTGTAGGCCTTTGTAGTTGTAGTTATTTTTGCGAGCTTTTTTAAGGTTTTGTCTAGTTAGTCACAAACAAGTATAACTCACTAGCATGACAACCATTAATTAAACATAGCATGACACTATCATTTCACAAGAATGGTAAACGTATAACACGGTAGCATGACATGTTATTCAAACTCTATCCGGAGGTAGTCCCACTCACCGATTACCAGCAACCGCTCAAAATCTACTTCTGAGTTTCTTCGTGATTCTTATCTCCTGAGAATAATAAAACCAAGTCAGTAAAGTGCACTAATCAAAATTAGACACACGGACAGCATAACGGCTAGAAAACATCCATTTCCGTACAGTTACATAATGCATCCGTGTGGTTAAAGTTTCATGTCTCGGTAGCACAACACCACTGCATCCGTGCGGATGCAGATGCATCCGTACGGTTGCACCGTGTACCCGTACGGTTGCAAGTTGCATCCGTACACTTGTGTTCTTCAGCAACAGCAGCAAATCTTGATTCTAGGCTCGTTTTTTACCTCATGACATATTACAACTTATATATATGACATCATACTACATAACCCACTTCTTTTACATCAAAACAACATCAAAATCTAACAAATTGACATCAAAACTCATTTTTATGAAAAACTAGCAAAAACTCAATTTAAACAAAGATCGAAGAATGAATTTTAATGGATTTTACCTTGTTTTGACACTAGAATTCGATCACAACAGATTCCAATCTAAATCAAGTCTTAGATCAATTTTCGTGATTAGGGTTTTTGATCAAGCATAGAATAAATGTGTCGGGTTCAGTCCATGCTTGACATCAAAGAATGGGAATTTAAGGGTCAATTGAGTTTAATTCTCCGGTCCGGAGTACCGTGAATAACCCCTTGCAAGATGAGGATCTCAGCAGGGGTGGTTAAACATAGGCCCACCATCGACGGGTTGCCCGGTTCAGATGGCTCGCGCTAGTTTGTAAGATTCATGTTCATGGAACGTTACCTGTAGATCAAGAGTGTCTAGTGAGGTGTTGTAAGTCCGGTAGCGCGAGTAGGGTGGCGCCCTGTAGATGGCGCAACTAGTTCATACTTTAATACTAAGAATAGTATTGATAATGCTAAAAACGAACATATATTTCATAGCATTATCCCTCAAGAAAGACAAGCTTTTGGTTGCAATTGTCCTATTTACAAGTGATATTCTTTTAAATAATAAAAGGTGAAGACAAAAGACAGTTTCGACGAATTGAAGACGCAAACGACCAAAAAGCTAAAAAGTACAAAGTACAATCAAAGTGGTTCAAATTATTGATAAGAAACGTCTCAAAATTAGAAGAGTACAAGCCGCAAAACGCAAAATATAAGATATTAAATTGTACGAAAGGACGTTCGAAAATCGGGAACCGGGACCAGAGTCAACTCTCAACGCTCGACGCAACGGACTAAAAATTACAAGTCAACTATGCACATGAATATAATATAATATATAATTAATTCTTAAAATTATATATATATTATATTATTATATAAAACCGTCGGCAAGCTAGGAGCCAAGAGTACATGAGCTGGAAAAAGAGGCCATGCGATCGCATGGCCTGGAGGCCTAAATCCCATGCGATCGCATGGTGAACAGTATCTGGTGACATCCTATAAATTTCGCGTGTTTTGGCCAGTTTATCTACACCTTTTCTCTATCTCTCAATCTCACATATATATATATATATATATATATATATATATATATATATGTGTATGTATTATAATTTTAATTTTAATTTTAATAATAAGGGTATGTTAGCGAATGTTGTAAGTGTGTAAGTCGAAATTCTGTCCGTGTAACGCTACGCTATTATTAATCATTGTAAGTTATGTTCAACCTTTTTAAATTAATGTCTCGTAGCTAAGTTATTATTTTGCTTATTTAAGCCGAAGTAATCGTGATGTTGGGCTAAATATTAAAATTGGGTAATTGGGCTTTGTACCATAATTGGGGTTTGGACAAAAGAACGACACTTGTGAAAATTAGACTATGGGCTATTAATGGGCTTTATATTTGTTTAATTAAATGATAGTTAGTTAATTTAATATAAAGATTTACAATTGGACGTACCTATAAATAACCATATACACTCGATCTGACACGATGGGCGGGATATTTATAAGTACTAATAATCGTTCATTTAACCGGACACGGGAATGGATTAATAGTCAATGGACTTATTAAAACAGGGGTGAATTATATACAAGGACACTTGGTGTAATTATAGTTTAAGTCCCCAATTAGTTGGAATATTTGACTTCGGATATAAGGATAATTTGACGAGGACACTCGCACTTTATATTTATGACTGATGGACTGTTATGGACAAAAACCAGATGGACATATTGAATAATCCAGGACAAAGGACAATTAACCCATGGTAATAAACTAAAATCAATACGTCAAACATCACGATTACGGAAGTTTAAATAAGCATAATTCTTTTATTTCATATTTAATTGCACTTTTAATTATCCCAATTTTATTTATCGTCATCTTATTTATCGCACTTTTATTTATCGCAATTTCATTATCGTTATTTACTTTACGCTTAAAATTAAGTTATATTTATTTTTAATATTTTACATTAGGTTTTAACTGCGACTTAAGTTTTAAAATCGACAAACCGGTCATTAAACGGTAAAAACCCCCTTTTATAATAATAATACTACTTATATTTATATATATATTTATTTACAAATATAGTTTTAAAAATATAGCGTTAAACTTGGCGAGTTCCCTGTGGACGAACCGGACTTACTAAAAACTACGCTACTGTACGATTAGGTACACTGCCTATAAGTGTTGTAGCAAGGTTTAGGTATATTCACTCTATAAATAAATAAATAACTTGTGTAAAATTGTATCGTATTTAATAGTATTTTGTAGTAAAAAAACTAATAGGTAGTTTTTTTTGTAAAAATATAAGTTTTTTTATTTATTTATCTTATATAAATACTTTATATATTTATAAAACAGAAAATTAAAAAACAGAAAAAAAAAATAATAAGTAAAAGTTTACGGGCCTGACACTGTTGCAGCCTAGACTTGTGGACCGGATCCAAGAGTCATGTGATCGCATGGCTTGTATGAACAAAACTCATGCAACCGCATGAGCAGCCCTGACACGATGGTCTGAACCTGCAGACAGCATTAATTACGGTTTATTATTAATTATTATGAATATTAAACCCTAATTAGGGTTAGTATATTATATTAATTAATTTTAGATTTATTTAATTTGTATTATTTAGTTTAAATTAGTTTTATTAGTTATAAAAATTAATACTTTTATAAAATAATAATATAAAAATAATATTTTTATAAAAATTGTATTTCTATAAACTTTTAGTTTTATTTCTATATTTCGTATCTTTTTAATCGTTTATTCATAATATTTATATTTTCGCTCGTAACTAGTTTTAAGATATAGTTTTTGCCGTAGTTATTTTTATTTCTAGATTTTTAGGCTTTGCCGTAAAATCCCTTAAGTGCTTTTTCTTTAGACTGAGATTTAGGTGCTTTCGAATTTTGCGACGCCGTTTTAAAATTTTAGTACCTTTTTAAGTTATTGCCGTTTTGGATATAGAATTCCTTTTAAGCTTTAATACATTTAGACGCAACTTTTAATTCTTAGTTTTTAGACTTTTAAGTTTCGACGCGCTACGTTTTTTTTTTCTTTTTATTATTTTTCGACGCTTATTTTCTTATTTTTATTTTTCGACGTTTTTCGACGCACTCTTTTTCTTTCTTATTTTTCGCCGCTCTAGTTTTTAGGATATAGAATTTTTTCTATTTCTTCTCTAAAATTTCTTTAAACTTCAACGAAAAATTATTTTAAGCGGTTAAATTGATAGACATCCAAAATTTTCTAGTTCGTAGTTATAGTTGGATTTGTTAGTGGCGAGTTGCGGGCTTCCGATTTAAAGGGTCCTGGCTACCTGCTGCATCTATTGGCTATTCGAAACGTGGGCAAAATCAGAAAAGTCTATTAATTTGATAACTTATATAATTTTTATCTTTTATAACTAATAGGATATTCAGTGAATGCACCGAGCAAAACGTTCACCACCTTTTATACGTTCACCACCTGTAAATCGATCAAGACATCTAGCCAATATTGTCGCCGTTGATTTTTCTGTAGAATCGTTATTCAGTCGACCAAGTACTCCAATTCAAATTTTCGATAATCCATTTTTTGAACCCGACCTCACAATTGAGAATCCGGAGGATATTCAGGGACAATTCAGAGATCCTGAACCACTAATCTTTCCTCCAGAACCACCAATCATTCAAACAGAAATTGTCGAGGAACAACCCATTAAATCAGAATCCTCTAGTGATTCAGATTCAACAAATTCAATCATGGAAAATCTGGAACCTCTAAGTATGGAAGACCGAATGCGAGCTAAACGCACTGGCCAAGGTCACGCAATTACTCAACCAGACATTAATGCGCCAGATTATGAAATCAAAGGACAAATCCTACACATGGTAACAAATCAATGCCAATTTAGTGGTGCGCCGAAGGAAGATCCAAATGAACATATTCGTACCTTTAATAGGATTTGTACTCTATTTAAAATAAGAGAAGTTGAGGATGAACAGATCTATCTCATGTTATTTCCCTGAACTTTAAAGGGGGAAGCCAAAGATTGGTTAGAATCGTTACCTGAAGGGGCGATTGATACATGGGATGTTTTAGTTGAAAAATTTCTTAAACAATTCTTTCCGGCATCTAAAGCCGTGAGACTTCAAGGAGAAATTGTTACGTTCACGCAAAAGCCAAATGAAACTCTATATGAAGCGTGGACAAGTTTTGGAAAGTTATTGAGAGGATGTCCGCAACATGGTTTAGACACTTATCAAATAGTACAAATATTCTACCAAGGATGCGACATCACTATACTAAAAGACATCGATATAGCAGCTGGTGGTTCCATTATGAAGAAAACCGCAACTGACGCTTACAAAATTATTGATAACACTGCTTCCCACTCACATGAGTGGCACCAAGAAAAAGATATCGTTAGATCATCTAATGCAGCTATAGCAGATTCTAGCTATGAATTTGATTCCATTTCTGCAAAGATAGATGCTGTAGAAAGACGAATGGAAAAGATGACTAAAGATATTCACTCAATACGAATTAGTTGTGAGCAGTGTGGAGGACCACATTTGACAAAAGATTGTCTCAGTATTGAACAAACAATGGAACAAAGAGAGAATGTTTCATACATGAACCAAAGGCCTGGAAATAATTATCAAAATAATTATCAACCGCCAAGACCAATTTACAATCAAAATCAGAATTATAACCGAAATGTTCCATACAACAACCAACAAGGTCCTAGCAATCAACAAGTATCCAATAATACTTACAATCAGCAAAAACCTATTTTTCAAAACAAACCACCACAAACTGATGATAAAAAGCCAAATTTAAAAGATATGATGTCGAAGCTAGTTGAATCTCAAACGCAGTTTTTCACATCTCAGAAACAAACCAATGAACAAAATGCTCAAGCATTTAGAAATCAACAAGCTTCTATTCAAAATTTGGAACAAGAAGTAAGTAACCTAGCAAGGTTGATAGGTGAAAAAAAACCGGGAATTCTACCTAGTGATACAAATGCTAACCCCCGGAATGAAACAGCTAAAGCCATTACCACGAGAAGTGGTATTACTCTTAAACCACCTGAAATACCTGTAATTTCTGAGGACACTATTCCTATTCCACAAGAACCACAATCTGATCAAGAGAAGGAAAAAGAACCGGTAGTTGAAAAGGTTAATGAAGATAACACAGTTAAAGCTAAACCTTATATTAAACCATACCAACCACCACTTCCTTACCCAAGTAAAATGAGAAAAGAGAGACTTGAAGCCGAGCAATCCAAATTCTTGGATATGTTTAAACAAATAAATGTTAATCTTTCTTTCATTGATGTGATTTCAGGAATGCCAAGATATGCTAAATTCTTGAAAGATCTAATCACAAATAGAAAGAAAATGGAAGAACTCTCGGATGTTACTATGAATGCTAATTGTTCTGCAGTGCTGTTGAATAAGATACCAGAAAAATTATCAGATCCAGCAAGTTTTACGATTCCATGTTTTCTGGGTAGTCTTAGTTCAATAGAAGCATTGGCAGACTTAGGTGCTAGTATAAATTTAATGCTGTATTCACTATACGCTAAACTAGACCTTGGAGAATTGAAACCAACACGAATAAGTATACAACTAGCCGATCGATCAGTAAAATATCCTAGAGGAATAATGGAAAACATGCTAGTTAAAGTTGATACTTTAGTATTTCCAGTAGATTTTGTTATTCTGGACATGGAAGAAGATTCTCGAGTTCCTCTCATATTAGAAAGACCATTCTTAAACACTGCTAAAGCAATAATAGACGTGTTCGGTAAGAAACTGACCCTAAGTATAGAGGACGAGAGTGTTACCTTTTCTGTTGATAGAGTCATGCAACAACCGCAATCTGCAGATGATACATGCTATTATATTCAAACTATAGATTCACATGCAGAATTGTTAGAAGAATTTCCAGAATTACAAGGAACAGGAGAATGTTCTTTAGGAGAAGGAAATGAACCAATTGATGAAGCTGAAATGTTAGCTACACTAATGGGTAATGGATATGAACCAACAACAGAAGAAATTCAAATGCTAAAAGAGGAAGACAGATATCGATATAAATCATCGATAGAAGAACCACCGACATTAGAGTTAAAGCCACTTCCAAACTATTTGGAATACGCTTATTTACATGGTGAATCTGAATTACCTGTAATAATATCGTCTTCTCTTACTGAAAATGAAAAATCTCAACTCATTTCTGTGCTAAAAGCTCATAAACCAGCTATTGCATGGAAGATTCATGATATTAAAGGAATAAGTCCTTCGTATTGCACACATAAAATCCTTATGGAAGAAGGTCATAAAACGTATGTGCAATGCCAACGAAGACTAAATCCGAATATGCAAGATGTTGTTAAGAAATAAATTATTAAACTGCTAGATGCAGGTTTAATTTATCCAATTTCTGATAGTCCATGGGTAAGCCCAGTTCAATGTGTACCAAAGAAGGGTGGCATGACTGTCATCACAAATGAGAAAAATGAGCTTATTCCTACTAGGACTGTAACAGGATGGCGCGTTTGTATTGATTATAGAAAATTAAATGACGCCACCAGAAAAGATCACTTTCCCTTACCTTTCATTGATCAAATGTTGGAAAGATTAGCAGGAAATAGTTACTATTATTTTCTTGATGGTTTTTTCGGATATTTTCAAATCCCAATCGCACCCGAGGATTAAGAGAAAACCACATTCACATGCCCTTATGGTACTTTTGCTTACAAACGCATGCCATTTGGACTTTGCAACGACCCTGCAACCTTTCAAAGGTGCATGATGGCGATTTTTCACGACATGATAGAAGAATGCATGGAAGATTTCATGGATGACTTTTCAGTTTTCGGTGATACATTTGAATCATGTCTAGTGA
The DNA here is from genome assembly GCF_046630445.1 of Rutidosis leptorrhynchoides. Taxonomy (NCBI): domain Eukaryota; kingdom Viridiplantae; phylum Streptophyta; class Magnoliopsida; order Asterales; family Asteraceae; genus Rutidosis; species Rutidosis leptorrhynchoides. The sequence goes on from NC_092338.1 coordinate 381,753,945, forward strand.
ATCTTGAACGAATGCTTATTAGATGCGAACAATCAAATCTAGTACTTAATTGGGAGAAATGCCATTTCATGGTTAAAGAAGGCATCGTTCTTGGTCATAAAATTTCAAATGAATGAATTGAAGTGGATAGAGCTAAAGTAGATGTAATTGCTAAACTTCCACATCCCACCAATATTAGAGGAGTTAGGAGTTTTCTAGGGCATGCCGGTTTTTACCGACGTTTCATAAAAGATTTTTCTAAAATTGCCACTCCTATGAATAAACTCCTAGAAAAGGATGCTCCATTCATCTTTTCAGATGAATGCATCAAATCTTTTAATATTCTTAAAAAAAACTCACTAATGCTCCGATCATGATAACTCCAAATTGGAATCTACCGTTTGAACTGATGTGCGATGTAAGTGATTTTGCAATGGGAGCCGTTTTAGGACAAAGGATTGAAAAACAATTTCAACCTATATATTATGTGTGACGATCGCTCCAAATCTATATGGACGAACACGTCATTCATCGATTTCATTGCGAGGTATTTGACCTCTATATGATACGCTTTGTAAACATTGCATTCTTTTGAAAAGGCACACCATAAATGAATATTTAAATCAAAGGTTTTCGACATCTGATGATTTCTACATATAGACAATCACCGTAAATAATAGTTTACAATAGTACTTCCATTGACAATGCAGTCAAAATAAGATACATGGTGATGATTTGGTGAATGCAACGTTTTCTTGATAAATATGCCATGTAAGACTCCATGCACATAGCTTGTCTAACATATAATCAAACAGCGGAAGACTTCTAGGAACCTGAGAATAAACATGCTAACAAGTGTCAACATAAAGGTTGGTGAGTTCATAGTTTTAGTGTTTCGCATAATCTGTATATAAAGGTGGATCACAAGATTTCAGTTGTTTCATCCAGAAACGTTTATCAAAATATTCTACAAGATTGAGCTCCCTGGTAACTAAGCTTTAACGTTTATCTAATAAGTACCCATGTGTTTAACATGCAACCAACATGTACGATACACTCAAATAGCATACGTCTGTTTTATAGTTCATGCTAGGGTTTCTATACCTGGAACAGACGGGGATGTCAAGCCCTATGGATCCATATACTACTACTAGAGCCCACCAGTTCATATAACCGGCAGTTACTGGTTACCAAATCTAAGGGATTTTCGGTTCAAACTCAGTGTAGAATTTAGTATGTACTCGTGTCCATTGTTTTTAAAATAAAGTGCATGTATTCTCAGCCCAAAAATATAGATTGCAAAAGCAATTAAAAAGGGAGCAAATGAAACTCACCTTAGCAGCACATATAGTCGTTCACCGAAATGTGACCGAAACTTGGAATACCAAATAACCGTAGATCTCAACCTAGAGAACATATGTTGGTCAATAATTGTCTATCAAGCTAGGTCAGATCATAGTGTATCACAATCCTAATGCTCGAGATCGACATACAAAAGTTATCCAAAGTCATTTCAAAAAGCTGATTTTAACAATAGTTCAACAAAACGAGACGTGCCTTATATAAGGATTCATTTACTCGGCTGGTAATATTCAAAAATCTAATTTATCAATCTTACAAACAAGTTGTTTAAATATTAATGGCAGATTCAAAAGCAATTCCAATTAACGTCAATCATAATTCAATTGACCATATCTTTTAATTCGTTCATCGAAATTACACGATTTCTAAATGAAAAGTTATTGATTTTTCGCCAGCTTTCCAAAAACATGCATATCATATACCTTTTATCAGTAATATATGTATTTAATTCGTGATTCATCATAAACTATATAACGACGAAATTTAGCATATAAGCATGCATAAATATATATACTCGAGCACTAGACATGGATACACAATTAATTTATAAAAGATAAGATATGAATGCTCACGTATCAATATTGAGATTCAATATTGTAGGAAAGTACGTAGACGTAATGGAGATGATAAACACTAGGTTTGATTCACAAATATACCCCCGAACATTACCCGTAACCTCCTTGGCAATAACCCATAATTTCCTTAGCTCTATCCCGCTTGAAAACCATTTTGAAAGTGACACGCTCATAACCTCGTCGTAGTATTTTATGTATAATACTAATTAATAATATTAATAATAATAAGATTAATAATAATATTAATCTTAATAATAATAATAATAATAATAATAATAATAATAATAATAATAATAATAATAATAATAATATAAATAATAATACGGAGGAATGAAGAATGAATCAGAAATCTGAAAACGTTCGAATTTATAGATGTGGCCAGATTTCAGACCCCATGCGATCGCATGGGATTTGTGCTTCATGGCCATGCGATCGCATGGCACCCTGGGACAGCTCACAATTTTTTAACTTTTTGTTTGTCGACATAATTTAATATAATATATATAATATATTTAATTTATATAATTAATTATATATTATATTAAATTCACGTGCATAGTAGACTTGTAATTTTTGTTCCGATAAGTCGTACGTCGTCACTCGACTTATGTCCCGGTTTCGGTTTTTCGAGTGTCCCTTCGTACGCTGAGAAAACTTGTAATTTACATTTTGGGACACGTACCTTTGTCAAAATATAGCCTTAAATTATCCCTAAATTATATCACTCAAAGTGTATCTTAAACTTTCGAGTGTTTTGATCATTTACTTCTATAAATCATCGTCTCGTAGTATATACATATATATACATTTTCTTTTTGAAATAGCGTTTTACTGTAGCAAAGTTTTTTTACTGTAGCAAATAGTGATTTTCGAAAACACTGTAGCTTTTCGGGTACTGTAGTAATTTGAAAATACTGTAGCAAATTAGTATTTTACTGGTTCATCTTAAATGTTTTAGTTAACTTATCTAAATATCAATCGAATCAATAATCAAATGTTACTATCGTTTACTAAATAACTTGAAATCATATATATTCAAATAGATATATAAACCAATAAGTTTAATGTACGGTATCATGCAATTAAAACTTTGTTACATTTTCAAGTTATAGTATATATATGTATCTATTTACATATAATGGTTCGCGAATCGTTGAGAACAACCGAAGGGTACTTGAATAGTTCAAAAATTTTGAGATTCGGTTTTACAGACTTTGCTTATCGTGTCGGAAACGTTAAATCATTTAAAGATAAAGTTTAAATTTGGTCAAAAATTTCCGGGTTGTCACAGTACCTACCCGTTAAAGAAATTTCGTCCCGAAATTTGAGTGAGGTCGTCATGGCTAACAATAAAAATGTTTTCATGACGAATATGAGTTGGTAAATAGAATATTATCACCATTGAATAATACGGATAAAATAATCCGATTACTCGAAGCGTATGAGAGAAGTTATCTTAATAGAGTGAAATGGAGAATAGAGATTCGTCTTATCTCTTGATGTAGTAACGATTGATTTCCAGAATTTAAGGAATAGAAAATCTTCATAATTTAAATAAGATTTGATTCTTCGGAATTTAAGGAAATTAGGATTTCCTTTGATTAAATGCGTAATCTGCCTCGATTGCTATGTCTGATATTTTGCTATAAATTGACCTCTTCCGTTTCATTTATTTTCACCACTCCTATAATCTTCTTTCTTATTTCATACTTACAAAAGATTTGTGAAAATGCTTCATCCAGTTCTGATTCTTGATATTTTCTTGGCTATCATATCATTCATTCTTCTTTTTCATCTACCACCAGAGGAGGTTATTTTCTTCTACTATTACCTTGGGGTTATATTGTTTTTCATATTTCCGTGTCTTTATATTGCTATACGCATTAATATACACGGTTTGTAATTTCGAGGTTGTTTTCGGGCTTTATATTTTCCATTATATTTCGGAGCTTCATGCTTTCGTTTTCTCTTCCCGACTTTAAGTCAAGCGAATAATGGTCCAGAATTCGTAGGTATGAATTTTTGAATGAACATAATTAATGTTCTAAGAAAGAAACGGTAATGGCACAATCTAACTTGTTAAATTACCAGAATACCTCGAAAAAGACCGAATCATCAAGAAAAATATTTTCTTGATATGTTTAGAGGTTAAATAGAATGAAAGAGTTATGTAACATGGTTCATGATGAGGGTATGATCTGTGAACCTTTATCACGTTCCATTAGAAACTCAGCATGACTTACTGTAATATAATCACGTTGATCAAGTGTCATTATATTATACTAACTCATGCTTCAATTCCCAACACTACTTTAAAAACATCTATTTTTCGAAATTTTCAGAAATTAGAAAGTAAAATAGTTTCTTTTATGATGTAACACAGATAGCGTGAAGAGATAAATAATTTCGGATGATAATAGTTATGAAGATATATTCAGAAATATCGAAGATATTTATAATGAAAGATATGATAATATCTTAGAATTTCTAATATCGAAGGATGATGAAGAACATTTGTTCGTAACGGATTTTGAGTCAGGAGCAAGGTATTCGTTAATGACTTCAGCAGATACTGAATCATTTGTATTCTTTGAAGGCAGGTTTAGTCTTTGTGATTTGTCCACAGCCTCCTTCATGGTCTGCTCAATCCGTTTTCAGTTCCAAACCTTCTCTTTTTCTCAGCTTTACCACCATACTATTCTTTATCATCAAACTTTTAACTGTTAAGGTCGTTTACAGTTTTTGCTGCTTCATCAGCATTTTTTCCAAAATTCGGAGAACTAGTTTCGCAGTTTGGGTGTTTTTCAGAAACTTCACCTTCGAAGTAAATAAGTCTAGGAGATAGACATTATATGTATATATATATAACTGTTGGCGTAGAATTTCTGCGAAATTCAAAATACTGATTGCTAATTTCCGGTAGTTGGTATGGCAATTACCGTTACAAGATGTGGATGAGTACATGATAGGGTTTCAATGAACAATTATAATGGTTTTTTGGAGAGACTTTAAGTAACAGATTAATGAATTTGCTGGTACATTTACTGTTAATGTGGTGGAACATGAAAGGTTCCCCAGTAACAAAAACGTATATGCTAAAGTTACAAGTCTGAAAGGTCGTTGACTGGTTGAACGGTTGATAATACTGGATACTTTTGAAAAGGAATTGCAAGGTTATTTTTGGTAAAAACAATGCTAATGGATCTTGCACAGATTTAAAGTCAAAGTATAGCTTTGAAAGATGTAGAGATCTAAGAATGATGTCACCCGTTCAGAGTTATGACTTGGATTCTGATCCGTCAATATCAGAATATGTAATTGAATTTGTATGAAAACGATTGTATATCGTTGTGAGCATTGTTAATAATTTTTGAATCAAAGTTGAAGAATGTACAGTGTAACATATTAATTGCGAACTTATATATTTCTCGGGTATTACCTACCCGTTAAAGATTTCACAATTAATACCTTGTACAAAAGAATTTTTATTACCGTCTTTATGAAAATATATGTATGTATATTTTCTTCAGATGTAACACAGATTTAATGAGTTAATATCATATTAAGCTCATTTAATTTTCGGCTTGACTTATAAATGATCAATCTCTAAAACATTAAAGATTACATAATTTTTGCGGAGTATTTCGTTAATGTAATCGATACTTCATTATTTATTCTTATTTCTCGGTGAAGGATGTTGATGCTCGTGGAATTTTTGTGAACCTTACAAGGCACAGATGATGTTTTCTGGAAAGTTTCGAGTACATCGAAAATGAAAATGTAACATCAATTATGTAATTGAATAATACACTTGGTTTATTATGAAATGGAATTCATTAAATTGAAACAGAGATTGTAGTTAACAATGGTTAAGTTGTTAAGGAAGGATGTACATCATTGCATATTAGTAATATGAACTAACCGAGTAGTACCTACCAGTTAAGATTCACACGTAATAGCTTAGTACGAAAAGATTTATTTTGATTTCAAAATTCATATATATTAAATATACATAAAATTTCTTCAGGGGAAATGAGTTAATACTTCATCGGTTATTGTTGCTGGTATTTCTTGGTAACTACGATGCGTATGACGTTGATGTTCAATGTACATATTGTGATGTTGAGGCTTGCGGTGAAATGTCCCGTTCTTACTGATTAAAAACGTTCCATATTAATTGATTTCGTTGCGAGGTTTTAACCTCTATATGAGACGTTTTTCAAAGACTGCATTCATTTTAAAACAAACCATAACCTTTATTTCATAAATAAAGGTTTAAAAAACTTTACGTAGATTATCAAATAATGATAATCTAAAATATCCTGTTTACACACGACCATTACATAATGATTTACAATACAAATATGTTACATCGAAATCAGTTTCTTGAATGCAGTTTTTATACAATATCATACAAACATGGACTCCAAATCTTGTCCTTATTTTAGTATGCAACAGCGGAAGCTCTTAGTATTCACCTGAGAATAAACATGCTTTAAACGTCAACAAAAATGTTGGTGAGTTATAGGTTTAACCTATATATATCAAATTGTAACAATAGACCACAAGATTTCATATTTCAATACACATCCCATACATAGAGATAAAAATCATTCATATGGTGAACACCTGGTAACCGACATTAACAAGATGCATATATAAGAATATTACCATCATTCCGGGATACCCTTCGGATATGATATAAATTTCGAAGTACTAAAGCATCCGGTACTTTGGATGGGGCTTGTTGGGCCCAATACATCTATCTTTAGGATTCGCGTCAATTAGGGTGTCTGTTCCCTAATTCTTAGATTTCCAGACTTAATAAAAAGGGGCATATTCGATTTCGATAATTCAACCATAGAATGTAGTTTCACGTACTTGTGTCTATTTTGTAAATCATTTATAAAACCTGCATGTATACTCATCCCAAAAATATTAGATTTTAAAAGTGGGACTATAACTCACTTTCACAGATTTTTACTTCATCGGGAAGTAAGACTTGGCCACTGGTTGATTCACGAACCTATAACAATATATACATATATATCAAAGTATGTTCAAAATATATTTACCACACTTTTAATATATTTTGATGTTTTAAGTTTATTAAGTCAGCTGTCCTCGTTAGTAACCTACAACTAGTTGTCCACAGTTAGATGTACATAAATAAATCGATAAATATTATCTTGAATCAATCCACGACCCAGTGTATACATATCTCAGTATTGATCACAACTCAAACTATATATATTTTGGAATCAACCTCAACCTTGTATAGCTAACTCCAACATTCACATATAGAGTGTCTATGGTTGTTCCGAAATATATATAGATGTGTCGACATGATAGGTCGAAACATTGTATATGTGTCTATGGTATCTCAAGATTACATAATATACAATACAAGTTGATTAAGTTATGGTTGGAATAGATTTGTTACCAATTTTCACGTAGCTAAAATGAGAAAAATTATCCAATCTTGTTTTACCCATAACTTCTTCATTTTAAATCCGTTTTGAGTGAATCAAATTGCTATGGTTTCATATTGAACTCTATTTTATGAATCTAAACAGAAAAAGTATAGGTTTATAGTCATAAAAGTAAGTTACAAGTCGTTTTTGTAAAGGTAGTCATTTCAGTCGAAAGAACGACGTCTAGATGACCATTTTAGAAAACATACTTCCACTTTGAGTTTAACCATAATTTTTGGATATAGTTTCATGTTCATAATAAAAATCATTTTCCCAGAATAACAACTTTTAAATCAAAGTTTGTCATAGTTTTTAATTAACTAACCCAAAACAGCCCGTAGTGTTACTACGACGGCGTAAATCCGGTTTTACGGTGTTTTTCGTGTTTCCAGGTTTTAAATCATTAAGTTAGCATATCATATAGATATAGAACATGTATTTAGTTGATTTTAAAAGTCAAGTTAGAAGGATTAACTTTTATTTGCGAACAAGTTTAGAATTAACTAAACTATGTTCTAGTGATTACAAGTTTAAACCTTCGAATAAGATAGCTTTATATGTATGAATCGAATGATGTTATGAACATCATTACTACCTCAATTTCCTTGGATAAGCCTACTGGAAATGAGAAAAATAGATCTAGCTTCAAAGGATCCTTGGATGGCTTGAAAGTTCTTGAAGCAGAATCATGACACGAAAACAATTTCAAGTAAGATTTCCACTCGAAATAAGATTGTTATAGTTATAGAAATTGAATTAAAGTTTGATTATGATTATTATCTTGTATTAGAAAGATAACCTACTGTAATTAACAAAGGTTTCTTGATCTTGGATGATTACTTGGAATGGATTTAGAAAACTTGGAAGTAAACTTGCAATCTTGGAAGTATTCTTGAATTTATGAAACTAGAACTTTTGGAATTTATGAAGAACACTTAGAACTTGAAGATAGAACTTGAGAGAGATCAATTAGATGAAGAAAATTGAAGAATGAAAGTGTTTGTAGGTGTTTTTGGTCGTTGGTGTATGGATTAGATATAAAGGATATGTAATTTTGTTTTCATGTAAATAAGTCATGAATGATTACTCATATTTTTGTAATTTTATGAGATATTTCATGCTAGTTGCCAAATGATGGTTCCCACATGTGTTAGGTGACTCACATGGGCTGCTAAGAGTTGATCATTGGAGTGTATATACCAATAGTACATACATCTAAAAGCTGTGTATTGTACGAGTACGAATACGGGTGCATACGAGTAGAATTGTTGATGAAACTGAACGAGGATGTAATTGTAAGCATTTTTGTTAAGTAGAAGTATTTTGATAAGTGTCTTGAAGTCTTTCAAAAGTGTATAAATACATATTAAGACACTACATGTATATACATTTTAACTGAGTCGTTAAGTCATCGTTAGTCGTTACATGTAAGTGTTGTTTTGAAACCTTTAGGTTAACGATCTTGTTAAATGTTGTTAACCCAATGTTTATAATATCAAAAGAGATTTTAAATTATTATATTATCATGATATTATGATGTACGAATATCTCTTAATATGATATATATACATTAAATGTCGTTACAACGATAATCCTTACATATATGTCTCGTTTCAAAATCATTAAGTTAGTAGTCTTGTTTTTACATATGTAGTTCATTGTTAATATACTTAATGATATGTTTGCTTATCATAATATCATGTTAACTATATATATAACCATATATATGTCATCATATAGTTTTTACAAGTTTTAACATTCGTGAATCACCGGTCAACTTGGGTGGTCAATTGTCTATATGAAACCTATTTCAATTAATCAAGTCTTAACAAGTTTGATTGCTTAACATGTTGGAAACACTTAATCATGTAAATAACAATTTCATTTAATATATATATAAACATGGAAAAGTTCGGGTCACTACAGTACCTACCCGTTAAATAAATTTCATCCCGAAATTTTAAGCAGCTGGAGGTGTTGACGTATCTTCTGGAAATAAGTGCGGGTATTTCTTCTTCATCTGATCTTCTCATTCCCAGGTGAACTCGGGTCCTCTACGAGCATTCCATCGAACCTTAACAATTGGTATCTTATTTTGTTTGAGTCTTTTAACCTCACGATCCATTATTTCGACGGGTTCTCCTATGAATTAAAGTTTTTCGTTGATTTGGATTTCATCTAACGGAATAGTGAGATCTTCTTTAGTAAAACATTTCTTCAAATTTGAGACGTGGAAAGTGTTATGTACAGCCGTGAGTTGTTGAGGTAGCTCCAGTTGGTAAGCCACTGGTCCGACATGATCTATAATCTTGAATGGTCCAATGTACCTTGGATTTAGTTTCCCCCGTTTACCAAATCGAACAACGCCTTTCCAAGGTGAAACCTTAAGCATGACCATTTCTCCAATTTCAAACTCTATATCTTTTCTTTTACTGTCCGCATAGCTCTTTTGTCGACTCTGGGCGGTTTTCAATCTTTGTTGAATTTGGATGATTTTCTCGGTAGTTTCTTGTATTATCTCCGGACCCGTAATCTGTCTATCCCCCACTTAACTCCAACAAATCGGAGACCTGCACTTTCTACCATAAAGTGCTTCAAACGGCGCCATCTCAATGCTTGAATGGTAGCTGTTGTTGTAGGAAAATTCTGCTAACGGTAGATGTCGATCCCAACTGTTTCCGAAATCAATAACACAAGCTCGTAGCATGTCTTCAAGCGTTTGTATCGTCCTTTAACTCTACCCATCAGTTTGTGGATGATAGGCAGTACTCATATCTAGACGAGTTCCCAATGCTTGCTGTAATGTTTGCCAGAATCTTGAAATAAATCTGCCATCCCTATCAGAGATAATAGAGATTGGTATTCCATGTCTAGAGACGACTTCCTTCAAATATAGTGGTGCTAACTTCTCCATCTTGTCATCTTCTCTTATTGGCAGGAAGTGTGCTGATTTGGTGAGACGATCAACTATTACCCAAATAGTATCAAAACCACATGTAGTCCTTGGCAATTTAGTGATGAAATTCATGGTAATGTTTTCCCATTTCCATTCCGGGATTTCGAGTTGTTGAAGTAGACCTGATGGTTTCTGATGCTCAGCTTTGACCTTAGAACACGTCAAATATTCTCCTACGTATTTAGCAATATCGGCTTTCATACCTGGCCACCAAAAATGTTTCTTAAGATCCTTGTACATCTTCCCCGTTCCAGGATGTATTGAGTATCTGGTTTTATGAGCTTATCTAAGTACCATTTCTCTCATATCTCCAAATTTTGGTACCCAAATTCTTTCAGCCCTATACCGGGTTCCATCTTCCCGAATATTAAGATGCTTCTCCGATCCTTTGTGTATTTCATTCTTTAAATTTCCCTCTTTTAAAACTCCTTGTTGCGCCTCCTTTATTTGAGTAGTAAGGTTAGTGTGAATCATTATATTCATAGATTTTACTCGAATGGGTTCTCTGTCCTTTCTGCTCAAGGCGTCGGCTACCACATTTGCCTTCCCCGGGTGGTAACGAATCTCAAAGTCGTAATCATTCAACAATTCAATTCACCTACGCTGCCTCATATTCAGTTGTTTCTGATTAAATATGTGTTGAAGACTTTTGTGGTCGGTATATATAATACTTTTGAACCCATATAAGTAGTGCCTCCAAGTCTTTAATGCAAAAACAACTGCGCCTAATTCCAAATCATGCGTCGTATAATTTTGCTCGTGAATCTTCAATTGTCTAGACGCATAAGCAATCACCTTCGTCCGTTGCATTAATACACAACCGAGACCTTGCTTTGATGCATCACAATAAATCACAAAATCATCATTCCCTTCAGGCAATGACAATATAGGTGCCGTAGTTAGCTTTTTCTTCAATAATTGAAATGCCTTCTCTTGTTCATCCTTCCATTCAAATTTCTTCCCTTTATGCGTTAATGCAGTCAAGGGTTTTGCTATTTTGGAGAAATCTTGGATGAATCTTCTGTAGTAACCAGCCAATCCTAAAAATTGACGTATATGCTTCGGAGTTTTTGGGGTTTCCTACTTTTCAACAGTTTCTATCTTTGCCGGATCCACCTTAATACCTTCTTTGTTCACTATGTGACCGAGGAATTGAACTTCTTCCAACCAAAATGCACACTTTGAAAACTTAGCGTACAATTCTTCCTTCCTCAATACTTCTAACACCTTTCTCAAATGTTCACCGTGTTCTTGGTCATTCTTTGAGTAAATAAGTATGTCATCAATGAAAACAATGACAAACTTGTCAAGGTATGGTCCACACACTCGGTTCATAAGGTCCATAAATACAGCTGGTGCGTTAGTCAATCCAAACGGCATAACCATAAACTCGTAATGACCATAACGCATCCTACAAGCAGTCTTTGGAATATCATCTTCTTTCACCCGCATTTGATGATACCCGAAACGTAAGTCAATCTTTGAATAAACAGACGAGCCTTGTAGTTGATCAAATAAGTCGTCGATTCTCGGTAGTGGGTAGCGGTTCTTGATGGTAAGTTTGTTCAATTCTCGGTAGTCGATACACAACCTGAATGTACCATCTTTCTTCTTGACAAACAAAACAGGAGCTCCCCACGGTGATGTGCTTGGTCGAATGAAACCACGTTCTAAAAGTTCTTGTAATTGACTTTGCAGTTCTTTCATCTCGCTGGGTGTGAGTCTGTAAGGAGCACGAGCTATTGGTGCAGCTCCTGGTACAAGATCTATTTGAAATTCAACGGATCGATGTGGGGGTAATCCCGGTAATTCTTTCGAAAATACATCTGGAAATTCTTTTGCGACGGGAACATCATTGATGCTCTTTTCTTCAGTTTGTACTTTCTAGACGTGTGCTAGAATAGCATAGCAACCTTTTCTTATAAGTTTTTGTGCCTTCAAATTACTAATAAGATGTAGCTTCGTGTTGCCCTTTTCTCCGTACACCATTAACGGTTTTCCTTTTTCTCGTATAATACGAATTGCATTTTTGTAATAAACGATCTCTGCTTTCACTTCTTTCAACCAGTCCATACCGATTATCACATCAAAACTCTCTAACTCTACTGGTATCAAGTCAATCTTAAATGATTCGCTAACTAGTTTAATTTCTCGATTCTGACATATATTATCTGCTGAAATTAATTTACCATTTGCTAATTCGAGTAAAAATTTACTATCCAAAGGCATCAATGGACAACTTAATTTAGCACAAAAATCTCTACTAATATAGCTTCTATCCGCACCCGAATCAAATAAAACGTAAGCAGATTTATTGTCAATAAGAAACGTACCCGTAACAAACTCCGGGTCTTCCTGTGCCTCTGTCGCATTAATATTGAAAACTCTTCCACGGCCTTGTCCATTCGTGTTCTCCTAGTTCGGGCATTTTCTAATAATGTGGCTCGGTTTTCCACATTTATAACAAACTACATTGGCATAACTTGCTCCGACACTACTTGCTCCGCCATTACTCGTTCCGACACCATTTGTTCCTTTCGTTCTGTTAACCCCTGGTCCGTAGACCTCACACTTCGCCACGCTATGACCATTTCTTTTACACTTGTTGCAAAATTTGGTGCAGAACCCCGAGTGATACTTTTCACACCTTTGGCATAGCTGCTTCTGATTGTTGTTGTTGATGCGGTTGTTATTGTTATTGGGATGATTGTTGTAGTTACTGCTGCTGCTGTTGTTGTTGTTGTTGTTGTTGTTGAGCCGTTTGTTGTAGTTGCGATTGATGTTGCGATTGTTGGGATAGTTGTTGCCATTATTGTTGTTATTGTATTGGTGATTCTTATCACCGTTTTCCTCCCACTTTCTTTTGATTTGCTTCACATTGGCCTCTTCAGCAGTCTGTTCTTTAATTCTTTCTTCAATCTGGTTCACTAGTTTGTGAGCCATTCTACATGCCTGTTGTATGGAGGCGGGCTCGTGTGAACTTATATCTTCTTGGATTCTTTCCGGTAATCCTTTCACAAACGCATCGATCTTCTCTTCCTCATCTTCGAATGCTCCAGGACACAATAGGTACAATTCTGTGAATCGTCTTTCATACGTGGTAATATCAAATCCTTGGGTTCGTAACCCTCTAAGTTCTGTCTTGAGCTTATTGACCTCGGTTCTGGGACGGTATTTCTCGTTCATCAAGTGCTTGAATGCTGACCACGGTAGTGCGTAAGCATCATCTTGTCCCACTTGCTCTAGATAGGTATTCCACCATGTTAACGCAGAACCTGTGAAGGTATGCGTAGCGTACTTCACTTTGTCCTCTTCAGTACACTTACTTATGGCAAACACCGATTCGACCTTCTCGGTCCACTGTTTCAATCCGATTGGTCCTTCGGTTCCATCAAATTCCAAAGGTTTGCAGGCAGTGAATTCTTTGTAGGTGCATCCTACACGATTTCCTGTACTGCTAGATCCAAGGTTATTGTTGGTATGTAGCGCAGCCTGTACTGTGGCTATGTTTGAAGCTAGAAAAGTACGGAATTCCACTTCATTCATATTCACGGTGTGTCGAGTAGTCGGTGCCATTTCCTTCAAAATAGTCAAATGGAACAAGTTAATCATACAGAATATTAAGAGTAGTTAATAGTATTTTGTAGCATAATATGAACTCATTTATAAAAGCTTTTTCTTCATATTAGCGTTTTATAAGTTTAAATTCGGGTAGTACCTACCCGTTAAGTTCATACTTAGTAGCTAATATACAATTCAACTACTACAATTCTATATGAAAAACTGATTATAATAATATTTCACGTTCAAACTTTTATACAATATTTTACAAACTTACAATACCGCTTATTTTACATAAAGCATGAAATATAGCACACAATAACTTTGATACAAGATAGTTATGAAGATAATTCTAGCTAGTACATAAGTCGTTCAGCAAAGGCAATAAAGACACGTAATTCATACGTCCAGAAACAAGTCATGCATTCTGGTTTTACTAGGACTACTTCCCATCCTTGGTCTTGTGGAACATAACCGTTATGGCTGTTGATAAGACAGCGTGTTGTAACGTCGTCAAAGGGACGAGGGTTACGTAATATCCAACAGTCCCTTAACAATCTAAAAACCTCATTTCTTACCCCAATTACCGACTCCGTCACTTGTGGGAACGTTTTGTTTAATAGTTGTAGCCCGATGTTCTTGTTCTCATTTTGGTGAGAAGCGAACATTACTAAGCCGTAAGCATAACATGCTTCTTTATGTTGCATGTTAGCCGCTTTTTCTAAATCACGAAGTCCTATATTCGGATATATTGAGTCAAAATAATTTCTTAACCCGTTGCGTAAAATAACATTTGGTTTCCCCGCAATATATGCGTCAAATTAAACACATCGTAACTTATGGATTTCCCAATGTGATATCCCCCATCTTTCGAACGAAAGCCTTTTATAAACCAAGAAATTCTTGGAACGTTCTTCGAATGTCTTACAAACTGATCTCGCCTTAAATAGTTGTGCCGAGGAATTCTGACCGACTCTAGACAAGATTTCATCAATCATGTCTCCGGGTAGGTCTCTTAAAATATTGGGTTGTCTATCCATTTTGTGTTTTTATACTGTAAAATAGACAAGAGTTAGATTCATAATAAAAAAAATACTTATTAATACAAGCAATTTTTACATATATCATAAAGCATAAGCACACTATATTACATATATTACACCACACGAATACAACTATCTTATTCCAACTCGCTCGTTCTTCTTCTTCGGTTTTGGTTCGTTTTGCCAAGTTTCTAGGGATATATGATGTTCCCCTAATACGAGCTGTCTTTTTCCACAACGGTTTAGAAAAACCTGGTGGTTTAGAGGTTCCCGGGTCATTGTTACAACTTAAGGGCTTCGGGGGTTGACGATACATATAAAGTTCATCGGGGTTGGAATTAGATTTTTCTATTTTTATGCCCTTTCCCTTATTATTTTCTTTTGCCTTTTTAAATTCAGTTGGGGTAATTTCTATAACATCATCGGAATTCTTGTCGGAATCCGATTCATCGGAGAATTGGTAATCCTCCCAATATTTTGCTTCCTTGGCGGAAACACCATTGACCATAATTAACCTTGGTCGGATGGTTGAGGATTTTCTTTTACTTAACCGTTTTATTATTTCCCCCACCGGTTCTATTTCCTCCTCCGGTTCCTCCTCTTCCGGTTCTGATTCTTCTTCCAGTTCTGATTCTTCTTCCAGTTCTTCTTCGGGAACTTGTGAATCAGTCCAATATATATTCGACTCTTCGTTATTATTAGGTGAGTCAATGGGATTTGTGCTAGAGGTAGACATCTATCACACAATATCAAACATGTTAAGAGATTAATATATCACATAATATATACATGTTAATAATATATAGTTTCCAACAAAAATGTTAAGCAATCATTTTTAAAGAAAACACGGTCGAAGTCCAGACTCACTAATGCATCCTAACAAACTCGATAAGACACACTAATGCAAATTTTCTGGTTCTCTAAGACCAACGCTCAGATACCAACTGAAATGTCTCGTTCTTATTGATTAAAAACGTTCCATATTAATTGATTTCGTTGCGAGGTTTTGACCTCTATATGAGACGTTTTTCAAAGACTGCATTCATTTTAAAACAAACCATAACCTTTATTTCATAAATAAAGGTTTAAAATTTTTTACGTAGATTATCAAATAATGATAATCTAAAATATCCTGTTTACACACGACCATTACATAATGGTTTACAATACAAATATGTTACATCGAAATCAGTTTCTTGAATGCAGTTTTTACACAATATCATACAAACAAGGACTCCAAATCTTGTCCTTATTTTAGTATGCGACAGCGGAAGCTCTTAGTATTCACCTGAGAATAAACATGCTTTAAACGTCAACAAAAATGTTGGTGAGTTATAGGTTTAACCTATATATATCAAATCGTAACAATAGACCACAAGATTTCATATTTCAATACACATCCCATACATAGAGATAAAAATCATTCATATGGTGAACACCTGGTAACCGACATTAACAAGATGCATATATAAGAATATCCCCATCATTCCGGGACACCCTTCGGATATGATATAAATTTTGAAGTACTAAAGCATCCGGTACTTTGGATGGGGCTTGTTGGGCCCAATAGATCTATCTTTAGGATTCGCGTCAATTAGGGTGTCTGTTCCCTAATTCTTAGATTTCCAGACTTAATAAAAAGGGGCATATTCGATTTCGATAATTCAACCATAGAATGTAGTTTCACGTACTTGTGTCTATTTTGTAAATCATTTATAAAACCTGCATGTATTCTCATCCCAAAAATATTAGATTTTAAAAGTGGGACTATAACTCACTTTCACAGATTTTTACTTCGTCGGGAAGTAAGACTTGGCCACTGGTTAATTCACGAACCTATAACAATATATACATATATATCAAAGTATGTTCAAAATATATTTACCACACTTTTAATATATTTTGATGTTTTAAGTTTATTAAGTCAGCTGTCCTCGTTAGTAACCTACAACTAGTTGTCCACAGTTAGATGTACATAAATAAATCGATAAATATTATCTTGAATCAATCAACGACCCAGTGTATACGTATCTCAGTATTGATCACAACTCAAACTATATATATTTTGGAATCAACCTCAACCCTGTATAGCTAACTCCAACATTCACATATAGAGTGTCTATGGTTGTTCCGAAATATATATAGATGTGTCGACATGATAGGTCGAAACATTGTATACATGTCTATGGTATCTCAAGATTACATAATATACAATACAAGTTGATTAAGTTATGGTTGGAATAGATTTGTTACCAATTTTCACGTAGCTAAAATGAGAAAAATTATCCAATTTTGTTTTACCCATAACTTCTTCATTTTAAATCTGTTTTGAGTGAATCAAATTGCTATGGTTTCAAATTGAACTCTATTTTATTAATCTAAACAGAAAAAGTATAGGTTTATAGTCGGAAAAATAAGTTACAAGTCATTTTTGTAAAGGTAGTCATTTCAGTCGAAAGAACGACGTCTAGATGACCATTTTAGAAAACATACTTCCACTTTGAGTTTAACCATAATTTTTGGATATAGTTTCATGTTCATAATAAAAATCATTTTCCCAGAATAACAACTTTTAAATCAAAGTTTATCATAGTTTTTAATTAACTAACCCAAAACAGCCCGCGGTGTTACTACGACGGCGTAAATCCGGTTTTACGGTGTTTTTCGTGTTTCCAGGTTTTAAATCATTAAGTTAGCATATCATATAGATATAGAACATGTGTTTAGTTGATTTTAAAAGTCAAGTTAGAAGGATTAACTTTTATTTGCGAACAAGTTTAGAATTAACTAAACTATGTTCTAGTGATTACAAGTTTAAACCTTCGAATAAGATAGCTTTATATGTATGAATCGAATGATGTTATGAACATCATTACTACCTCAAGTTCCTTGGATAAGCCTACTAGAAATGAGAAAAATAGATCTAGCTTCAAAGGATCCTTGGATGGCTTGAAAGTTCTTGAAGCAGAATCTTGACACGAAAACAATTTCAAGTAAGATTTTCACTCGAAATAAGATTGTTATAGTTATAGAAATTGAATTAAAGTTTGATTATGATTATTACCTTGTATTAGAAAGATAACCTACTGTAAGTAACAAAGGTTTCTTGATCTTGGATGATTACTTGGAATGGATTTAGAAAACTTGGAAGTAAACTTGCAATCTTGGAAGTATTCTTGAATTTATGAAACTAGAACTTTTGGAATTTATGAAGAACACTTAGAACTTGAAGATAAAACTTGAGAGAGATCAATTAGATGAAGAAAATTAAAGAATGAAAGTGTTTATAGGTGTTTTTGGTCGTTGGTGTATGGATTAGATATAAAGGATATGTAATTTTGTTTTCATGTAAATAAGTCATGAATGATTACTCATATTTTTGTAATTTTATGAGATATTTCATGCTAGTTGCCAAATGATGGTTCCCACATGTGTTAGGTGACTCACATGGGCTTCTAAGAGCTAATCATTGGAGTGTATATACCAATAGTACATACATCTAAAAACTGTGTATTGTACGAGTACGAATACGGGTGCATACGAGTAGAATTGTTGATGAAACTGAACGAGGATGTAATTGTAAGCATTTTTGTTAAGTAGAAGTATTTTGATAAGTGTCTTGAAGTCTTTCAAAATTGTATGAATACATATTAAAACACTACATGTATATACATTTTAACTGAGTCGTTAAGTCATCGTTAGTCGTTACATGTAAGTGTTGTTTTGAAACCTTTAGGTTAACGATCTTGTTAAATGTTGTTAACCCAATGTTTATAATATCAAAAGAGATTTTAAATTATTATATTATCATGATATTATGATGTACGAATATCTCTTAATATGATATATACATTAAATGTCGTTACAACGATAATCCTTACATATATGTCTCGTTTCAAAATCATTAAGTTAGTAGTCTTGTTTTTACATATGTAGTTCATTATTAATATGCTTAATGATATGTTTTCTTATCATAATATCATGTTAACTATATATATAACCATATATATGTCATCATATAGTTTTTACAAGTTTTAACATTCGTGAATCACCGGTCAACTTGGGTGGTCAATTGTCTATATGAAACCTATTTCAATTAATCAAGTCTTAACAAGTTTGATTGCTTAACATGTTGGAAATACTTAATCATGTAAATAACAATTTCATTTAATATATATATAAACATGGAAAAGTTCAGGTCACTACATGCGGTGCGGATGTTGTTGGTGGTGGTAATGGTACTGTTGGTGTTGTTGTCGGTGGTACTGTTGATGCCGGTGATTCTGCTGGTGCTTGTAACCTTTGCACCATATTCTCGAAAGCCACTACCCGAGCGCGAAGCTCGTTGACTTCTTCTACTACACCGGGATGATTGGCGGTTTGGACGAGAGAGAAAATGGTATTACGAACAGGTTCGCCGGTAAGTGCTTCAGGTTCTTCGCCAAGAGGGCAATGTGGTGGATGGAAGGGATCGCCTTCTTCTTGTCTCCAATAATTAAGTAGGCTACAAACCCATTCTCAATTCATTCAGAATAGATGATGGCTAATTGGTTGATCCATTCCGGTTACACTGTCTTCGGAATTCAGGTGAATATCCATATCGGAATAGCTGTCAGAGTTTAAGGAAATTTGAACTAGATACGGGATCCATCTTGTATAATTAGGGAGATGATTTTTGATATGAATTAGATTATAGAATTTAGTTTGGTATTCTTCAATACATAATTTACATATGTATATATAATACCAAATTCCATAAATCACGGAGAAATTTTCGGAAGATGTCAGGAAAAGTTTACAGTAACAGATACGCTAAGATATGAATTTTGTCTATACACTATTTATGCAATCAATGCAGTAAAATGTGTCTAGACTAGGAATGATAAGCAGGTAATTTCCGACAAGAAATGATAAGCAAAACTTTTGACATGCAGACACGGTCGAAGTCCAGACTTACTAATGCATCCTAACAACTATCAGTTAGACACACTCATGCAAGACCTGGTTCGCTAGGACCAACGCTTTGATACCAACTGTGACGATCACTCCAAATCCATATGGATGAACACGTCATTCATCGATTTCATTGCGAGGTATTTGACCTCTATATGATACGTTTTGTAAACATTGCATTCTTTTGAAAAGGCACACCATAAATGAATATTTAAATCAAAGGTTTTCGATATCTGATGATTTCTACATATAGACAATCACCGTAAATAATAGTTTACAATAGTACTTCCATTGACAATGCAGTCAAAATAAGATACACGGTGATGATTTGGTGAATGCAACGTTTCCTTGATAAATATGCCATGTAAGACTCCATGCACATAGCTTGTCTAACATATAAGCAAACAGCGGAAGACTTCTAGGAACCTGAGAATAAACATGCTAACAAGTGTCAACACAAAGGTTGGTGAGTTCATAGTTTTAGTGTTTCGCATAATCTGTATATAAAGGTGGATCACAAGATTTTAGTTGTTTCATCCAAAAACGTTTATTAAAATATTCTACAAGATTGAGCACCCTAGTAACTAAGCTTTAACGTTTATCTAATAAGTACCCCTGTGTTTAACATGCAACCAACATGTACGATACACTCAAATAGCATATGTCTGTTTTATAGTTCAGGCTAGGGTTTCTATACCTGGAACAGACGGGGATGTCAAGCCCTATGGATCCATATGCTACTACTCGCGCCCACCAGTTCTTATAACCGGCAGTTACTAGTTACCAAAGCTAAGGGATTTTCGATTCAAACTCAGTGTAGAATTTAGTATGTACTTGTGTCCATTGTTTTTAAAATAAAGTGCATGTATTCTCAGCCCAAAAATATAGATTGCAAAAGCAATTAAAAGGGGAGCAAATGAAACTCACCTTAGCAGCACATATAGTGGTTCACCGAAATGTGAGCTAAACTTGAAATACCAAATAACCGTAGATCTCAACCTAGAGAACATATGTTGGTCAATAATTGTCTATCAAGCTAGGTCAGGTCATAGTGTATCACAATCCTAATGCTCGAGATCGACATACAAAAGTTATCCAAAGTCATTTCAAAAAGTCAATTTTAACAATAGGTCAACAAAACGAGACGTGCCTTATATAAGGATTCATTTACTCGGCTGGTAATATTCAAAAATCTAATTTATCAATCTTACAAACAATTTGTTTAAATATTAGTTGCAGATTCAAAAGCAATTCCAATTAACGTCAATCATAATTCAATTGACCATATATTTTAATTCGTTCATCGAAATTACACGATTTCTAAATGAAAAGTTATTGATTTTTCGCCAGCTTTCCAAAAACATGCATATCATATACCTTTTATCAGTAATATATGTATTTAATTCGTGATTCATCATAAACTATTTAACGACAAAATTTAGCATACAAGCATGCATAAATATATATACTCGAGCACTAGACATGGATACACAATTAATATATAAAAGATAAGATATGAATGCTCACGTATCAATATTGAGATTCAATATTGTAGGAAAGTACGTAGACCTAACGGAGATGATAAACACTAGGTTTGATTCACAAATATACCCCTGAACATTACCCATAACCTCCTTGGCAATAACCCATAATTTCCTTAGCTCTATCCCGCTTGAAAATCATTTTGAAAGTGACACGCTCATAACATCGTCGTAGTATTTTATGTATAATACTAATTAATAATATTAATAATAATAAGATTAATAATAATATTAGTCTTAATAATAATAATAATAATAATAATAATAATAATAATAATAATAATAATAATAATAATAATAATATAAATAATAATACGGAGGAATGAAGAATGAATCAGAAATCTGAAAACGTTCGAATTTATAGATGTGGCCAGATTTCAGACCCCATGCGATCGCATGGGATTTATGCTTCATGGCCATGCGATCGCATGGCACCCTGGGACAGCTCATAATATTTTAACTTTTTGTTTGTCGACATAATTTTATATAATATATATAATATATTTAATTTATATAATTAATTATATATTATATTAAATTCACATGCGTAGTTGACTTGTAATTTTTGTTCCGATAAGTCGTACGTCGTCACTCGACTTATGTCCCGGTTCCGGTTTTTCGAGTGTCCCTTCGTACGCTGAGAAAACTTGTAATTTACATTTTGGGACACGTACCTTTGTCAAAATATAGCCTTAAATTATCCCTAAATTATATCACTCAAAGTGTATCTTAAACTTTCGAGTGTTTTGATCATTTACTTCTATAAATCATCGTCTCGTAGTATATACATATATATACATTTTCATTTTGAAATAGTGTTTTACAGTAGCAAAGTTACTGTAGCAAAGTTTTTTTTACTGTAGCTAATAGTGATTTTCGAAAACACTGTAGCTTTTCGGGTACTGTAGTAATTTGAAAATACTGTAGCAAATTAGTGTTTTACTGGTTCATCTTAAACGTTTTAGTTAACTTATCTAAATATCAATCGAATCAATAATCAAATGTTACTATCGTTTACTAAATAACTTGAAATCATATATATTCAAATAGATATATAAACCAATAAGTTTAATGTACGGTATCATGCAATTAAAACTTTATTACGTTTTCAAGTTATAGTATATATATATATATGTATCTATTTACATATAATGGTTCGCGAATCGTTGAGAACAAACGAAGGGTACTTGAATAGTTCAAAAATTTTGAGATTCGGTTTTACAGACTTTGCTTATCGTGTCGGAAACGTTAAATCATTGAAAGATAAAGTTTAAATTTGGTCAGAAATTTCCGGGTTGTCACAGTACCTACCCGTTAAAGAAATTTCGTCCCGAAATTTGAGTGAGGTCGTCATGGCTAACAATAAAAATGTTTTCATGACGAATATGAGTTGGTAAATAGAATTTTATCACCATTGAATAATACGGATAAAACAATCCGATTACTCGAAGCGTATGAGAGAAGTTATCTTAATAGAGTGAAATGGAGAATAGAGATTCGTCTTATCTCTTGATGTAGTAACGATTGATTTCCGAAATTTAAGGAATAGAAAATCTTCATAATTTAAATAAGATTTGATTCTTCGGAATTTAAGGAAATTAGGATTTCCTTTGATTAAATGCGTAATCTGCCTCGATTGCTATGTCTGATATTTTGCTATAAATTGACCTCTTCCGTTTCATTTATTTTCACCACTCCTATAATCTTCTTTCTTATTTCATACTTACAAAAGATTTTTGAAAATGCTTCATCCAGTTCTGATTCTTTATATTTTCTTGGCTATCATATCATTCATTCTTCTTTTTCATCTGCCACCAGAGGAGTTTATTTTCTTCTACTATTACCTTGGGGTTATATTGTTTTTCATTCTCCCGTGTCTTTATATTGCTATGCGCATTGATATACACGGTTTGTAATTTCGGGGTTGTTTTCGGGCTTTATATTTTCCATTATATTTCGGAGCTTCATGCTTTCGTTTTCTTTTTTCGACTTTAAGTCAAGCGAATAATGGTCCAGAATTCGTAGGTATGAATTTTGGAATGAACATAATTAATGTTCTAAGAAAGAAACGGTAATGGCACAATCTGACTTGTCAAATTACCAGAATACCTCGAAAAAGACCGAATCATCAAGAAAAATATTTTCTTGATATGTTTAGAGGTTAAATAGAATGAAAGAGTTATGTAACATGGTTCATGATGAGGGTATGATCTGTGAACCTTTATCACGTTCCATTAGAAACTCATCATGACTTACTGTAATATAATCACGTTGATCAAGTGTCATTATATTATACTAACTCATGCTTCAATTCCCAACACTACTTTAAAAACATCCATTTTTCGAAATTTTCAGAAATTAGAAAGTAAAATAGTTTCTTTTATGATGTAACACAGATAGTGTGAAGAGATAAATAATTTCGGATGATAATAGTTATGAAGATATCTTCAGAAATATCGAAGATATTTATAATGAAAGATATGATAATATCTTAGAATTTCTAATATCGAAGGATGATGAAGAAGATTTGTTCGTAGCGGATTTTGAGTCAGGAGCAAGGTATTCGTTAATGACTTCAGCAGATACTGAATCATTTGTATTCTTTGAAGGCAGGTTTAGTCTTTGTGATTTATCCATAGCCTCCTTCATGGTCTGCTCAATCCGTTTTCAGTTCCAAACCTTCTCTTTTTCTCAGCTTTACCACCATACTGTTCTTTATCATCAAACTTTTAACTGTTAAGGTCGTTACAGTTTTTGCTGCTTCATCAGCATTTTTCCAAAATTCGGAGAACTAGTTTCGCAGTTTGGGTGTTTTTCAGAAACTTCACCTTCGAAGTAAATAAGTCTAGGAGATAGACATTATATGTATATATATAACTGTTGGCGTAGAATTTCTGCGAAATTCGAAATACTGATTGCTAATTTCCGGTAGTTGGTATGGCAATTACCGTTACAAAATGTGGATGAGTACATGATAGGGTTTCAATGAACAATTATAATGGTTTTTCGGAGAGACTTTAAGTCATAGATTAATGAATTTGCTGGTACATTTATTGTTAATGTGGTGGAACATGAAAGGTTCCCCAGTAACAAAAATGTATATGCTAAAGTTACAAGTCTGAAAGGTCGTCGTTGACTGATTGAACGGTTGATAATACTGGATACTTTTGAAAAGGAATTGCAAGGTTATTTACGGTAAAAATAATGCTAATGGATCTTGCACAGATTTAAAGTCAAAGTATAGCTTTGAAAGATGTAGAAATCTAAGAATGATGTTACCCGTTCAGAGTTATGACTTGGATTCTGATCCGTCAATATCAGAATATGTAATTGAATTTGTATGAAAACGATTGTATATCGTTGTGAGCATTGTTAATAATTTTTGAATCAAAGTTGAAGAATGTACAGTGTAACATATTAATTGCGAACTTATATATTTCCCGGGTATTACCTACCCGTTAAAGATTTCACAATTAATACCTTGTACAAAAGAATTTTTATTACCATCTTTATGAAAATATATGTATGTATATTTTCTTCAGATGTAACACAGATTTAATGACTTAATATCATATTAAGCTCATTTAATTTTCGGCTTGACTTATAAATGATTAATCTCTAAAACATTAAAGATTACATAATCTTTGCGGAGTATTTCGTTAATGTAATCGATACTTCATTATTTATTCTTATTTATCGGTGAAGGATGTTGATGCTCGTGGAATTTTTGTGAACCTTACAAGGCACAGATGATGTTTTCTGGAAAGTTTCGAGTACATCGAAAATGAAAATGTAACATTAATTATGTAATTGAATAATACACTTGGTTTATTATGAAATGGAATTCATTAAATTGAAACAGATATTGTAGTTAACAATGGTTAAGTTGTTAAGGAAGGATGTACAACATTGCATATTAGTAATATGAACTAACCGAGTAGTACCTACCAGTTAAGATTCATACGTAATAGCTTAGTACGAAAAGATTTATTTTGATTTCAAAATTCATATATATTAAATATACATAAAATTTCTTTAGGGGAAATAAGTTAATACTTCATCGGTTATTGTTGCTGGTATTTCTTGGTAACTACGATGCGTATGACGTTGATGTTCAAGGTACATATTGTGATGTTGAGGCTTGCGGTGCGGATGTTGTTGGTGGTGGTAATGGTACTGTTGGTGTTGTTGTCGGTGGTACTATTGATGCCGGTGATTCTGCTGGTGCTTGTAACCTTTGCACCATATTCTCCAAAGCCACTACCCGAGCGCGAAGCTCGTTGACTTCTTCTACTACACCGGGATGATTGGCGATTTGGACGAGCGGAAGAATAAGATCCAGAATTTGAGAGAGTATATGATCATGATGAGATATTCTGGAGATGAGAGAGAAAATGGTATTACGAACAGGTTCGCCGGTAAGTGCTTCAGGTTCTTCGCCAAGAGGGCAATGTGGTGGATGGAAGGGATCGCCTTCTTCTTGTCTCCAATAATTAAGTAGGCTACGAACCCATTTTCAATTCATCCAGAATAGATGATGGCTAATTGGTTGATCCATTCCGGTTACACTGTCTTCGGAATTCAGGTGAATATCCATATCGGAATAGCTGTCAGAGTTTAAGGAAATTTGAACTAGATACGGGATCCATCTTGTATAATTAGGGAGATGATTTTTGATATGAATTAGATTATAGAATTTAGTTTGGTATTCTTCAATACATAATTTACATATGTATATATAATACCAAATTCCATAAATCACGGAGAAATTTTCAGAAGATGTCAGGAAAAGTTTACAGTAACAGATACGCTAAGATATGAATTTTGTCTATACACTATTTATGCAATCAATGCAGTAAAATGTGTCTAGACTAGGAATGATAAGCAGGTAATTTCCGACAAGAAATGATAAGCAAAACTTTTGACATGCAGACACGGTCGAAGTCCAGACTAACTAATGCATCCTAAAAACTATCAGTTAGACACACTCATGCAAGACCTGGTTCGCTAGGACCAACGCTCTGATACCAACTGTGACGATCGCTCCAAATCCATATGGACGAACACGTCATTCATCGATTTCATTGCGAGGTATTTGACCTCTATATGATATGTTTTGTAAACATTGCATTCTTTTGAAAAGGCACACCATAAATGAATATTTAAATCAAAGGTTTTCGACATATGATGATTTCTACATATAGACAATCACCGTAAATAATAGTTTACAATAGTACTTCCATTGACAATGTAGTCAAAATAAGATACATGGTGATGATTTGGTGAATGCAACGTTTCCTTGATAAATATGCCATGTAAGACTCCATGCACATAGCTTGTCTAACATATAAGCAAACAGCAGAAGACTTCTAGGAACCTGAGAATAAACATGCTAACAAGTGTCAACACAAAGGTTGGTGAGTTCATATTTTTAGTGTTTCGCATAATCTGTATATAAAGGTGGATCACAAGATTTCAGTTGTTTCATCCAGAAACGTTTATCAAAATATTCTACAAGATTGAGCACCCTGGTAACTAAGCTTTAACGTTTATCTAATAAGTACCCCTGTGTTTAACATGCAACCAACATGTACGATACACTCAAATAGCATACGTCTGTTTTATAGTTCAGGCTAGGGTTTCTATACCTGGAACAGACGGGGATGTCAAGCCCTATGGATCCATATGCTACTACTAGCGCCCACCAGTTCTTATAACCGACAGTTACTAGTTACCAAAGCTAAGGGATTTTCGGTTCAAACTCAGTGTAGAATTTAGTATGTACTTGTGTCCATTGTTTTTAAAATAAAGTGCATGTATTCTCAGTCCAAAAATATAGATTGCAAAAGCAATTAAAAAGGGAGCAAATGAAACTCACCTTAGCAGCACATATAGTCGTTCACTGAAATGTGACCGAAACTTGGAATACCAAATAACCGTAGATCTCAACCTAGAGAATATATGTTGGTCAATAATTGTCTATCAAGCTAGGTTAGGTCATAGTGTATCACAATCCTAATGCTCGAGATCGACATACAAAAGTTATCCAAAGTCGTTTCAAAAAGTCAATTTTAACAATAGTTCAACAAAACGAGACGTGCCTTATATAAGGATTCATTTACTCGGCTGGTAATATTCAAAAATCTAATTTATCAATCTTACAAACAAGTTGTTTAAATATTAATTGCAGATTCAAAAGCAATTCCAATTAACGTCAATCATAATTCAATTAACCATATCTTTTAATTCGTTCATCAAAATTAAACGATTTCTAAATGAAAAGTTATTGATTTTTCGCCAGCTTTCCAAAAACATGCATATCATATACCTTTTATCAGTAATATATGTATTTAATTCGTGATTCATCATAAACTATTTAACGATGAAATTTAGCATACAAGCATTCATAAATATATATACTCGAGCACTAGACATGGATACATAATTAATATATAAAAGATAAGATATGAATGCTCACGTATCAATATTGAGATTCAATATTGTAGGAAAGTACGTAGATGTAACGGAGATGATAAACACTAGGTTTGATTCACAAATATACCCCCGAACATTACCCATAACCTCCTTGGCAATAACCCATAATTTCCTTAGCTCTATCCCGCTTGAAAACCATTTTGAAAGTGACACGCTCATAACCTCGTCGTAGTATTTTATGTATAATACTAATTAATAATATTAATAATAATAAGATTAATAATAATATTAATCTTAATAATAATAATAATAATAATAATAATAATAATAATAATAATAATAATAATAATATAAATAATAATACGGAGGAATGAAGAATGAATCAGAAATCTGAAAACGTTCGAATTTATAGATGTGGCCAGATTTCAGACCCCATGCGATCGCATGGGATTTGTGCTTCATGGCCATGCGATCGCATGGCACCCTGGGACAGCTCACAATTTTTTAACTTTTCGTTTATCGACATAATTTTATATAATATATATAATATATTTAATTTATATAATTAATTATATATTATATTAAATTCACGTGCATAGTTGACTTGTAATTTTTGTTCCGATAAGTCGTACGTCGTCACTCGACTTATGTCCCGGTTTCGGTTTTTCGAGTGTCCCTTCGTACGCTGAGAAAACTTGTAATTTACATTTTGGGACATGTACCTTTGTCAAAATATAGCCTTAAATTATCCCTAAATTATATCACTCAAAGTGTATCTTAAACTTTTGAGTGTTTTGATCATTTACTTCTATAAATCATCGTCTCGTAGTATTTATATATATATATATATATATATATATATTTTTATTTTAAAATAGTGTTTTACTGTAGCAAAGTTTTTTTACTGTAGCAAATAGTGATTTTCGAAAACACTGTAGCTTTTCGGGTACTGTAGTAATTTGAAAATACTGTAGCAAATTAGTGTTTTACTGGTTCATCTTAAACGTTTTAGTTAACTTAACTAAATATCAATCGAATCAATAATCAAATGTTACTATCGTTTACTAAATAACTTGAAATCATATATATTCAAATAGATATATAAACCAATAAGTTTAATGTACGGTATCATGCAATTAAAACTTTGTTACGTTTTCAAGTTATAGTATATATATGTATCTATTTACATATAATGGTTCGCGAATCTTTGAGAACAACCGAAGGGTACTTGAATAGTTCAAAAATTTTGAGATTCGGTTTTACAGACTTTGCTTATCGTGTCGGAAACGTTAAATCATTTAAAGATAAAGTTTAAATTTGGTCAAAAATTTCCGGGTTGTCACATTATGCTAGTAAGACGTTACATGGAGCACAAACGAATTACACAACTACTGAAAAAGAACTCCTTGCTATTGTCTTTGCTTTTGAAAAATTTCGTTCATATCTCGTTCTAGCTAAAACGGTGATCTATACCGATCATTCTGCTCTTAGATACCTATTTTCAAAACAAGATGCCAAACCAAGATTAATCCGTTGGATCTTACTCTTACAAGAGTTCGATATTGAAATCCGAGATAAAAAGGGAGCACAAAATCTCGCCGCTGATCATCTTTCTCGTCTTGAAAATCCTGAATTAGAAGTTCTGAATGAATCGGCTATACAAGACAACTTTCCTGATGAATATATTTTGAAGATAGATTATAATGAAATTCCATAGTTTGTAGACTATGCAAACTACTTAGTATGTGGATTCCTTGAAAAAGGATTATCGTACCAAAAATGAAAGAAATTCTTTAGTGATATAAAACACTATTTCTGGGAAGATCCACATTTATTTAAAAGTTGTCCCGATGGAATAATACGCCGATGTGTATTCGGAGAAGAAGCTAGTCAAATCTTAAACCATTGTCACACAGGACCAACAGGAGGGCATTATGGGCCTCAGCTCACAGCAAGAAAAGTTTACGATGCTGGATTCTATTGGCCTACAATTTTCAAAGATGCACACCTTCTTTGCAAATCCTGTGATGCTTATCAAAGGGCCGAAAAAATAAGTCAACGTGATGAAATGCCACAAAATGTCATTCAAGTATGTGAAGTATTTGACATTTGGGGTATTGACTTTATGGGTCCATTTCCAAAATCTCATAATAATCTCTACATTCTCGTTGCCATTGATTATGTATCTAAATGGGTGGAAACACAAGCTCTCCCAACTAACGATGCACGAGTTGTAGTCAACTTCTTAAAACGTCTTTTTGCAAGGTTCGGAACACCGAAAGCTTTAATAAGTGATCGGGGTACTCATTTTTGTAACAATCAACTTGAGAAAGTTCTCAAAAGATATGGAGTAACTCATAAAATCTTAACCGCTTATCATCCACAAACAAGTGGACAAGTTGAAAATACCAACCGAGCTTTAAAACGTATTCTAGAGAAAACCGTAGAATCAAATCCGAAGGAATGGTCCATGAAATTGGAGGATGCACTCTGGGCTTTTAGAACAGCCTAGAAAACTCCAATTGGAACCACACCTTTCAGACTCGTTTACGGAAAAGCATGTCACCTTCCAGTAGAAATTGAACACAAAACATTTTGGGCTTTGAAGACATGTAATCTTGATTTACATGAAGCTGTATGTCTACGGTTAAGCCAACTAAATGAATTAGAAGAATTAAGACATGAAGCATACGAAAATTCGTTAATCTATAAAGAAAGAACGAAGAAATGGCATGATAAAAGAATCAGAAGTTCAAAAGAATTTAAAGAAGGAGACAGAGTTCTTCTTTTCAATTCACGATTCAGGCTATTTTCTGGAAAATTGAAATCAAGATGGTCTGGACCATTCATAGTCAAAAGAGTTTTCCCATACGGAACAATAGAATTAATAAATTCAAATGGAGTTGAATTTAAGGTTAATGGCCACAGAGTTAAACATTACATAGATAATCTAATGAAAGTTGAAGATGAAGTTAATCACAATTTTGACACCACGGCTAACTAAGTGTGGGAAGGTTTGAATCTTTTTAGGGTAATATATATTTCTGTTAGAGTTAGATATTCTGTTTTCGTGTAGTTTCCGAGAATGGAATCCGAATGGTCTTTTCCTAGTAGACCCTAAAGAACTAGTCTTCTCCCCCTATTCTGAATTTTTATTTTTAGGTTTTACGAGATGAAGAATTCCTTTGATCTGAACCATGGTCTAATGCTACATGCTATGATTACTAAACGTAATAATGACATACTTCCGAGTGAACTGGTATCATTCATAAGAGCCAAAATGGATGGAGTAAGAAAAGAACTCAAAAAAGATCATCATAAGATACATTTTGGTAAAGGAAAATCAAAATCCGCAACAAAAAGAAGAGCACGACACCTTGAAAGATGTTACAAATGCGGAAAATGGTCACACGAAGGTAAATGTTCAAATAATCGAACATATTCAAATACCGAATTTGTTACTTTATGCAGAGAAGGACCGTTTATATGTTTAGAAGAAAAAATATTGAAGATTCGAGGTTATGCTTACGTAGCTATGGAAAACCAAATCACACGACTCTCCTATGAGTCAGCTAAAGCAGGTCTCTGAGAATTCTTTCTCACAGGTAAGTATGTACAGTTTTTATTTTTATTTTTATTGTTTTTAACCTTTTAATAATAAACGCTGAATCGTTCGCTATAAAGTATTAAATTAGTATTCAATAAAATTAGGTATGCGTAACCGAAATTATTGATATCATACAAAAATTTATTACATTACTGCGAAATTTACCGTTCATTCTTAAGGTATAAATATCTTTAATCAATCAACCCAAAATATTTTAAGAATTCGTCAGGAGTAAAACTAGGTTATGGAACCGAAATTACTTTACCAAAAAGATGGGCGTATATTTTTGATAATATTTGATTGATTAAAGTGGGATAAAAGACCACAAATGTTTTTAATTTTTAATTTTACTATGTTTTTAAAATTAATATATAAATATTAAATTAATATTGTAAATTTTTAAATCAATATATTTAAGTTTGTAAATATTTGAAAAATTGATATTTTTAATATAAGTTTGTATTATAAAAACAAAAATATAATATAAATTTGGTGAATTTTTAATTTTATTTATATGAATTTTTAATTTTATGCATTTTAAATTTAAGTTTGGTGTGAATTTAAAAACAAAAATTTACTTTATTTCACTAAGTTAAAAATTTGATTTTTAAAAATTCGTCATGAGTTGAAAACTAGGTCGTTGAACCGAAATTGATTTACCCAAGGGAGGGACGAGAACTTTTATTATCATTATTTTTAATCTTATTGAATTAAAGTATTCCAAAAACATTAAAAAAACCTAAAAATCTTTACTTTTAAAACAACGCTTTGAAATAACAAAATTTTAAAACTTTGTTGAGAGACGGACTAGGACAACGATCCGAAACGTCCTCACTCCTAAAAAGAAACAAATTTTTAAAATTTATTAATTATTTATTTTAATTAGTACAAGGTTTTTATATATATAAAAAAAAATGCCAGACCCCATGCGATCGCATGGGGTTCCTTCACAAACACCATGCGGTCGCATGGTGCCAAAAAACTGGGCAGATCATAAACTTCCAGCGAGCTGTTCTGTAACCACACTTCACACACACAAACACATACGAACACACACATAAACCCTCTCAAATTTTATCAATTTTTCACCAAAATTCACCAAATTTCTTGCTATAATCCGCTCTAATCATGAATTTGATAAGAAGTTTATCAAGAAGGGTAACAATTACACCCCTAAACCTCTTTAAATTTGATATTTAGTGTTCTTGAGCTATATTTTACCTAATTTAATTTTGTTAATTTCTAGTGTAATTAGAGTTAAATTGTTAGTATTTTATGCATGTATAACCTAGATTGATGCTATTTAACATAATTTGAAGCCAAAAACTTCAAAAATTTTAGGAATCTAGGGTTTGTGTTCTTGAGCAATTTGTTGCTTTTTGATATAAACAGGTTATGGCCGATTTTTGTCATGAATTATTTCTAAATTAAGTAGTGTAACATATTTAGATAGCTAAATGATCCAAACTTTGATCCTAAACATGATTTTTGAGAATTAAAGTGGACTTTTTAGGTCTAAAATTCATGAACTTGATTAAATTGATGTAAATGCCATTTAAAACTTGTTTAATTGCTAGTAATGGTTGTTTTAACATGTTATTTGAGTTGAATGCTTATGAACTTTGTAAACATTTTCATATATGCTTATTTGAAAAAGTGTAGAATTGTTAAAATTGTGAAAATGTGTATAAGTTTAATTTTGATTAAACATGTTATTGTAATTGTTTCAAGTTGTTATTTTGCTAACACTAATGCATATTTGGATGCACAAAATTTGTGTTTAATGTGTTTTGCAGAGATTTACTAATACTGATGGTGCATCATCATCATCTAGAAAACCTGATGTAGAACCTGAACCGGAAATGCAATATGAACCGGAGCAACAACAGGAACAACAACAACAACCTGATCAACACGTACCTTATTATGATACGCAACGAGAATATATTGATGCCTACGTAGTATTTCCGATGCATCCGATAGTACAACACCCAACGATTCATGAAGAACAGTTGCATCCTAATCTGAGTGTAACAACCCAAACCGTAACCGACCAAACACGACGAAATTTCAAACAAAAAAAAAAATTTCTGGTGCAGGCCATCTGCGCGGCGCGCCAGGTGGCCGCGCGGCGCGCCAAACCACCTGGACAGCCCGCTGTCCCCGGAAGTCAATTTAATGAAAATGTTTGACTAGTTCTCGACATTTTTAGTCAAAACGCTTTTAACCATACATTCATATATGTAAAACTAGCACATAACTAAGGTATGAACAAGTTTTACAAGGTGGGGCCCACACGTGCCCAAAACGCCACTAAGTTTAAAATACAATGTTTAATACAAATTAGAGTTTCGACCACGAAAAGTTTATTTGCCAAACGATACAACGAGCATGGTGTTTGGGGTTAAACTACCCAAATCTCGGTCAAACTCCAAAATCATCACATCCCAAAAGCGTCACTAAACAAGACGGGATCTCTAATCCAACCGGATGCCCTTACCCTTGTCCACACCGGAACCTATAAAAATAGTAAACAACGAGAGGGTAAGCAAAGCTTAGTGAGTAAAACATATATATACATGCATATACAACTTACCCACACGCATCCACGATATCAAATAACACATAACAAATCTCGATAAGCAAGCTAGTATCACCAAACGTATCACTAGCAATAATCATAGAATAAATACTCATAACAATAATCAAATGCTAGTATGAACAACAATAAATCATGGTTAACCAATCTCTTCGCTAGGGAACGACTTCGCGAAACAAGTCATCGATGTTCATAACATTCGTTAGCTTCCAAAAACGGCTATGGCATGCTAACCCCCCGAGGTGTTCCAAAAACGGCTATGGCATCACCCCTCAAGTGTTTCAAAAACGGCTATGGCATCACTTGCTCAATGTGAGTAGAACACGGCTATTACTCACGCTTTCGTACACCAACACGGCTATGTGTACGGGTAACTCAAATAACAACGTGGGAGTAAAACACGGCTATTACTCGCCACTAAATGCACAAACACGGCTATGTGCCTTAGTACAAAACATGGACTAATACGGCTAAGTCCCACAACCTTGGTCACAAAACGGCTATGTGACACCATCAACACGGTACATAAATCATATACATACATATATAGATATTCCACTCACCTCAAAATCTCTTGTCGAAAGATAACCGAGCTTGAACACTTCAATGTAACGCACCTATTACATTTATCACAATATCAAAATCATAACTCAAGTTGGTCAACACTCTAAAGCTCACTCCTAGAGCCAATTTGACCTATGGTGCAAATCCGACCCATTTGCACCCTTAACCCTAAAATCGGGTTAACTCATCACAAAACCCTATCATTAACCAAAGTAGGTTCTTTACACATTTTAACATTAGTTTTAGGCTTCAACTACACATATTAATTAGCTTAAGTTCAATTTGACCCATTTGGCACTTTCAAAGTCAACCTACCCATTTTTGGGTCAACCACTAACCCTTTTACACCCATTTACATAAATCATGGTGTTCTAACTCTCTTACTAGCTAATTAGGGTTCTCTAACATCAATTAACACTTCCAAAACCCTAGTTAACTCAATATTGAGTCTATATGACCCAAATTACCCAAGAATACCCAAAATTAACCAAAAGTGGGTTTTATGTTCACCTTTGACTCAAACCCTAGCCCTAAATCAAATTAAACAAAGGAATTAAGATTAGAGCATACCACAACTACCAAAACGAAGATAATGACGAGATGAACAACTTTAGGACTTGCGATAAAACCCGAAATGAACTCCTTCACCTTCACAATGAGCTTTCTCTCTCAAGGTTTTACCTCTCTCTCTAAAATTGATTTGGGGAAGATAAGGTTGGTAAAAGTGGAGTTATGGCTCTACCAAATCTGCTCTCCAAGCCTTTAATCCGGCCCCAAGGTGAATTTACCAAAATACCCACAAAATATCTAATTTAAAAGAAAGGGAGAATCTGCCACAGTCATATGGCGCGGCGCGCCACCAATCCGCGCGGCGCGCAATCCTCCCAGTCCAGCTTCTTTTGCCTTTTTAAAATATATACTACCAACCCCGATTCGAGTACCGCACATTACACTTATATACACATATGTACACTTCAATTATTCGGGTCTTACAACTCTCCCCCACTTATTCGGATTGCGTCCTCGCAATCCAAGCCGCATGACACGAGGGAAGATAAACCAATACGAACTCTTCGGGCTCCCAAGTGAACTCGGAACCCTTGCTACGCCGCCATTGGACTTTAAAAGTCCTCACTTCTTTATGTCTCAACCTCTTAACTTTCTCATCGAGTATGGCGACTGGTTCTTCAACATATTCCAACTTGTTGTTTAGTTCGATCTCGTCTAAAGGCATCCATGAGGAATCATCCGCAAGACACTTACGGAGGTGGGAAACATGGAATGTATTATGGATCCCCACAAGCTCTTCGGGTAATTCCAATCGATAAGCAACTTCGCCAACACGAGCTAAAACCTTGAATGGCCCAATAAATCGAGGAGCTAACTTTCCCCGTTTTCGAAATCGAATAATACCCTTCCAAGGCGAAACCTTAAGCATCACCATATCGCCTTCCTGAAACTCGATCGTTCGTCTTCGCTTATCGGCATACGACTTTTGCCTATCTTGAGCCTTCTTCAAATGTTCTCGTATAGTATCAATCTTGTTATTCGTTTCAAGAACCAAATCGGTGCTCCCGATTTCCCTTTGACCCACTTCTCCCCAACAGACGGGAGTTCGACATCTTCGCCCATATAGCATCTCATAAGGTGGCATCCCGATACTAGTATGAAAGCTATTATTGTACGAGAATTCCACCAAGGGTAAATGCTCGTCCCAACTACCACCAAAATCAATAATGCACGCCCGTAACATATCTTCCAAAGTTTGGTTCGTACGTTCGGTTTGACCGTCCGTTTGGGGATGATACGCCGTGCTCAGCTTTAATTGTGTACCCATATCTTCATGAAACTTCTCCCAAAATCGAGATGTAAAACGGGTATCTCGATCCGAGATAATAGATATAGGAACCCCATGACGAGCGACCACTTCCTTGATAAACAACTTAGCCAAGGTCTCCGACGATATTGCTTCTTTAATGGGAAGAAACAAAGCGCTTTTCGTCAACCGATCCACTATAACCCAAATCGAATCATATTGAGTCCTCGCCGTCTTAGGTAACTTAGTGATGAAATCCATGGAAATGTGCTCCCACTTCCACTTCGGGATCTCTAGCGGTTGCAACTTACCATACGGCTTTTGGTGCTCGGCTTTAACTTGTAAGCAAGTAACACATCGCTCAACATATTTTACAACATCGCGTTTCATGCCCGGCCACCAATAATCTTTCTTCAAGTCAAGATACATTTTCGTCGCGCCCGGATGAATGGAGTATTTCGACTTATGTGCTTCATCGAGTAGCACCCGTCGGTAATCACCCGTCTTAGGCACCCACACCCTTCCCTGAAACGACAATAAACCCCGCGGGCCCATAGTAATGAACTCCGATTGGCCAACAATTCGCTCCGCGTGCTTATCGTGAACATAAGCCTCTATTTGGTCTTCACCCATCTTTTCAAGAAAGTCGTTAGTGATAATCAAACGTAACGATGCTACACGGATCGCCGGATGTTGAGTCTTTCGACTTAACGCATCCGCGACCACATTCGCCTTACCCGGATGATAAAGTATCTCACAATCATAGTCTTTCACCACATCCATCCATCTACGTTGACGATAATTCAAATCCCTCTGAGTGAAAAGGTGTTTCAAACTCTTGTGATCCGAATAAATCGTACTCTTGACACCATACAAGTAATGGCGCCAAATTTTTAACGCATGCACTACCGCCGCCATCTCTAAATCGTGAGTCGGGTACCTCGTTTCATGTTCCTTTAGTTGTCGAGAGGCATAAGCAATGACTTTACCCCTTTGCATAAGAACACACCCGAGCCCATTTAAGGAGGCATCACAATAAACCACCATGTCTTCAACACCTTCCGGTAGCACTAACACCGGAGCTTGACATAACTTCTCTTTTAACAATTGAAAAGCAATTTCTTGTTCGTTCTCCCAAACAAACTTCGCATTCTTCCTCGTCAATTTCGTCAACGAAGAAGCGATCTTAGAAAAATCTTGGATAAACCGACGATAATAACC
Organism: Rutidosis leptorrhynchoides; assembly: GCF_046630445.1. NCBI lineage: Eukaryota > Viridiplantae > Streptophyta > Magnoliopsida > Asterales > Asteraceae > Rutidosis > Rutidosis leptorrhynchoides. Next base: position 381,791,631 of record NC_092338.1, read on the forward strand.
GGCCAATCCGAGAAAACTCCGGATTTCCGTAGGCGTAGTCGGTCGTCCCCAACTCTTCACCGTCTCAATCTTCCCCGGATCCACTTGGATACCGCCTTCGTTCACAATGTGGCCAAGAAATTGGACCTCTCTTAGCCAAAATTCACATTTAGAGAATTTTGCATACAACTTCTCCTTTCTTAACGTCTTCAAAACTTCGCGCAAGTGACGTTCATGTTCGTGCATACTTTTCGAGTAGACTAGTATGTCGTCAATGAACACAATAACCGACTTGTCCAACATAGGTTGGCACACCCGGTTCATAAGATCCATGAATGCCGCCGGTGCATTCGTAAGACCAAAAGGCATAACCACAAACTCATAATGCCCATAACGCGTTCGGAAAGCCGTTTTCTCAATCTTCTTAACATGATCATTATTCAACTCGGGGCATTCCGGCCTCTTGTGCCCCACTTTACCGCAATTAAAACACGTAACCGTCTTGGCCGTGCATTCACGGGCGTAATGACCCGACTTCCCACAATTAAAACAAGTGGGCGCAAAAGTACCCGTGCCACCTTTCTTCACACTATTAACGCTCTCGGTGCCTTTCCTAGACTTCTTGTTTGAAAAATTCGAATAGCTCGAACCTTCAAACTTCCTTTTCGAGAAAACAAAATCACTCTTCCTAGGCACCTCCGGCTCAAAACCCCGAGCCAACTCAAACAATTCATCGAAAGTCTTAGCCATACCCCGGCTAATCTTGCTCTTGTAGTCGGCATTCAAAGTACGATAAAAATCTTTCATAAGCTTATGATCATCACCCACATACTCCGGGCAAAAACGAGTCTTTGCCAAGAATGTAGACTTGAGGGTAACTAAATCCATGGAACCATGTTGCAAATGATGCAACTCGTCCCGAATTCGATCAAGATCGGATGAAGTTCGGTATTCCTTGAAAAACTCTTTCTTGAACTCCTCCCACGTCAAGCCCATGCATTGCTCCTCGCCATACAAATTGATTTTATCATCCCACCACAACTTGCCTTCTTCACGTAACATGCTAGACCCAAACCTCGCCTTCTTCTCGGGAGGACACTCCGCGGTACGGAAGGCCCCCTCGATGTCCGAAATCCAACAAGTACTTTTCAACGGATCCCTCACCCCATTAAACGTCGGAGGTTGAGTATCCTTAAAATTTTTGTAGTGGAAGTCTCTCTTTCCATCACCCCCTTCACCTCGAGGATAAACGTTTCTAGCATCAAGGGCCTCTTCAATAGTGGCCTTCAATCGTTCATTTATCATTTCGGTCACTTGCCCATCGACCGACTCTTGGAAGACCCTTCGGACATCCGCAAGAAAATCCGATTTCAACTTCTTAAAGACGGCCTCGACCTTGGTCGAGAACTCGGCGTCTTCACTTGTACTCCCGTTTTCATGATCAGGACCGTTTCTCGTCTTCATTCTATAAAACGAATTAGGTTAAACCATGAAACGAAAGGACAATTATACCCAATTACATACGTATACACCACACTACCCTATCTTGCTCAACAATCGTCGTACATTGCTTGTTTGACCCGATTTGCACCCGTAGTAATGGTAGCTAGTCATTACCACGCAAGCACGTCGCGCTAACTCGCTAGTACAACGTCCATCTCGCTTGATGATTGCTAAACACAACACGAACAAATAGCGCATGATTAGTTCACATAAACCTATGCACTAATCATACCGATCCGACCCAAAGTCCTACAAGTCCCGCATAAACACGCACACAAAGTCTAAGTCTAGGCGCCTATCTCAAGTCACCTAAATCCCTTAGACCATGCTCTGATACCACTTGTAACAACCCAAACCGTAACCGACCAAACACGACGAAATTTCAAACAAAAAAAAAAATTTCTGGTGCAGGCCATCTGCGCGGCGCGCCAGGTGGCCGCGCGGCGCGCCAAACCACCTGGACAGCCCGCTGTCCCCGGAAGTCAATTTAATGAAAATGTTTGACTAGTTCTCGACATTTTTAGCCAAAACGCTTTTAACCATACATTCATATATGTAAAACTAGCACATAACTAAGGTATGAACAAGTTTTACAAGGTGGGGCCCACACGTGCCCAAAACGCCACTAAGTTTAAAATACAATGTTTAATACAAATTAGAGTTTCGACCACGAAAAGTTTATTTGCCAAACGATACAACGAGCATGGTGTTTGGGGTTAAACTACCCAAATCTCGGTCAAACTCCAAAATCATCACATCCCAAAAGCGTCACTAAACAAGACGGGATCTCTAATCCAACCGGATGCCCTTACCCTTGTCCACACCGGAACCTATAAAAATAGTAAACAACGAGAGGGTAAGCAAAGCTTAGTGAGTAAAACATATATATACATGCATATACAACTTACCCACACGCATCCACGATATCAAATAACACATAACAAATCTCGATAAGCAAGCTAGTATCACCAAACGTATCACTAGCAATAATCATAGAATAAATACTCATAACAATAATCAAATGCTAGTATGAACAACAATAAATCATGGTTAACCAATCTCTTCGCTAGGGAACGACTTCGCGAAACAAGTCATCGATGTTCATAACATTCGTTAGCTTCCAAAAACGGCTATGGCATGCTAACCCCCCGAGGTGTTCCAAAAACGGCTATGGCATCACCCCTCAAGTGTTCCAAAAACGGCTATGGCATCACTTGCTCAATGTGAGTAGAACACGGCTATTACTCACGCTTTCGTACACCAACACGGCTATGTGTACGGGTAACTCAAATAACAACGTGGGAGTAAAACACGGCTATTACTCGCCACTAAATGCACAAACACGGCTATGTGCCTTAGTACAAAACATGGACTAATACGGCTAAGTCCCACAACCTTGGTCACAAAACGGCTATGTGACACCATCAACACGGTACATAAATCATATACATACATATATAGATATTCCACTCACCTCAAAATCTCTTGTCGAAAGATAACCGAGCTTGAACACTTCAATGTAACGCACCTATTACATTTATCACAATATCAAAATCATAACTCAAGTTGGTCAACACTCTAAAGCTCACTCCTAGAGCCAATTTGACCTATGGTGCAAATCCGACCCATTTGCACCCTTAACCCTAAAATCGGGTTAACTCATCACAAAACCCTATCATTAACCAAAGTAGGTTCTTTACACATTTTAACATTAGTTTTAGGCTTCAACTACACATATTAATTAGCTTAAGTTCAATTTGACCCATTTGGCACTTTCAAAGTCAACCTACCCATTTTTGGGTCAACCACTAACCCTTTTACACCCATTTACATAAATCATGGTGTTCTAACTCTCTTACTAGCTAATTAGGGTTCTCTAACATCAATTAACACTTCCAAAACCCTAGTTAACTCAATATTGAGTCTATATGACCCAAATTACCCAAGAATACCCAAAATTAACCAAAAGTGGGTTTTATGTTCACCTTTGACTCAAACCCTAGCCCTAAATCAAATTAAACAAAGGAATTAAGATTAGAGCATACCACAACTACCAAAACGAAGATAATGACGAGATGAACAACTTTAGGACTTGCGATAAAACCCGAAACGAACTCCTTCACCTTCACAATGAGCTTTCTCTCTCAAGGTTTTACCTCTCTCTCTAAAATTGATTTGGGGAAGATAAGGTTGGTAAAAGTGGAGTTATGGCTCTACCAAATCTGCTCTCCAAGCCTTTAATCCGGCCCCAAGGTGAATTTACCAAAATACCCACAAAATATCTAATTTAAAAGAAAGGGAGAATCTGCCACAGTCATATGGCGCGGCGCGCCACCAATCCGCGCGGCGCGCAATCCTCCCAGTCCAGCTTCTTTTGCCTTTTTAAAATATATACTACCAACCCCGATTCGAGTACCGCACATTACACTTATATACACATATGTACACTTCAATTATTCGGGTCTTACACTGAGGTTTGATCGAAGTTGGAGAGATTATCCGACATATCAAAGTAACAAATTCAAACTGGTAACGAAAAATGTAGAAGTGCCAAGGGTAATCGATTGGAAGCCTTTGGAAAGGGTCCAACTTGCTAACTCAGTTAGATAGCATTTGATCCAAAGGTATGGCAGCTCTTCTTTTCCCGATTGGGAACGTTTATTCACCATTCGTAGGCCTGTATATAAGGAATGGTGCGTTGAGCTTATGAGTACTATTTCACTTAATGCGGATGTAGTTAGGCTAGATGATAGAAGTTTTCTTAGATTTATACTTGGCCGTAGGATGTACAGGATGTTCATGCTGGACATGGCCAGGGCTTTACATATATATACGCTCGCTGAATTACTACTACCCGATTGTATGAATTTGATTTATCATGGTGAAAGGGTAGATAGGAATTTTGATGCTAACGCCGTCTGGAGGCGTATGTCAGATTATAATGTTTTTGGGCGGGTAGGAACACACACCTACTTACATATTCACAGAGCCGAGCTTCGTATAATTCATAGATTTCTGGCTAACTCGATTACACAGAGAAGTCACAACAAGGAGAAAATGACCTTACATGATTTATTCTACCTTAAGTGTATTCGAGACCCAAGAGGCTTTGTTAATATCCCCTACTGTATTGGTTTGTATTTGTCAAAGATAGTGGAAGGAATACAGGAAGGGGGAATAATAGGAGGAGGTATTTTTGTTACTCTCATTGGAGAGTATTTGGGTGTAGATAGGGATCAAGAGGGTCCACTCTTGGTTTGTAAGGAACAGGATGATACTTTAGGATTGAAGGTCTATCAGGGTGCTAAGGTATTGAAGAGCAGACGCAATCAGGTAGTACCCTATGTTGGTCGTCATCCACAGGTAGAGAGAGGTTCAGATGAGGAAATGGAGGAAGCAGATGACATTAGGGATGTCATTAGGGAGGCTATGACTGACGTCCTCCAACGTATAGATGAGGTAGAAATGACAAACCAGGATAGACATAATCGATACGAGCAGTGGCAAGCCCGGAATGAGTACGAGCATTTTAGGCAACGACAGCATGATAGATGGGACTATCATTAGCGTCAGATCATGAGTCGACTATCACCTCAGGATCACTACGTACCGACCCGACCCGCTTACTATCCTCCACACCAGCCCGAGATGAGACCACCATTTACTCTCTACGACCCTAACCAGGCCTACCAGTACACCTATCACCAACCATGGAACCCGACCGACGACATGAACTGGAACCCCTATCCAGATTGATATAGTTCCCGTTGGTGATTTCTATGATTTTTTTTTTTTATTTCTATTTATTTATGTTTAAACCTATGATATTGTGATACTTTTATTGTAATGTTTAATATTTTTATTATGTTGTACTAATATTTCATATTTGATTTGAAAGTAGGATGTTAAGTCCCATTTCAAATTACCATGCATGTTATTATTTGTATATATGTATATTGTCAATTGTACACAACAGGGTAAAACAGCGCATTTTCAAAGACTGGCATTAAGTTCAGCAAAAGCTACTAATTTTGACGACAAAACGAAAAACAAATGTGATGTAACAACAAGACGGAATGAACAAATGATGTGCACCATTTATCATTCAACAAACAAACGCCAATATGTTTGGAAATTTTGGTAAAATTTAATCATTTTTCTACGCTAAATAACCCTCAAAAATTTAAATTGTTACTGATTTCTTGCAAATGAGGGCATTGCAAGATCTTAAGTGTGGGAAGGGGTTAAATTCTTTCGGATTTTTAAATTTTTAACTTATACACTTGGTTACCATTAAAAAAAAATACTAGTAACGCAGTAGTTGTATTAGAATCTAGTGCTCTCTGATAATAAAGAACAGCCCTAGTCTTATATACTGACTACCCAATTCTAGTAAAATTTTTCAAAATTTTCAAATAAATGAATTCAAATTCATGTTTATACATATTTATGAACGGTAAAACTAGGTGTTAACACCGAAATTATTGTTACCTCGAAAAGGACATAAATTGAGAAACAACTCAAAATGTTAGAATTCATTTAAAATGGAATAGAGGACAATAAAAAGACAAAGAAAGGAAAATAAAAGCCAAGTGTGGGAAAATTTACCAAGTTATTTAAAACATATATCACATATTTTTGTACAAATAACTGAAGATACTTTTGTTTTAGACAATTTTATCAGTTTTACCCAAATTTCTTATAATATATCTGAAAGAAAGATGGATCTACACGATGAATTAATTCCATCATTAAAAGGAAGTAAAGTCTTCCGAAAAAGACACGCGCTTCTTGATTTAGGTCAGGAAGTTGTCGTCCAGACCAGTTGTAGAGTCTACGAAAAACCTTGAAAAGTTTTCTCAAAAATCAGCTGGAAATCCACGGACCTCAGCATCAAACAGGGTCGCCAAGTGGTCAGACTTATCCTAACCATGAGAGGATCTGTCTCGTAAAATGGGGAGGGCGCCGTGCAAATCAGCTTGATAAGACTAATGAATCATATCCCCAGAAAGGATAATCTCCTTAAAAGATCAAAAATTAGCTTTTAAGACTGATATTACTCAATCCTTGAGATTGACTTTAAAGATTGAGAATTACAAACTCATGGAATTCGATGATATCTAAACTCGAGCTTGAACGAGAAAATATTTTGATCAAAATTACAAACTGATTTGTTTTCTGAAAACCCATTTTTTTAATGCGTTCATTACCATTGAAAGTAAAATCCTAGGAATTCACCTGGAATTCATTAGGTCACCTGAACCAAATCGGGTGTCAACCGTAAGAACGGTGGTTACATAGCATGGTCAAAGGCAGGACCTTGTGTCAGACCGAAAAACTATAGGGTGAGCTTTACTATTGCTCCTACAAAGGATAGTAATTGCATCCGACTTGTTTTAGACCATGAACAAAAGCATGTCACGGGACATTGCCTTAACAGTTACTTGTTCAACGCTTTCCTTTACAACCGGACGGTAGTTTACCGAAAGGAACTTGACGTGGTGCTTTCCCAATACAAGCTTAGCAAGTGGGTGACACAAAACCATAAGTTTTGAGCCAAAATTTTCAAATATGAAACCCACAAAACCCACAAAAACAATTTTGCAAACACCGGTGAAGGGTTATTCCAGAAAACTTATCTAGGGTAAAAGCTAGATTTAATTTTCAAAAGATCAAATGTTTTCATAAAGATCCAATTTCCTAAAGGATCTAAATTTTTATAGTCATGTGGGACTGTAAACCATATCGTTACTACCATTGTTCATACCGCCGTATAGAAATCACTGATGTACAAAGTGTGAAGAATAAAGAAGTGATTCTAGTATTTATATTTCAAGACTATATTGTTTGAGGACAAGCAACGCTCAAGTGTGGGAATATTTGATAATGCTAAAAACGAACATATATTTCATAGCATTATCCCTCAAGAAGACAAGCTTTTGGTTGCAATGGTTCTATTTACAAGTGATATTCGTTTAAATAATAAAAGGTGAAGACAAAAGACAGATTCGACGAATTGAAGATGCAAACGACCAAAAAGCTAAAAAGTACAAAGTACAATAAAAGTGGTTCAAATTATTGATGAGAAACGTCTCAAAATTAGAAGAGTACAAGCCGCAAAACGCAAAATATAAGATATTAAATTGTACGAAAGGACGTTCGAAAATCCGGAACCGGGACCAGAGTCAACTCTCAACGCTCGACGCAACGGACTAAAAATTACAAGTCAACTATGCACATGAATATAATATAATATATAATTAATTCTTAAAATTATATATATATATATATATATATATATATATATATATATATATATATATATATATATATATATTATTATATAAAACCGTCGGCAAGCTAGGAGCCAAGAGTACATGAGCTGGAAAAAGAGGCCATGTGATCGCATGGCCTGGAGGCCTAAATCCCATGCGATCGCATGGTGAACAGTATCTGGTGACATCCTATAAATTTCGCGTGTTTTGGCCAGTTTATCTACACCTTTTCTCTATCTCTCAATCTCACGTATATATATATATATATATATATATATATATATATATATATATATATATATATATATATATATATATATATATATATATATATATATATTATAATTTTAATTTTAATTTTAATAATAAGGGTATGTTAGCGAATGTTGTAAGTGTGTAAGTCGAAATTCTGTCCGTGTAACGCTACGCTATTATTAATCATTGTAAGTTATGTTCAACCTTTTTAAATTAATGTCTCGTAGCTAATTTATTATTATGCTTATTTAGCCCGAAGTAATCGTGATGTTGGGCTAAATATTAAAATTGGGTAATTGGGCTTTGTACCATAATTGGATTTGGACAAAAGATAGACACTTGTGGAAATTAGACTATGGGCTATTAATGGGCTTTATATTTGTTTAATTAAATGATAGTTTGTTAATTTAATATAAAGATTTACAATTGGACGTACCTATAAATAACCATATACACTCGATCGGACACGATGGGCGGGATATTTATAAGTACTAATAATCGTTCATTTAATCGGACACGGGAATGGATTAATAGTCAATGGACTTATTAAAACAGGGATGAATTATATACAAGGATACTTGGTGTAATTATAGTTTAAGTCGCCAATTAGTTGGAATATTTGACTTCGGATATAAGGATAATTTGACGAGAATACTCGCACTTTATATTTATGACTGATGGACTGTTATGGACAAAAACCAGATGGACATATGAATAATCCAGGACAAAGGACAATTAACCCATGGTAATAAACTAAAATCAACACGTCAAACATCACGATTACGGAAGTTTAAATAAGCATAATTCTTTTATTTCATATTTAATTGCACTTTTAATTATCGTGATTTTATTTATCATCATTTTATTTATCGCACTTTTATTTATCGTAATTTCATTATCGTTATTTACTTTACGTTTAAAATTAAGTTATATTTATTTTTAATATTTTACATTAGGTTTTAATTGCGACTTAAGTTTTAAAATCGACAAACCGGTCATTAAACGGTAAAAACCCCCTTTTATAATAATAATACTACTTATATATATATATATATTTATTTACAAATATAGTTTTAAAAATATAGCGTTAAACTTGGCGAGTTCCCTGTGGACGAACCGGACTTACTAAAAACTACACTACTGTACGATTAGGTACACTGCCTATAAGTATTGTAGCAAGGTTTAGGTATATTCACTCTATAAATAAATAAATAACTTGTGTAAAATTGTATCGTATTTAATAGTATTTTGTAGTAAAAATATAACTATTTTGTACCCCTTCGCTTTAACATCAAGTATATGTGTAAATCTCAATGGATCATGTCCCGTGCCTTGTGATTCGAGTCTGTTATTTGTAGACGTAGCACCGTTTACCTATTGGTGCCGCACGTTCCTTATTACTTTCCTGTCTGTACCGCCTAAATGCTTAGAGGATGGGACCAGGGAATAGTACTTGTTACTTTTATGCTGGCTGTCTGTACCTTCCATCTTTTTGTAGGGATCGTGGTTTGTACAGGACACGTTGGCTCCATTCAGCGCGTTTAAGCCGTATTTAGCGCACATTTACTTGCGCCTGGAGTGCCATAGCGGGAGGACTTTGCACGCAATGTGCAAGTATGATGCGCAACACGAGCTAATCGGGTATGCGTATCATTAGTTTTCTAGAGAGAAAAAGAAGAACGAGGTGAATATTCTAGAGAGAGAAATTGGGGAAAATGAGGTAAAGGGCTGATCATAAGCTTATATAAGTAGGATTAACTCTCAACCCCATCTCACACGGATTTTTACCAGTTATCTGTATATTACAAAAGCCCATTTGGCCTATCAAACGGAGCCTAAATTAAATAAACAAACCTGTTATGTGACCCTTGTCACGAACTAGACAAAATTAAACAATTAAATAACACTAAACATATAATAAAGATAAAAGCACGTTAAAGCATCATATAATTCTAAAGGCAAAACGGTAACCTTACATCCAAACCCAGATTCAGTCTGTTCAATTACCAAACACAAAATCGGTGATATGATGCGAAGAACCTAAAATTGAAAGCATAACAGAACTTCAAGTGGCGAGTTTTTTTTTTTTTTTTAAATGAAAAAGATGATTTGGGGGGAAAATAAATACATGGACGACATTTAAGGAGAATTGATTGCTAAGTTGATTTTTTGGATTAACGATTGGTTTTAGAATTGTCTTTCAAATCAATATCAATAATATTTAATATTTGACAAGTTGAATAGAATTTGTATTTGTATATTTTGAATTTGAAGGGTAAAATTGTATTTCAATTAGTATTAAAAAAAGAATGTAATTGATTTTCATTAATTAGATCAATGGATGGATTAGAGTATATACTTTTGATCTAATGGTTAGGTTTATATTTGAAGGGAGATTTCATAAATTAATTATGTATTTAAGGTTTTCTTTTGATTAGAAGGGAGATTAATCTCAAGCATGTATATATACCAGATAACATAGTTACAAGAGTCTTTCTAGCGCATAGTGAGGTGAAATTGGACCTAAACGATTAAATGAAATAGTTCGTTGAATTGAAGAAGTTTTTTAAAAATCTTAAATCTTATATCCTAACTCTTTTGGATAGTATGTGTGCATAGTATCGAAAAGAAGAAGAAATTTTAAGACTTTTTCCCATGGAAAAAAAAAGTTTTTTATAGCTTCTTAAAGTTGATGAGTTACTCCGATACCACTAAGAAATACTCCATTTGACTATTTACTTTATCAATTAGATCCAATACTATAAAATGAAAATCGTAGTAATTCCAAAACGTATTATCAGTAAATTTTTATCAAGTCTAATTTATCGACACTAGTCGCCATTATGTCACAGTGAACATTGATCATCACACTATTATATGCTATGCTGATCAAGCAAATATTCGCAAGTAGGTCTTGTCTACTTATGTTGATTTTTCGGTTTCTCCTACTAGATTACATATAAATGAAAACATTTTAACCTTCTGATCGAACCTAAAACTACCTTGGGGAAATAGATTTAAGTTTGAGTGCTTAATTTGAGTAAAAAGTGATTGATGGATGATATCGCGTAAAAAGTCGTGTTTTTACTAACGATATCCACTCATATTCTGCATGTTTTCAAGCAAAATAGTTCATTAAACACAATAATCCTCTAAGTTTTGCTAAACAGGACTTTAAAAGCTTACTTTATGGAAAATCTGTAAAAATAGCCTAAATTAGGGTTTTCTAACCCTAATTTCAGAGAACCGACCTAGAAGACCATCACAAGAGCTCAAGATCACTATCCAAAGATCCCAGCACTTACTTAAGACACGTATATGAAGATCTATCAAGAACCTAGAAGACCATCTGATTTATATACGAATATTAAGAGGTTCAAGACTTACACACACTGAAAACATACACTAAACCCTAATCTCACAAAACTTCAGATACAACCACAAGGAACATCCATAGATGATTCAGGGGATAGTGTGTGTGCCTAATATCAGTCTAAAGAACCTCAAGAAAGAGTCTCTGCTGAATTTCAAGCCAAACTGTATATCGGTGCTTAAACGACGAACAATCAGGAATCCGTATACGACAAACACGAAGTGAAAGATCATAAACTAGTGACCCAGTTACTGAAAACCGGTGACCTAGTTAGGCAACTGGCAACCCAATTACTCAAAACTGGCGACCCGGTTACACAACTGGAGACTCAGTTCTTTAAACTGACGACTCGAAATTAGAAACTGACGACTCAAAATGGAAACTGCGACCCAGTTTCCAAAATTGGTGACCCAGATTTGGAAACTGGCAACCCAGTTAGGGAAACTAGCGACCGGTTACTTAACAGGTGACCCGGTTAAGAAAACTGGCGACTTGTGGTTAAGCAACTGGCGACTCGGCATCAAAACTGGCAACCGAGTCTGCCTATAAAAGGGAGGCTTCAGACGTCCATTTTCTTCATTCAGAAAACTCAGAGCTCTTTCTCTCTCGTTCTTAGTTTTCACCCTTCTTTCTCTCTCACAACACAATTCTGCAAGCTTAGGCTAGTTTAGTATAAATTAGTGTGAGTCTTTTAAGCTCCTAAGAAGTTGTCTATACTTCTAAGAGCAAGAGTTGGAGTTGGATCTTATGTAATATTTGTCTATGAATAATACATTAGTGAATCACGGTGATAGCAAGTATTGCAAAGATCGTCTTTAATCACTTTTGAGCTATTCTATTACTACATTTATTTTATATTACGGTAATTAGGCTTATAATTATATAATTGTTATATATGTTGTGATAATAATTATTAATATATATTGCTATTGTAATATTTATAAACACTATCCTGTAATATTCATTATTGAATATTATATATATATATATATATATATATATATATATATATATATATATTAGATAATAAAAACATTAATATATCCTTTAAAGTACGAACTATAAACTTAATAAAATTATTGGGAATTATTTTATACACTTAACGTTAATCAACTAAAATTCTGGTTCACGATTACCATTTCCAGCTGTTTGTGTGGTTAACGATTTACTCAAGCTTAAAACGACAAAAAATCTTATTAAATGCGTTAATTATCTTGGTTAACATCTCGGGTGAGATTGAAGTAATTATTTTTATATAATTACGGTAAGGACCTGGCTGGCCGTATCGGTTGAGACAAACAGTTGATTATAAAGGAGGTCTTTTAGTTGTGTTCATATATAACTAAACAGTTCAAGACATTGCACTTGATTTTCTTCCACCGACTAGACCAAATAACTTAGTACAAACAGACATTAAGTATATTTAATAGTTCGGATATTTTCAAAAACAATTTACTAAAACATTGTTGTTAAGAAAAACTGTAATTAAACGGGGCTCCGTCTTATTCAGATAGCCTAAGGCAATGCCGCTTGTACTCTATAAGGGTGCGGTGCCGGGGGCAGGTTAGTTACCCTACAGTCAGAATCACCCTCGGCTTAAAGATACCAGTGACATCCTTAATTGGAACCGGACCAATTAAGGATGGCTTTAAGTTCACAACATGTTTTAATAAACAGAAATCATCTCTGATACTATCAAATAAAACTTATAAAATATATACACTATAAAAGTTTAATAGATATACCTATCATCGACGAGGATATTTACATCTTCCCTCCTCTGAATGTTGAATCGTTGCATTCTCTGATTAGGTGCTCATATTCGGATTACCCAGTTTTTAAAGAGTACTTGGATGTTATAAGTGCTCCTTCAATAAGGTATGCCTTAGCTGAACTTCCGAATGCCCAAGCTCGTCGTGTACGTGCTCAACTTGTCGTATTTGCACAACATGTGGCTTCTGACGAGTTGAGGGGTGATGAGGTTGATGCTGCCTGTATTCATGAACATAGCGAGATACATGGCAATAATAACCAGTGAATAGCGGAGTTGTCGGCTCAAAACCCTACTGTAAAAAGAGTTAGCTGGGGTGAAGGAGTCTTCCCTCGCCGTCGAGTTATTACTGAAAAATGAGCAATCGTCGGTGGCGTCTTTGTAGGGTAATATTGATGAACTTACTTCTGATTACAAACGAATTTCTGACATGGTGTCTACCACTCTTGGGATTTTGACTCGTCTGCAGTTTGGTATACCAAGCTTGTTCTCCCGTTTTTTTAGGCTCTTCGGTCGTTCGTCAACCGTTCTGTGCATATATTGACGCCACAAGAAGTTAACTACTTTTAAGGTGTTGAGACGTTTGCGCCATCATAAGCCAGCAGGGAATGCTATCGAGGGGATGCTTGATATACTTGGGCTGGATTACCGCGAAGAAGCTGAGAGAGCTCATGATTCTCTTTGCCAAATTAATTTTGGTGACTTAGAGAGTGTTCATAGGGATGAGAATTCCTTTGTTGATAGCATATTGAACTTTCCGATGTGATATTTGTTTCTCCACTTGTACTTTTTGTACTTTGTTATCCAGTGTATGTTTCGTGTTTATGTTTTATTTGTACCCTATAAGTGTTGTAAAACTAGTTTCGTTTAACATTTTGTATGTGGTGTCATGACGAATGTAGATATCTAGACTACATGTGAGTTTGGTCGAGATGTTTATACGGTAAAACTGGACCATGAAATTTTCTGGCTGGACCCCCTTTGTATCTGAATGGTTCTTCAAGGGATGTCCTCCGACCAGCGAAGGCTATAAAACACTTCTTAAGGCGGTAGGTCTGTAATATATTCAAAAACTTTATGCCACTTGTTTTTGCTTTATATTCAGATTGTTATGGTAGACACAAGAGATAATATAAAGGTAAAAAGACTTTATTCAATTATCAACTTGTAAAAAATGTTCAGACATGAAGTTTTCCCTACAATTTTTGTCGGATGGGTGATCAGTCATTCTAGCAACAGATGGTTCATACATGATATCTCTTTAAATTGATTGCATGCCATGGTCGTGGAAAAATTGTTCCTTCTGCGTTTCTAGTGTGTAGGCACCAAAGTCATTGATGCCGATAACCTTGTATGTTCCCTCCCATCTCAGGAATAGTTTTCCTGTGTCTTCAGCTCTGCTGCAACATTGCTTCTGAGGACCAGTGAGACGACCCGTCCTAATCCATAAGGACGAATACAATAACATATGATTACATCGCGAGGTATTTGACTTCTATATGATACATTTTACAAACGTTGCATTTATTTTTAAAAGACAATCTTTCATTACATCAAAAGTTGACAGGCATACATACCATTTCATAATATCCAACTTATAAATGACCTAATCTATCATTTACTTAATAATAATCTCTATTGAACTCAATGACTTGAATGCAACGTCTTTTGAAATATACCATGAATGACTCCAAGTAATATCTTTATAATGAGCAACTGCATAGCGGACGACTTCTTTCAAACCTGAGAATAAACATCCTTTAAAGTGTCAACCAAAAGGTTGGTGAGTTCATTAGTTTATCATAATCATTCATTTCCATCATTTTAATAGACCACAAGAATTTCAATTCCATTTCTCATAAATATAAGTCCTATGCATAGAGACAAAAATCATTCATATGGATTGAACACCTGGTAACCGACATTAACAAGATGCATATAAGAATATCCCCATCATTCCGGGAAATCCATCGGACATGATATAAAAACTCGAAGTACTAAAGCATCCGGTACTTTGGATGGGGTTCGTTAGGCCCAATAGATCTATCTTTAGGATTCGCGTCAATTAGGCGTGCACTAATTCTCAAAATTAGTGATGTTCCCTAATTCTTAGGCTACCAAGCAAAAAGGGGCATATTCGGCTTTGATCATTCAACCATATAATGTAGTTTCGATTACTTGTGCCTATTTCGTAAAACATTTATTATGTATTCTTAGTCCCAAAAATATATATTACAAAAGCATTTAAAAAGGGAGCAAATGAAACTCACCATACTGTATTTCGTAGTAAAAATAAATATAACGTCATTGAACAAGTTCAAGGTTGGCCTCGGATTCACGAACATATATTAATTATATATATTTATATGTCGATCAATATCTGTCTAACAATTTAGGTCAAGTCATAGTGTATCACAATCCTAATGCTCGAGATTATCATGCAAAAGTTAACAAAAGTTAATTTGACTCAAATGATTTCCAGAATTTATACATGATTATTATATAGTTTAACGATAGTCGTTTTATATTTTTAAATATTTTTGCAGATTTTATTTAGAGTAATTAATATAATTCAAATAAATAAATTTTAAATTAAAAATATACTTTTATATATCTTAAGTAATAAAATTTATAAAGTTCATTTAATATCATAAAAATAATATGATAGGTATTATTAATGTAATTATTTTACACGTAGAAGAATATTTTTGTAATAATAATTATTATTATTCTACTAATAATAATAATAATATTTATATTTTTTAAAAATGGTATTATGATAAAATGATAATTCTTATTAATAATAATAATGAGATTTTATATTAATAATGATATTCTTATTAAAAATAATACTTTTTGTAAAAAATGATAGTTTTAATATTAATAATACTTTTAATAATAATAGTGTTAAAAATAATGAAAAACTATAATTTTATCTAAATCAATATCTTACGATATTTTAATTTTCATCATGATACCCATACTCATTATTTCCTAATCGATTCATTTAATAGCTTTTAATCGTCTTTTATATCGCGTTCATATTAATGATAATAATAGTAATCATAATAATTAGGTGTTACTAATATTAGTTTTAATTATAATAATACTAATAATAATAAATATTATGATAATATTAATGATAATACTAATAACTATTTTTAATGATAATAATAATAATAATAATACTAACTATAACATTAACGATAATAACGATAGTAAAAGTAACAATTTTTAATGATAATACCTTTTATTGATAATGATAATAATAATAATAATAATAATAATAATAATAATAATAATAATAATAATAATAATAATAATAATAATAATAATAATAATAATAATAATAATAATAATAATAATAATCATAATAATAATAATTAGATAAAAACTATAACGAAGATAATGACAGCGATAATAATAATCATTTTTTTTTTATAATAACACAAAAATTCAATTGACTATAACTTCTAATCCGTTCATCGAAACCATTCGATATCTAAATGAAAAGTTCTTAATTTTTTGTTAGCTTTCCAACGACATGCACATCTTATACCTTATCTCAACCGCATATGTAACTAATTCATGATTCAACATAACCTATCTAACGGTAATATCAAAGCATGCATAATCCTATATACTCGAGCACTAGTCAGGGGTACACTATTAATATTTAAAAATTAAATTATGAGTGCTTACGTATCAATATTGAGGTTCAATATTACAGGAAAGGTACGCAGACGCAACGGAGACGATAAACACTAGATTGACCTCACGAGCATACCCCTGAACCATACCCATCACCTCTATAGCTATAACCCATAATTTCCTTAGCCTTATTCTACTCGCAAAACTCATTTTGAAATGACTTGTTCATGACCTCGTCGTAATATTTTATGTATAATACTAATATTAATAATACTAATACCAATAATAATAATAATAATAAGATTTATAATAATTTTTAATAACTAAAATAAATATTACGTAGTACATGTAATATGAGAGAGATAGATCAATAAATGGAATTGTGAATTGAATCAAAACGCGTTCGAGACTTATAAGACGTTTCTGGGACCCATTAACTCCAAAATTTCGGAGTGATGAAGGAAAAGAGAACCGCAAATTGCGGCCTATAACATGGACATTCAAAACTATCTTTATATATATAGATTTTATAATATATTTAATTTATATAATTAATTAAATATTATATTATATTTACGTACATTGTTAACCTGTAAATTTAGTTCTGATTTATTGTACGTTGGAACTCGACTTACGTGCCGGTTCCGGTTTTATGAACGCATTTTCGTACGTTTAGAAAACTGGCGTTTTACGTTTCGTGATGTGTACCCTTATTAATAATTTGACTTTCTCATCAATAAATTACCTTATAAAAATGTAACTTATATAATTGAGTGTTATGGTCATTTGCTTCTATAAATCAGTGGCTCGTTGTTCATCAAAATATATTATTTTAAATCAGGACATTTTATGACTAAGTTAAAATATATAGATTTTTATATTTTCATTTCGAAATATAAATTTGGGACAATATATAATATATAGTTTTTCAAAACTAATAATATTCAAATTTATATATCTTGAAATCGTTTAAGTAATAAGAAATATTATTCCGTAACATTTGTATTTTTAAAGTTTAAAATTGATATACTTTATTTATATAAAAATGTTTACAAAGACATTTTAATATTCCAATTACTTTATATTCCAAATCATTTTGTTACAAAGGTTATAATAGTAGAAGTTGTTATGTCATAAGATGTTCTTAAAAAGTCTATTATATCGAAATGACGTTTTCGTTTATGAACGTAAAATCAAATATGAATCATATCAGGTTTCAAGGTTTTAACTTCTAGTTTAATCATGACTCGTAGGATTAAGTCTAAAGGAAAAATCAAGCGTAAGGAATCATCTTAATGTAAAATATCGATCTATTTAACATGTCAATATCTATTTTCTAATTTACCTATATTCCCTAATTTCACTTTCACAATACCTAATATGAAGGTTAATTAATTTATCTTATCAAAAGTCACGAGGCAATTATTGTAAGGCATTTGTTGAAAGTTAACTAGGAATTTCTACTAACCCTTGTCCAGCTATCGTTAATTGACGTATTTGTTCTTACTCGTAGGTCACTAATTATTCCGAATACCGTTAAAAAGGAAAGGTTTTTCTAAATCAAAATGGACCTCTTAACAGAGACTTGTAATC
Organism: Rutidosis leptorrhynchoides; assembly: GCF_046630445.1. Lineage (NCBI taxonomy): Eukaryota > Viridiplantae > Streptophyta > Magnoliopsida > Asterales > Asteraceae > Rutidosis > Rutidosis leptorrhynchoides. The sequence goes on from NC_092338.1 coordinate 381,810,031, forward strand.
ATAATTCAATGTATCTGATAAATCAATCATTTGATATCATCTTCTAATTCCATCGATAATTATTTGAATATATTTTGAAACAAATACTTTTATGTAAAGTATTATACGTCTAATACTTTGTTAATGTTTTCAAGCTATAAATATACACATATACATATATATTCATATCCGTTTATCTAATGGTTCACGAATCGTCGAAGTTTGGTCGAGGTTAAATGAATGTATGAACACAGTTTGAGATTCTTGAGATTCAACTTAACAAACTTTGCTTATCGTGTCAGAAACATATAAAGATTAAAGTTTAAATTTGTTCGGAAATTTTCGGGTCGTCACAGTACCTACCCGTTAAAGAAATTTCGTCCCGAAATTTGATTGGGATGGTCATGATTGACAATAAGAATGTTTTCATGACGAATATGAGTTGGTAAATAGAGTTTTATCTTTATTGAGTAATATGGATAAAACAATTTGATTACGCGAAGAGTATAATTGAAGCTATCGCAAAAGAGTGAAATGAGAAAGGTAAAGTTTCGTCATATCTTTTGACGTAAACAGGTTGATTCCCAGAGTTCAAGAGATTTGTAGAAGATCTTAGTAATAAGATTTGATTCTTCGGAAATCAAGGAAATTAGGATCCGCTTTAAATGAAATCATCTGTTTTGATTTACTCTGTCGGATATTTTACTATAAATCTACCCCCTTCGTTTCCTTGCAATTCACACCTTCTATTCTTTCTTCTTTAATTTATATTTTGAATCATTCGTCAATATGCTCCATCTAGTTCTGGTTCTCAATATACTTCAAACTTTCATATCTGTCGTTCTTCTTTTTATCTGCCGCCTGAGTAATCTATTTACTTCTACTATACTCTTGGTTTTATAGTGTTTTTAGTCCTCCTGTTTCTTTATATTGCTATATGCATCGATATATATGGTTTGTAATTTCTGGGTTGTTGTTGCGCTTTATATCTTCCTCTATATTTCGAAGTTCCTGCTTCTGTCTTCTATAATCATTGTCATCCCCAGTTAATGCTCTCTTTTATTTATTGCGATTTATACCCCAAATTTCTATTTCGGAACTTTGTCCTTTCGTTTCTTCTTCTTGTGATTAAGCATCACTTGTAATGGTCCAGAATTTACAGATATAAATTTCAGAATGAACATTGTTAATGTTATAAGAAGGAAATCGTAATGGCGTGATTTTGATTTGTTAAATTACCAGAATACCCTGGAAAAGACCGAATCATCAAGAAATATTTTCTTGATATTTTAGAGGTTAAATAGAATACAGGAGTCGTGTAACATGACACATGATGACGTTATGATTTGTGAATCATCACGTTCCATTTTAGAAACTCAGCATGAATTACTGTAATATAATCACGTTGATCAAGTGTCATTATATTATACTAACTCATGCTTCAGTTTCCAACACTACTTCAAAAACATTCATACTTTAAACTCGAAGATTTCATAATTTAGAAACTAAAATAGTTTCTTTTATGATATGATACAGATAACGCGAGGAGTCAAATGATTTCAGATAAGAATAGGTATGAAAATATCTTCAGAAATGTGAAGGATATTTATAATGAAAGATATGATGATATCTTAAAATATCTAAGATCTGAGGATGATAAAGAATATTGTCCGCAAAGATTTTAAAGTAAGGAGTAAGATATTCGCTAAAGACTTCAGCAGACACTGAATCATTTGGATTCTTTGGAGGCAGATTTAGTCTTTGTGATTTGTCCACAGCTTCCTTCATACTTTGCTCAATCCGTTTTTCAGTACCAAATTTTTCGTTTGAGCTTTTCCAATCTACTATTCTTTGTTATCCAACTTCTGATCGTAATTGCTGTCTACCGTCCTTGCCACTTCATCATCCTTTTTCAAAACTTCTTAGTACTGATTCATAGGCTAGAGTGTTTTTCAGAAACTTCACATTCGCAGTCTGTAAGTCTTGAAGATAGACGTTATATATATAACTGTTGAAGTAGAACGCTGCGAGATTTCAAAATATTGATTGCTGATTCCTGGTAATTGGCATGGCAATTTTTGTTACAAGATGCAGATGAGTATATGATAGGGTTTTAATGAATAAATATAATGACTTTTCGGAGAGGCTAAAGTCAAAGAGTAATGAAGTTGCTGGTACATCCGCTGATATTGTGGTGGAATATAAAAGATTCCCCGGTAACAATGACGACAAGGGTAATCGTATATATCAGGGTTATAATAAAGCTACTTCGGATGAAAAATTGAAGTTGACTTGTCGAAGCTGTGACAGAATTTGCTACTCTGAAAGGAATCGCAAGTTAATTTTCGCTAATAAATGCCAAAGGATCTGTCGCGGGTACGTGTTAAACTTTTACTTATGTTCCGGGAGTTTTCCAGATGCACGATTGTGGATAACATGTTATTGGATCATGATTGTTTCTTAATTTAGGTGTTTTAAGGATCATGAATGGCTTGAATGCAGATTGTCATTGTCAATATCCGAATGATGAAATCATTGTAAATCTTGAATGGTTCTACTATCTTGATGAATTTTGTGAATGATAATGATGTTCTAGCACAGTCTTGAACTCAAAGTATGGCTTTGAAAGATGTAGGAATCTACAAGTGTTGTTTTCTGTTAAATCTTGACTTGGATATATATATTTTTTTTTGATTTGTCAAAATCAGAATACGAAATCAAATTTGGATGAGAATGGTTATTTTGATTTCTATAAAAGAATGTATATTGCTGTGAAAGTAGTGAGTATAGTTGATGATTGATGAATCAGATTCGAAGAATGTATAAATATTAATTGTGAATTTATATATTTCTCGGGTATTACCTACCCGTTAAAAAAAAATTTCACAATTAATATTTTGTACCAAAGAATTTTATTACAGTCTTTATGAAAATATATATGTGTATATTTTCTTCAGATGTAACATAGATTTAATGAGTTATTATTAAATTAAACTCATTTGATTTACGTTTGAAACTAGAATTGAATAATTCCTAAAGACATTAGAAATTACATAACTTTTACGGAGTATTTCTTCAATGTAATTGAAATTATGAATCAATTACTTCATTATTTGTTGATGCATGATGTTGGTTTTTGTGAAATTCTTGTGAACTTCGCAAGGTACGAATGATTTTATTTAAAAAGTTTCGAGTATATCGATGATGAAAGTGTAAAATCAAACGTGTATTTGAATAATACACTTGATTTATTACGAGTTAGGATTTATTGAATTGAGACAGAGATTGTAGTTAACGATGGTTAAGTTGCGGATGAAGGACTTACATTCTTGCATATTTGTAATATGAATTAACCGAGTAGTTAAGATTCACACCTAATAGCTTAGTACGGAAAAATTTATTATGATTTAAAGATTCATATATATAAGATATACATATAAATCCTTCAGTGGAAATGAGTTAATTCTTCATAACTCGTTGATACAATATACTCGTTGTTGATTCGTAATGATGTCCGCGGTGATTCTTAAACTGACGGAGCTTGTGATGTTATAGGTGCGGCTTGTGCTGATGCTGACTGCACTAACGATGCTGGTGACGCTGACGGTACTGTTGATGCTGTTGGTAAAATAAGTCTAACTTGTAAACCGTGCACCATTCTATTCAGGGTTTCTTTTATCATTTCGGTCCACCCATCTGATTTATGGTTAGGTCTAGAATAAGTAATCTCTAAAATTTTAGAGATTACATAATCACCGTAAAATATTTCTCCGATGAAGTGATGAATTAATACTTCATCGTTTATTGTTGTTGGTCTTCCTTGTTATCTATAGGGCATATGACGTTGATGCTCGTGGGACAGATTATGAAGTTGTGGTTTACGACGTGGTTGTGGTGGGAGGTTGTAATGGTACTGTTGGCGTTGATGATGGTGGTACTGGTTATGCTGCTAGTGCTGCTGCTGGTGTTTGTAACCTTTGCACCATATTCTCCAAAGTCACTACCCGAGCGCGAAGCTCGTTGACTTCTTCTATTACACCGGGGTGATTGTCGGTTTAGACGAGCGGATAAATAAAATCTAGAATTTGATGTAGTTTATAATCGTGACGAGATACTCTGGAAATGAGAGAGAAAATGGTGTTTCGAATAGGTTCGCCGGTAAGTGCTTCAGGTTCATCGCTAAGAGGGCAATGTGGTGGAAGGAAAGGATCGCCTTCTTCTTGTCTCCAATGATTGAGGAGGCTACGAACCCATCCCCAATTCATCCAAAATAGATGATGGCTGATTGGTTGATCCATTCCAGTCACACTGCTTTCGAAGCTTGAGTGGGATTTCATTTCGGAATCCGAGGGACTTGAAGTAATGACGAATTCCATTTCGTATGATTGAATAAAGGGTTTTTCGATATAAACAGAATTTTGGCTATCGGATGGTATTCTAATTACATAGAATATCCATATATATAGAGCTAAAGATTTCGTAAATCACGGAGGAATTTACGGGATATGTCAGGCAAAGTTTACAGTAATAGATACTATAAGATATGATTTAGCAGATACGCTAAAATATGAATTTTGTCTATACACTATTCATGCAATCAATGCAGTAAGACGTGTCTAGACTAAGAATGATGAGCAGGTAATTTCCTGAGGATGATAAGTAGGTAATTTTTGACACAAAATGATAAGCAAAACTTTTGACATGCAGACACGGTCGAAGTCCAGACTCACTAATGCATCCTAACGACTTATCAGTTAGACACACTAATGCAGACCAGGTTCGCTAAGACCACCGCTCTGATACCAAATGAGACGACCCGTCCTAATCCATAAGGACGAGTACAATAACATATGATTACATCGCGAGGTATTTGACCTCTATATGATACATTTTACAAACGTTGCATTTATTTTTAAAAGATAACCTTTCATTACATCAAAAGTTGACAGACATACATACCATTTCATAATATCCAACTTATAAATGACCTAATCTGTCATTTACTTAATAATAATCTCTATTGAACTCAATGACTTGAATACAACGTCTTTTGAAATATACCACGAATGACTCCAAGTAATATCTTTATAATGAGCAAATGCACAACGGACGATTTCTTTCAAACCTGAGAATAAACATGCTTTAAAGTGTCAACCAAAAGGTTGGTGAGTTCATTAGTTTATCATAATCATTCATTTCCATCATTTTAATAGACCACGAGAATTTCAATTCCATTTCTCATAAATATACGTCCCATGCATAGAGACAAAAATCATTCATATGGATTGAACACCTGGTAACCGACATTAACAAGATACATATAAGAATATCCCCACCATTCCGGGAAATCCATCGGACATGATATAAAAACTCGAAGTACTAAAGCATCCGGTACTTTGGATGGGGTTCGTTAGGCCTAATAGATCTATCTTTAGGATTCACGTCAATTAGGCGTGCACTAATTCTCAAAATTAGTGATGTTCCCTAATTCTTAGGCTACCAAGCAAAAAGGGGCATATTTGGCTTCGATCATTCAACCATATAATGTAGTTTCGATTACTTGTGTCTATTTCGTAAAACATTTATAAAAGCGCATGTATTCTCAGTCCCAAAAATATATATTGCAAAAGCATTTAAAAAGGGAGCAAATGAAACTCACCATACTGTATTTCGTAGTAAAAATACATATAACATCATTGAACAAGTTCAAGGTTGGCCTCGGATTCACGAACCTATATTAATTATATATATTTATATGTCGATCAATATCTGTCTAACAATTTAGGTCAAGTCATAGTGTATCACAATCCTAATGCTCGAGATTATCATGCAAAAGTCAACAAAAGTCAATTTGACTAAAATGATTTCCTGAATTTATACATGATTATTATATTGTTTAAATATAGTCGTTTTATATTTTTAAATATTTTTGCATCTTTTATTTAGAGTAATTAATATAATTCAAATAAATAAATTTTAAATTAAAAATATACTTTTATATATCTTAAGTAACAAAATTTATAAAGCTCATTTAATATCATAAAAATAATATGATAGGTATTATTAATGTAATTATTTTACACGTAGAAGAATATCTTTGTAATAATAATAATTATTATTATACTAATAATAATAATAATATTTACATTTTCGAAAAATGGTATTATGATAAAATGATAATTCTTATTAATAATAATAATGAGATTTTATATTAATAATGATATTCTTATTAAAAATAATACTTTTTGTAAAAAATGATAGTTTTAATATTAATAATACTTTTAATAATAATAGTGTTAAAAATAATGAAAAACTATAATTTTATCTAAATCAATATCTTACGATATTTTAATTTTCATCATGATACCCATACTCATTATTTCCTAATCGATTCATTTAATAGCTTTTAATCATCTTTTATATTGCGTTCATATTAATGATTATAATAGTAATCATAATAATTAGGTGTTACTAATATTAGTTTTAATTATAATAATACTAATAATAATAAATATTATGATAATATTAATGATAATACTAATAACTATTTTAATGATAATAATAATAATAATACTAACTATAACTTTAACGATAATAACGATAGTAAAAGTAACAATTTTTAATGATAATACCTTTTATTGATAATGATGATAATAATAATAATAATAATAATAATAATAATAATAATAATAATAATAATAATAATAATAATAATAATAATATTGATAATAATAATAATTAGATAAAAACTATAACGACAATAATAACAACGATAATAATAATCATTTTTTTTATAATAACACAAAAATTCAATTGACTATAACTTCTAATCCGTTCATCGAAACCATTCGATATCTAAATAAAAAGTTCTTAATTTTTCGCTAGCTTTCTAAAGACATGCATATCTTATACCTTATCTCAACCGCATATGTAACTAATTCATGATTCAACATAACCTATCTAACGGCAATATCAAAAGTACAAGCATGCATAATCCTATATACTCGAGCACTAGTCAGGGGTACACTATTAATATTTAAAAATTAAATTATGAGTGCTTACGTATCAATATTGAGATTCAATATTGCAGGAAAGGTACGTAGACGCAACGGAGACGATAAATACTAGATTGACCTCACGAGCATACCCATGAACCATACCCATCACCTCCATAGCTATAACCCATAATTTCCTTAGCCTTATTCTACTCGCAAAACTCATTTTGAAATGACTTGTTCATGACCTCGTCGTAATATTTTATGTATAATACTAATATTAATAATACTAATAATAATAATAATAATAATAATAATAATAATAATAATAATAATAAGATTTATAATAATTTTTAATAACTAAAATAAATATTACGTAGTACATGTAATATGAGAGAGATAGATCAATAAATGGAATTGTGAATTGAATCAAAACGCATTCGAGACTTATAGGACGTTTCTGGGACCCATTAACTCCAAAATTTTGGAGTGATGAAGGAAAAGAGAACCGCAAATTACGGCCTATAACATGGACGTTCAAAACTATCTTTATATATATAGATTTTATAATATATTTAATTTATATAATTAATTAAATATTATATTATATTTACGTACATAGTTAACCTGTAAATTTAGTTCCGATTTATTGTACGTTGGAACTCGACTTACGTGCCAGTTCTGGTTTTTCGAACGCATTTTCGTACGTTTAGAAAACTGGTGTTTTATGTTTCGTGATGTGTACCCTTATTGATAATTTGACTTTCTCATCAATAAATTACCTTATAAAAATGTAACTTATATAATTGAGTGTTGTGGTCATTTGCTTCTATAAATCAGTGGCTCGTTGTTCGTCAAAATATATTATTTTAAATCAGGACATTTTATGACTAAGTTAAAATATATAGATTTTTGTATTTTCATTTCGAAATATAAATTTGGGACAATATATAATATATAGTTTTTCAAAACTAATAATATTCAAATTTATATATCTTGAAATCGTTTAAGTAATAAGAAATATTATTTCGTAACATTTGTATTTTTAAAGTTTAAAATTGATATACTTTATTTATATAAAAATGTTTACAAAGACATTTTAATATTCCAATTACCTTATATTCCAAATCATTTTGTTATAAAGGTTATAATAGTAGAAGTTGTTATGTCATAAGATGTTCTTAAAAAGTCTATTATATCGAAATGACGTTTTCGTTTATGAACGTAAAATCAAATATGAATCATATCAGGTTTCAAGGTTTTAACTTCTAGTTTAATCATGACTCGTAGGATTAAGTCTAAAGGAAAAATCAAACGTAAGGAATCATCTTAATGTAAAATATCGATCTATTTGACTTGTCAATATCTATTTTCTAATTTACCTATATTCCCTAATTTCACTTTCACAATACCTAATATGAAGGTTAATTAATTTATCTTATCAAAACTCATGAGGCAATTATTGTAAGGCATGTGTTGAAAGTTAAGTATGAATTTCTACTAACCCTTGTCCAGCTATCGTTAAATGACGTATTTGTTCTTACTCGTAGGTCACTAATTATTCCGAATACCGTTAAAAAGGAAAGTTTTTCTAAATCAAAGTGGACCTCTTAACAGAGACTCGTAATCATAATTCAATGTATCTGATAAATCAATCATTTGATATCATCTTCTAATTCCATCGATAATTATTTGAATATATTTTGAAACAAATACGTTTATGTAAAGTATTATACGTCTAATACTTTGTTAATGTTTTCAAGCTATAAATATACACATATACATATATATTCATATCCGTTTATCTAATGGTTCGTGAATCGTCAAAGTTTGGTCGAGGTTAAATGAATGTATGAACACAGTTTGAGATTCTTGAGATTCAACTTAACAAACTTTGCTTATCGTGTTGGAAACATATAAAGATTAAAGTTTAAATTTGCTCGGAAATTTCCGGGTCGTCACAACCAGATCATTCAGTTGGAAAGCCATGGGTTTTCCTTTTTTGCTGTAATTCTTTGCTATCTTTTATTTATTCTTGGCCTGCCGGATTGAGGCTATTATCCTTCGTTCTTTGAGAGAATTCAGATTTTCTCGTAATGCATGGTCATTCTCATCTTCATTGTATTTGACAATTCGTAATGGCGGTATACTAACTTCAGCCGGGATTACTGCTTTCTTTCTGTATAAGAGACTAAACAGTGTTTCTTTTGTACTATATTTTGGTATTTTTCTGTGTACCCATATTACATGTGATAGCTCAATCACTCAAACTTTCCTGTATTTTCCCAGCCTTGCTTTTATGTCGGCAACAATGTCTCTGTTTGTGACTTCTACTTGCCCGTTTGCTTGTGGGTGAGCTACTGATGTAAATGTTTGTTGAATATCCATGCCAATACACCAGTTCCTGAATGGATTATGGGTGAACTAGGTACCATTGTCATTGAGTATCTCTCGTGGCAGGCCAAAGCGACAGACAATGTCCTCCCATACAAAAGTTAGAATTTTTCTCCCGGTAATTGTGCTTAATTGTTTCACTTCAACCCACTTTGTGAAGTAGTCGATTACCATTACCACTACTAGAAATTTTACATTTCATACTCCTCTTGGGAATGGGCCTACGAAGTCTATTTCCCATTCGCAAAATGGCCAGGATGCCGAGACCTGGACCATGTTGTGTCTCGGTGATTTGTTTACTGGTGCGTGTATTTGACATGCTTCACAGTTTTTTATTAACTCGTATGTGTCTCTGTACATTCCTTTCCAGAAGTATCATGTTATTTTTATATTGTTGGCTACCGTTATGTAGCCTGAGTGTGTAGAACAGATATCCTCATGCGTTTCTAGAACTATTTCCTTCGCTTACCTTGGGTCGACACATCTTAGATCTGGTTCCGTGAAGGATTTTCTACATTAGTGCCTGCGTTTTGATTATCCTGGCCTGAAAATTGTCTGACGGTAGTTTCTCCTCGGTTAAATATTGCACCAATGGAGTCATCCAATAATCTTCTTCTTCTGTGGTGACTGCCATGAGTATGTCTTCGTCAGTTGACTTCTGTTCGAGAACTTCAACCATTACTTTTTTTGTGAAGTGGTCGTAGATTAAGGATGCTTGCTTGCTCAGAGCATTTGCTTTTTTGTTTCGATTTCTTGGTATTTGATTTATTTCAAATATATTGAACTTTTTCACCCAGTTTTTTGCCAGCTCTAGATGCTTTTGCATTGATTCATCTCTTGCTTTAAAACTTCCACTGAGTTGGTTTGCTACTAGCTGTGAGTCTACGTATGCGATTAGCCTACTAACTTCCACACTTTTGGCTAAAAGTAGACCTGCTAGTAGGACCTCGTACTCAGCTTCGTTATTGGATGTTGCAAATTTCATTCTTATGGCGTAAATGAATTCTTCTCCTTCCAGGCTTACGAGTATAAGACCTATTCCGGCCCCTTCTTCACTGGATGCTCTGTTCGTGTATAGCTCCCATACTTCATTGCTTCATGTTTTTGGCGTGGTGTTCTCTTCTTGTCTGACTAGTTCCGTGGGGACTTCTACTAAAAATCTGCCAGTATTTGCCCCTTCACGGAACTTCTTGGAGCAAAGCTGATTTCATGCTCTCCCAGTTCTATTGCTCATTTTTCCAGTCCTCCAGAGATTTCTGGTCTTGTCAATATTTACTTTATTGGTAGATCCGTGTGGACCTTTATTGGATGTGCCTGGAAGTATCTCCTTAGGCGTCGGGCCGTGTGTACAAATGCATATATTAACTTTTCTATGGCCGTATAATTAACTTTTTTGTTATGTAAAATTTTGCTCACGAAATATACTGGCATTTGTATTTGGTCTCGGTCTGCTACTAACACTTAACTTATTACTTCCGATGAGGCTGCTAGATAGACCGTCATGGTTTCCCCATTTATTGGTGTCGTGAGAGTCGACAATTCTTTCAGGAATTCCTTCATTTCCAGGAAGGATCTCTCGGCTTCTTCCGTCTAGACAAAATCTTTCTTTTTTAAACATCCTTTTAGCGTCTGGAAAATTGCAAAGACCTGTCTGCTGCTCTTGACAAGAATCTCATGAGCGCTGCCATTTTTCCGTTTAGGCTTTGTACCTCTTTTTTGCTTCTCGGAGACTTCATACATTCGATTGCTTGTATCTTTTTGAGGTTTGCTTTGATTCCCCTCGGCGTTACCATGTAACCCAAAAATTTTCCATCCTCCACTCCAAATGATCATTTGGACGAGTTCAGTTTCATATTCATCTTTCTCAGAGAGTCGAAGGTCTCTTTAATATCCAACATCATTTGCTCTCCTGAATTGCTTTTTATAACAATGCGTCAATGTATGCTTCGATGTTCCTTCCAATTTGTCCATGTAACGCTTTGTCAATTACCTTTTAATACGTCGCTCCGACATTCTTTAGTCCGAAAGGCATTTCGGTGTAGGAGAAGATTCCTTGTTCGTGTAAAATTCTGTTTTATCTTCGTCTTCGACCGCAATCATTATTTGGTGATACCCTTTGTAGATATCCAGGAAGCACTTAAATCTGAACCCTGCCAGAGACTCAACTTTCCAGTCAATTTCCAGCAAGGGATAGTTATATTTAGGACAAACTTTGTTTTTGTCTTTGTAATCTACACACATCTGCCATGATCCGTATGCGTTTTTCACCATTACTGGGTTTTCAACCCATGTCTGGTATTCTGCTTCTCTCATTATTAATGCGTTGACTAATTTTTGGACTTCTTCATCTAGAAACTTGCTTCTGTCTAATGCCATTGCTATCGTTTTCTGAACTATTGGCATTATGTTAGGATTTACGTTTAAATTGTGTCGTGCTATTTTACGCGGTACTCCTGTCATATCTGATGCTTCCCAAGCAAATACGTCTATGTTGGCCGCCAGAATACTGCACATCGTGTCTTTAGCATCTTTGGTTAATCCTCCGCCGATTTGTATTCGCCGTTCCCCTTAGTTTTTGTTTGGAGAGACTGATCCGTCTTCATTAACTTTTATTTCTTTTGATTCTTTGAATATCTACATACATTTAATTGGTTCCAACTCTTGTACCCGTATTGTGGCTATGCTTGCTGGAGTCGGGAACTTCATCATTCTGTGTACCGTTAAAGTGACGGCTCTGAAATTCTGCATTGCAGTTCTTCCAAGTACTACGTTGTACCGTGAATCTTCTTTTACTATTGCAAATTCAACATCTACTGTACCCTAGAAGGGCAACTTCCCAAGTACTACCTCCAACGTTATGCATCGTGCCGACCAGGTTGATTCACTGTTGAATCCAGATAGAGGAGAGGTTGTTATTCATTTTAACTTCCTCACTCCTTCTAGTAGCTTTAGAAAACACTGTTCAAACATAACCCCTTCTTCATCCCCGGTGTCAGTATATATCCGGGAAATTTGAAAATTCGAGATATGTGCTTTGATTATGACAGGGTCGTTCGAAGGGTTAATACCGAACAGAGAAGGAAAAACAATCGATTCATGTTTCCATTTTTACATTGCACTAGCCTTCCTTCTTTGCCCTGTCTTCCATGGGTGAATCATGGATACTTGTTTTTCTTCATTTGACTCCACACTATCTGTGTTTTCTTCCAAGTCTAACTCGATTGTGAAGAGTTTTTTTTATATTTGTACCCAAAATAGCGCCATTTGATCAGACCTAAAACTACCTTGGGGAAATAGATGTAGATTGAGTGCTTAATTTGAGAAAAAAGTGACTACTGGATTGTTTTAGCTCCGAAAATAGTGCAAACCCGATCGGAATCTGAGAAATCGCGAGTGTGTAAAACAATCAGTTGGATTAACTTATTCAATTAGATTGAATAAGTCAATATGTGAGGTAATTGAACTCCGGTGATAAGCAGAATCCGATTGATTTGATCGTATGAGTGATGTCACGTAGTGATTTTAGTAGAGTAATGTTAAGGTGATCACGTTATGCGTTATGAGTGACTCGTGGGGTGTATTGATAGGCGCTAGAAGTTTTTTAGAGGTAATGATGACGTAGAACTTGTCCCTTTCATGAGTGTAACAGACGAATCCTAACAAACTTTCTTGATTTTACGGGTTGGCGTGTCATACACGCTCCACTTGTGTGTTTTGTTTTATGCAATTACCCGTGAGCAAGCTGCCAGGTAGGCAACATACTATGAACCAGGTGGAAAAGGCATACGCGTGGCCTGGAATCTTCTCAAGTATTTGCTCTTTGATATGACCAAAACGGACGATTTTATTTATGCGTTGTCGTTAGGTCGCAAGACGTCAGAATTAGCTATCGGGAGAGAGGAAATAGTTTTAAATTTATATTTAGCGGGCCTAAATCGTACTACTTCTTATTATGGTGAGTAAGGGAAGTATGACCTAGGGTCAAATTTTTAAGAGATCAGTAGAATCGAACCTATATTTATAACTTAAGATAATCATAAAGTAAAGGAGTAGTTGTATATTACCTAATTTTGGGTTCTCTAGTTTATAAGAAAAAATAAAGTAAATGCGATAAAATTTGTAATTCAGATAAGGTTAAAGCAAGTGCATACTATGATTTCGTTAGTTACTTTGCCGAGATTATATAATGCTGGCTCATGAATAGGTAGTGACCTTGTATTCATTACACAGGTCCTACCGCCTCTGTCATAAGACATGTCACTGGGTAATGCGTTAGGCTTGAAGATTCTGAATAGACAGCAACGTCCCATACCCCGACGCCCGTGCAGCTTGACTACAGGCATACACGTTCAAACGGCTCATCTAATTGAGCGACTCGGTTAGGTGACGTATTAACGTTCCAAAAGGTCTAAACATTTTTAAGCACAATGAAGTACTAGGTATGCCATATCCGAGAGACGTGATGTGTATCGATGCTTTTGTTAATGATTGGGTTTAAAAGGTAGTTAGGCCCTTAAAAAGAGTTTAACCATAAAGAACACCATGGCCAAGTCGGTGTGACTTCCATGAACACGTTCGATTATCCTAACGGTCTAATCCTTTATGAGTTTAAACAAATAGTTCCTTAATTAACTAAGAATCCCTCAAGCGGGGTGCAATGCTTGAGACCGCGTTATGGTGAAGTGTACTAATCAGCACTGATCGGGTTTCATGGCCTTACTTAGCAGAGTACAGCTTACAACAACCGTTGTGCTTCAACATGCATGTAGTAAGATTATATGCTTGGTGACTACACTAGCATGGTCTATGACCGACAATGTACTATGGGCCTAGTTAGCTGTTTCACTACGAAAGAGTCCTCAGTTGGAATCCAAATCTTGGTGGACTTACTAAAACCGGTGTGCCTCAGTCAAACTGGCATTGTATCCGATAGACTTCTCTTACCAAGGGGTGACACAAATAGTGTACTCTGAATCGGGGTTCGCAACTTTCCAATAACAGAGCCAATAACTACGTTCTATTAGTTAGAAAAATGGTAGAGTTTAAAGCATAATCGGGAAGCATTTCAACAACATACACAAACCATAACATTATTTAGGCATTATAACTAACTATATCATAGCATACACCAAAGATAACTGCTCGCTAATCATGGTAACAATATCATAAATCATAATAATGGAAGACATTATATAAAGACAAAGGATAGAAGTACCAGTTGATTAAACGAGTTTCAAAAATACAAAAGTGACAACTTCAAACTCCAGACCGCTCTAAATACAATCTTCGACGTTCTTCTCCGGGTACTAATTTTCCCGCTCGGAGTCGAAGACCTTGAAAGTATGGCTAATTATTGTAGAAAGAGAGAGAAAGAAGTGAATTGAAGTGTGTGAAAAAATGGATGACAAATGGCCCAATTTATAGTTGAGTTTTTGCTGGGAAACGGCTGGCACGCCGGCGTGGCATGCTGACGTCATATGCCGGTGTCACAGGCCGGTGCCAGGCAGCCGTTTCCCATGCCCGTTTCATGTGCTCGGTGGCCAAACCAATTGGCAAGCCAGCTCCATATGACAGGTCGGGGTGGTAGGCCGGCGTGGCAGGACGATTTTGCCCATGGTCTTGATGTTTTCTTGGATCGTTTTGCTCGTTCCCGGGATCGTAAGTTGGTTTCTGGGGTCGCAACTTGTCTTTCACTATTTTCACTCTAAAATCTTCGTTTTAGCTCCGATTCTCTTGATTCTTTTTGCACCGTCTTTGTAATTTCTTGATCTTCAATTTGAACTGACAAAGCGAGTATTTTGGTGATAAAGCTTGGAACTTTATTGAATTTTGGGTCTCAATACCGGGGTGAAAACGTGACTTTTTATCCGATATCTGTGATGACCCGGAAATTTCTGACCAAATTTAAACTTAATCTTTAACGTTTCCAACACGATAAGCAAAATCTGTAAAACTGAATCTTAAAATTCTTGAACTATTCAAATACCCTTCGATTGTTCTCAACGATTCGCGAACAATTATATGTAAATAGATACATATATATGCTATAACTTAAAAGTGTACCAAAGTATTAATTATGCGTTACTGTGCATTAAACTTATTGGTTTAATTATCTGATTGATATATTTAACTATAGAGTTAAAAGATAATGTCAAACGATTGAATTAAAAGATATTTATCAGGCCTCTTAATGATTATGATATTGTTACGGGTCTCTGTTGTAAGGTCCACACTAATTTGAGAAATCATTCATTTTTAACGGTATTCGGAATAAATGGTAAAGTGTTAGATGACGAAGGTTAGATAAAAGTTAGTGGAGAACTAAACAGCATAATATTCAATTGATTGTTAATATGTTTTAGGTTTAAATATCTATTTGAATATAATTAGTTTTGAAACTAAATTTTATAATATTTATATACGAAAACATTAAAAATTTACTATTAAACGATGCCATTTCAAATTAAAAATTTTACTTATTAAGTCGTTTTATTTTTATGATATAATTTATGTAATTTTTTTTAAGAAACGAAGTTAAATTAAAAATGTACAATTTGTAAAGCACAACGTACAACAACATGTAGCTTAAATAGTTGAATTCAAATTAATTCATTTACTATTCATTGAATAGTAAATGAAACGAAATTAATTCATTTACTATTCACATGAAAGCGACCTGATTGAAATTATTAATTATAAGTTACACAAAATACCCCTGAAATATTTTAAAAATACGACTTTTAAAATCTTAATTTTATTATTATATTATTATATTTTACTTTACTATATTATTATATTATTATTTTATTATTATATTATTACTTTATTATATTATTATATTATTATGATTATAAACGTACGATTTCTTTTATTATTATATTATTATTTTATTACTTTATTATATTATTATATTTTTATAATTAAACACGTTTGATTCCTTTTATTATTATAATATTATTTTCTAACTATATATATCGATCGATCGATCGATTGCAGAAAATCACACACACATATATGTACATATATATTTATTTCATATATTTTTATTCCGTAATATTTCTAGTTACATTTCCAAATTAGTATTAGTAGTATACATAAAATATTACGACAAAGTTATGCTCAAGTGATTTCAAAATAGGTTTTCAAATGGTTTAAAGCTAGGGAAATTATGGGTTATAGCTATAGAGGTTATGGGTAATGTTCGTGGGTATTGTTCGCAAGTCAAACCTAGTGTTTATCATCTCTGTTGCGTCTACGTACTTTCCTGCAATATTGAATCACAATATTGATACGTGAGCATTCATATCTTATCTTTTATATATTAATTGTGTATCCATGTCTAGTGCTCGAGTATATATATTTATACATGCTTGTATGCTAAATTTTGTCGTTAAACAGTTTATAATGAATCACGAATTAAATACATATATTACTGGTAAAAGGTATATGAAATACATGTTTTTGGAAAGCTGACGAAAAATCAATAACTTTTCATTTAGATATCGAATAGTTTCGATGAACGGATTAAAAAGATATGATCAACTGAATTATGATTGACGTTAATTGAAATTGATTTTGAATCTGCAATTAAGATTTAAACAACTTGTTTACGAGATTGATAAAATGGATTTTTAAATATTACCAGCCAAGTAAATGAATTCTTATATAAGGCACGTCTCGTTTTGTTGAACAATTATCAAAACTGATTGTTTTATCATATTTTAAAGCCTTATAAAAACTATGGTTTAATTTTACAAGAATTGGAAAACTATGTGAAATGTTAAAATGTTTCGATTGCCATGATCATTCAACTATAGTATTAAGTCAGAATGACTTTTTGAAATGACTTTTGATAAACTTTTGTATGTCGATCTCGAGCATCAGGATTGTGATACACTATGACCTGACCTAGCTTGATAGACATTTATTGACCAACATATGTTCTCTAGGTTGAGATCTACGGTTATTTGGTAATCCGAGTTTCAGTCACATTATGGTGAACGACTTTATATGCTGCTAAGGTGAGTTTCATATGATCCCTTTTACTCTATACATTTTGGGCTGAGAATACATGCACTTTATTTTAAACGCAATGAACACAAGTACATACTAAATTCTACACCGAGTTTGAACCGAAAATCCCTTAGCTTTGGTAACTAGTAACTGTCAGTTATAAGAACCGATGGGCGCGAATAGAGGTATATGGATCCATAGGGCTTGACATGCCCGTCTGTTCCAGGTATAGAAACCCTAGCCTGAACTATAAAACAGACGTATGCTATTTGAGGTTAGTACATGTTGGATTGCGTGTATTGTACATGTTGGTTGCATGCATGTTAAAACAGGGGTACTTATTAAAAAGTTAAAGTTTAGTTACCAGGGTGCTCAATCTTGTAGAATATTTTGATAAACGTTTCTGGATGAAACAACTGAAATCTTGTGGTCCACCTTTATATACAGATGATATGAAACATTAAAACTATGAACTCACCAACCTTTGTGTTGACACTTGTTAGCATGTTTATTCTCAGGTTCCCTAGAAGCCTTCCACTGTTTGCTTATATGTTAGACAAGCTATGTGCATGGATTCTTACATGTCATATTTTTCAAGAAAACGTTGCATTCACCAAATCATCACCATGTATCTTATTTTGACTGCATTGTTAACGGAAGTACTATTGTAAACTATTATCTACGGTGATTGTCTATATGTAGAAATCATCAGATGTCGAAAACATTTGATTTAAATATTCATATATGGTTTGCCTTTTCAAAAGAATGCAATGTTTACAAAACGTATCATATAGAGGTCAGACACCTCGCAATGAAATCGATGAATGACGTGTTCGTCCAAATGGATTTGGAGCGATCGTCACAGTTGGTATCAGAGCGTTGGTCCTAGCGAACCAGTCTTGCATTAGTGTGTCTAACTGATAGTTGTTAGGATGCATTAGTAAGTCTGGACTTCGACCGTGTCTGCATGTCAAAAGTTTTGCTTATCATTTATTGTCGGAAATTACCTGCTTATCATTCTTAGTCTAGACACGTGTTACTGCATTGATTACATGAATAGTGTATAGTCAAAATTCATATCTTAGCGTATCTGTTACTGTAAACTTTTCCTGACAGCTTTCAAAGATCCTCCGTAATTTGCGGATCCCTTATACTATATATAGATATTTTATGTAATTAGAATATCATCCGATATCCAAAAATCATTTCATATCAAAAATCCTTTATTCAAACCGTGTAAGATGAATTCCGCATCTAGTTCGAATTCCTCAGATTCCGACAGTTATTCTGATATGGATTTCCACTCGAGCTCCGAAAGCAGTGTGACCAGAATGGATCAACCAATTAGCCATCATCTATTCTGGATGAATTGGGGATGGGTTAGTAATCTACTTAATCATTGGAGACAAGAAGAAGGTGATCCCTTCCATCCACCACATTCACCTCTTGGCGAAGAACCTGAACCACTTACCGGCGAACCTGTTCGTAACACCATTTTCACCCTCATTTCTAGAACAGCTCGCAACGACTACATAATATCTAATATTCTAAATCTTATTCATCCGCTTATCCGAACCGCCAATCATCCGGGGGTAGTAGAAGAAGTCAACAAGCTTCGCGCTCGAGTAGTGACTTTGGAGAACATGATGCGCAATTTGCAGGCATCACAGGTACCACCAGCATCGGCGGCAACAGTACCACCGACAACAACACCAACAGTAACATTACCACCACCAACAACAACATCCCCATCACACGCCTCAACATCACAATCGGTACCACGGATATCAACATCATACGCACCATAGGTACCAAAGAGCACCAACAACAATAAATGATGAAGTATTGATTCATAACTTGATCGGAGAAATATTCTACGGTGATTAGGTAATCTCTAAAATCTTAGAGATTATTTATCCCAGTTCTAACCGTAAATCAGATGAATAGAGATGGTAGAATGAAGAATAGAAACCCTGACAAGAATGGTGCGTAAGGTACAAGCTTGACTTATTTTACCAACAGCATCAACAGTACCCTTAGCCTCACCAGCACAGTCAGTGCTGTCAACATCGCCTCTAACATCACAAGCTCCGCCAGTTCAAGAAAGCACCGTGGACATCATTACGAGTCAACAACGAGTATATTGTATCAATGAGTTATGAAGTAATAACTCAATTCTTCTAAAGAATTTATATGTATATCTTATATATATAAATTTTAAAACCATCATAAATGTTTTCGTACTAAGCTATTATGTATGAATTGAAAAAGGGTAAATATTACACGGTTAATTCATACTACTAAAATGCTATGATGTACATCCTTCGTTAACAACTTAACCATCGTTAACTACAAATCTCTGTTTCAACTAAATGAATTCCATTTCCTAATAAACCAAGTGTATTATTCAATTACATAATTGATTTTACATTTTCATTTTCGATGTACTCGAAACTTTCCAGAAAACATCATCTGTGCCTTGTAAGGTTCACAAAAATTTCACGAGTACCAACTTCCTTCACCGAGGAATATCAATAAGAATAAATAATGAAGTATTAATTTCATTAGTGAAATACTCCGCGAAGATTATGTAATATCTAATGTTTTAGAGATTATTCATTTCTAATTCAAGCCGAAAATCAAATGAGCTTAATATGATATTAACTCATTAAATCTGTATTACATCTGAAGAAAATATACATACATATATTTTCATAAAGACGGTAATAAAAATTCTTTTGTACAAAATATTAATTGTGAAATCTTTAACGGGTAGGTAATACCCGAGAAATATTTAAATTCACAATTAATATGTTATACTGTACATTCTTCAACTTTGATTCAAAAATCATTAACTATACTCACTATCTTCACAATGATACACAATCATTCTCATACAAATTTGATTACATATTCTGATATTGACGGATCAGAATCCAAGTCATAACTCTGAACCGGTGACATCACTCTTAGATCTCTACATCTTTCAAAGCTATACTTTGACTTCAAAACTGTGAAAGATCCTTTAGCGTTGTTATTACCAAAAATAATCTTGCAATCCCTTTTCAAAGTATCCAGTTTTATCACACTTCCAACCAGTCAACTTCGACTTTTCAGATTAGCCTTATTGTAATCTTGACATATACGTTCTTGTTACCGGGGAACCTTTTATGTTCCACCACATTAGCAGTAAATTTACCAACAACTTCATTGATCCTCGACCTTCCGAAAAATCACTATACTTATTCATTGAAACCCTATCATCTACTCATCCACATCTTGTAACAATAATTGTCATACCAACTACCGGGAATTTGCAATCAGTATTTCGAATTTCGCAGCAAGTCTACGCCAACAGTTACATATATACATATAATGTCTATCTCCTAGACTTACTTACTCCGAATGTGAAGTTTCTGAAAAACACCCCAAACTGCGAAACTAGTTCTCCGAACTTGGAAAAATGCTGATGAAGTAGCAAAAACTGTAAACGACTTTAATAGTCGAAAGTTTAATGATAAAGAGTAGGGTGTTGGAAAAGCACAGAAAAAGAGGAAGTTTGGTGCTGGAAAACGGATTGAGCAAATCATGAAGGATGCTGTGGACAAATCACAAGGACGAAATCTACCTTCAAAGGATCAAAATGATTCAGTGTCTGCTAAAATCGTTAGAAAATACCTTACTCCTCATTCTAAACCTTCACAGACAAATTTTCCGCATCATTCTTTGATTCCAGATATTTTTTAAATTCTAAAACATCATCGTATCTTTCATTATAAATATCCTCGATATTTCTGGAGATATCTTCATAAATATTCTTATCTGAAATCATTCATCTCTTTGCGCTATCTGTGTTACATCATAAAAGAAACTATTTTAGTTTCAAAAATCTGAAAAATTAGAAAAATGGATGTTTTTGAAGTAGTGTTGGGAACTGAAGCATGCGTTAGTATAATATAATAACACTTGATCAACATGATTATATTACAGTAAGTCATGCTGAGTTTCTAATGGAACGTGATAAAGGTTCACAGATCACACCCTCATAATGAACCATGTTACATAACTCTTTCATTCTATTTAACCTCTAAACATATCAGGAAAATATTTTTCTTGATGATTCGGTCTTTTCCAGATATTCTGGTAATTTGACAAATCAAGATCATGCTATTACAATTTCTTTCTTAGAACATTAACTATGTTCATCCAAAACTCCATACCTACGAATTCTGGACCATTATTCGCTTGACTTGAAGTCGGGAAGGAAAAACGAAAGCATGGAGCTCCTAAACATAAGGGAAAATATAAAACCCGATAACAACCCTGAAATTACAAACCGTGTATATCAATGCGTATAGCAATATAAAGATACGGGAGAATGAAAAACACTATAACCCCAAGGTAATGGTAGAAGAAAATAATTTCCTCTGGTGGTAGATGAAAAAGAAGAATGACAGATATGAAAGTTAGAAGTATATCAAGAATCAGAACTGGATGAAGCATTTCACAATCTTTTGGAAGTATGAAATGAGGAAGAAGATGTAGGAGTGGTGAAAATAATGAAATGGAAGTGGTTAATTTATAGCAAAATAACAGATAGAGCAATCGAGGCAAATGACCGCATATAATTAAAGAAGATATTAATCTCCTTAATTCCCGAAGAATCAAATCTTATTTAGATTATGAAGATTTTCTATTCCTTAAATTCCGGAAATCAATCGTTAGTACGTCAAAAGTTAAGACGAATCTCTATTCCCTCCTTTCATTTTTTTTACGATAACTTCTCTCATACGCTTCGAGTAATTGGATTGTTTTATCCATATTATTCAGCGGTGATAAAAATTCTATTTATCAACTCATATTCGTCATGAAAACATTTTTATTGTTAGCCATGACGACCTCACTCAAATTTCGGGACGAAATTTCTTTAACGGGTAGGTACTGTGATGACCCGGAAATTTCTGACCAAATTTAAACTTAATCTTTAACGTTTCCGACATGATAAGCAAAGTCTGTAAAACTGAATCTTAAAATTCTTGAACTATTCAAATACCTTTCGATTGTTCTCAACGATTCGCGAACAATTATATGTAAATAGATACATATATATGCTATAACTTAAAAGTGTAATAAAGTATTAATTATGCGTTACTGTGCATTAAACTTATTGGTTTAATTATCTGATTGATATATTTAACTACGAAGTTAAAAGATAATGTCAAATGATTGAATTAAAAGATATTTATCAGGCCTCTTAATGATTATGATATTGTTACGGGTCTCTGTTGTAAGGTCCACACTAATTTGAGAAATCATTCATTTTTAACGGTATTCGGAATAAATGGTAAAGTGTTAGATGACGAAGGTTAGATAAAAGTTAGTGGAGAACTAAACAGCATAATATTCAATTGATTGTTAATATGTTTTTGGTTTAATATCTATTTGAATATAATTAGTTTTGGAAAACTAAATTTTATAATATTTATATACGAAATGATTAAAAATTTACTATTAAACGATGCCATTTCAAATTAAAAATTTTACTTATTAAGTCATTTTATTTTTATGATATAATTTTTGTAATTTTTTTTAAGAAACGAAGTTAAATTAAAAATGTACAATTTGTAAAGCACAACGTACAACAACGTGTAGCTTAATTAGCTGAATTCAAATTAATTCATTTACTATTCATTGAATAGTAAATGAAACGAAATTAATTCATTTACTATTCACATGAAAGCGAGATTGAAATTATTAATTATAAGTTACATAAAATACCTCTGAAGTATTTTAAAAATACGACTTTTAAAATCTTAATTTTATTATTATATTATTATATTTTACTTTACTATATTATTATATTATTATTTTATTATTATATTATTACTTTATTATGATTATAAACGTACGATTTCTTATATTATTATATTATTATTTTATTACTTTATTATATTATTATATTATTATAATTAAACACGTTTGATTCCTTTTATTATTATAATATTATTTTCTAACTATATATATCGATCGATCGATCGATTGCAGAAAATCACACACACATATATGTACATATATATTTATTTCATATATTTTTATTCCGTAATATTTCTAGTTACATTTCCAAATTAGTATTAGTAGTATACATAAAATATTACGACAAATTTTTGCTCAAGTGATTTCAAAATGGGTTTTCAAAGGGTTTAAAGCTAGGAAAATTATGGGTTATAGCTATAGAGGTTATGGGTAATGTCCGTGGGTATTGTTCGCAAGTCAAACCTAGTGTTTATCATCTCTGTTGCGTCTACGTACTTTCCTGCAATATTGAATCACAATATTGATACGTGAGCATTCATATCTTATCTTTTATATTTTAATTGTGTATCCATGTCTAGTGCTCGACTATATATATTTATACATGCTTGTATGCTAAATTTTGTCGTTAAACAGTTTATAATGAATCACGAATTAAATACATATATTACTGGTAAAAGGTATATGATATACATGTTTTTGGAAAGCTGACGAAAAATCAATAACTTTTCATTTAGATATCGAATAGTTTCGATGAACGGATTAAAAAGATATGATCAACTGAATTATGATTGACGTTAATTGAAATTGCTTTTGAATCTGCAATTAAGATTTAAACAACTTGTTTACGAGATTGATAAAATGGATTTTTAAATATTACCAGCCGAGTAAATGAATTCTTATATAAGGTACGTCTCGTTTTGCTGAACAATTGTCAAAACTGATTGTTTTATCATATTTTAAAGCCTTATTAAAACTATGGTTTAATTTTACAAGAATTGGGAAACTATGTGAAATGTTAAAATGTTTCGATTGCCATGATCATTCAACTATAGTATTAAGTCAGAATGACTTTTTGAAATGACTTTTGATAAACTTTTGTATGTCGATCTCGAGCATCAGGATTGTGATACACTATGACCTGACCTAGATTGATAGACATTTATTGACCAACATATGTTCTCTAGGTTGAGATCTACGGTTATTTGGTAATCCGAGTTTCTGTCACATTATGGTGAACGACTTTATATGCTGCAAAGGTGAGTTTCATATGATCCCTTTTACTCTATACATTTTGGGCTGAGAATACATGCACTTTATTTTAAACGCAATGAACACAAGTACATACTAAATTCTACACCGAGTTTGAACCGAAAATCCCTTAGCTTTCGTAACTAGTAACTGTCGGTTATAAGAATCGATGGGCGCGAATAGAGGTATATGGATCCATAGGGCTTGACATCCCCGTCTGTTCCAGGTATAGAAACCTAGCCTGAACTATAAAACAGACGTATGCTATTTGAGGTTAGTACACGTTGGATTGCGTGTATTGTACATGTAGGTTGCATGTATGTTAAAACAGGGGTACTTATTAAAACGTTAAAGTTTAGTTACCAGGGTGCTCAATCTTGTAGAATATTTTGATAAACGTTTTTGGATGAAACAACTGAAATCTTATGGTCCACCTTTATATACAGATGATATGAAACATTAAAACTATGAACTCACCAACCTTTGTGTTGACACTTGTTAGCATGTTTATTCTCAGGTTCCCTAGAAGCCTTCCGCTGTTTGCTTATATGTTAGACAAGCTATGTGCATGGATTCTTACATGTCATATTTTTCAAGAAAACGTTGCATTCACCAAATCATCACCATGTATCTTATTTTGACTGCATTGTTAACGGAAGTACTATTGTAAACTATTATCTACGGTGATTGTCTATATGTAGAAATCATCAGATGTCGAAAACCTTTGATTTAAATATTCATATATGGTTTGCCTTTTCAAAAGAATGCAATGTTTACAAAACGTATCATATAGAGGTCAAACACCTCGCAATGAAATCGATGAATGACGTGTTCGTCCATATGGATTTGGAGCGATCGTCACAATATCACTCTTAGTAACTTGTACCCGGACAACCTTGTAGAGAGTTTACATATCCGGGAGCAGGTTGTCGGGTAGGCGATATACTTACCGGGAGAAAAGGGCTTACACGTATGGCCTAGTTTCTTCAAGTGTTTCTTCGCGACAACCTATACATGGGTAATCTTCTGGAAGGCTTACGCGTGCGGGAGCAGACTACCGGGTCGACATCATTATTATCCGAGTGGAAGGGCTTATATGTAAACATGGCCTAAGGTCTTCTCAAGTATATCTTCATGGTAAATTATTCCCGGATTGCTGTCTGGACGACTTATGTGTTCACATCCTCGTTGTAGCCCATTTGGTTACGTACCGTCCATCTTTTCAGACGGATACTCCGGGGAAAGATATCCGATAAGCTTGTGATCTGTCAAATGGCCCACTTATTCTTGTCCCGGACTTTTGTGTCGGTCGTGTTCGAGGGTCTTATTCGATTTTTTGTTAACAAATCATATTAAGAAATAGGATTTATTTGATACGAATTTATATGCGTATCATCACCTTCCCTTATCTCATGTACTGTGTGGTAATGTGGATGAAAAGCATCCCGAAAAAAGTAACATCTTTATGTGGATATTTTAAACTGGATATATTGTCGAATAGATTGAATTTATTTTTTAAGGGGGTAGATTGAGCTCTATTGTATGTCTCGTTTGTAATAGGCATGTGAAGACTAATTCTTATTTTTTTTACGTGTGAGATGGCTGCTAGTATTTTAAGTATGGTTCGTGTGTGTTTAGACATTGAAATGTCAGTTTGTAGCTCGTTGGATGTTTGGTCTTCATGGTTTGATTCCTGGGCTGGGGATCAAGAAAAGAGAGGAGATTTTATACACTACAATTTCGACCATATTATGGGTTTGGTGGCGTTTTCGAAAATATGGTATTCTTTTAGTAAGAAAAAGTACAAATATTGTCATAGAGAGGGAATTAGTGTTAGGAATAAAGCACGTGAGCCCTAACAAGACTTGATAACCCTAGATTACCAAACCCACTTACAATAAACGAAAATAATATATGTATATGAAGAAACTAGCAAAAATGATAAAGACAAGAGAATTTAACGAGGTTATATGTAATCACAAATGATTACTTTAATCCTCGGCCATCAAATAGAGTTTTTTTTATTGATAAATTTCGTGGATACATGTATGGGTTACAATAAGATGCTTAAATAGGCAAAACTCAACAAGGAAATAGCTTTGAGAACAAGAAAATTGCGTTTTGGAAACTTCCTCGTCAGACATAGCCGCGCCGCGCCTAGAAAGGGTGGCGTCGCGGCTCCAAGGCAAATTCCAGGACAGAAGCTTCTCGAATCTGATGCTCTGTTTATGCGTTAGGCCGCGTCGCACCTAAGAGAGGCCGCGGCGCGCCTCTTCCCTTGAAACATTTTCTTCGACTTGTTTAACTCGATTCGCACTCCAACTATTAGGGTTCTGAGTAAGTCATATGGACCATTCATGGATTAGGCCCAAGTACGAGCACGATGAATTGATAGCCGTAAGCTGGTAGCGGAAACTGTTTGCCAGAAGCTAGTAGTCGGAAGCTTGTAATTACTGATTGTATCTTAAATTTCAAATCTCAAGTTGAAACATGTTTTATAAGTGTTTGGTTAACAAGTTGGAGCTTAAAGATGTAAATTGACACAAAAACAACAACTTAAAAAAAATAAGAATATAAGGGATATCATGTAATTTTAACTTTAATAAGCTCATATAGCTTAGTTTTCAAAACTACTTCAAGTAGCTAGATTTAATGAAAGAATTAAACTTAAATTCTCTTAAACTCTTAAAGCTAGTCAACCAAACACACTCCTACTATGATTATTTCAATGCCATCGAATTAATCTTGCTTAACTCTCAATTATAAATCTGAATTTCTTATGAATCCTTTGTTAACCCCTAATACGACCACGTTAGGCTTTTCTTTTTGTTTATTTTTTTTTTTTTTATTAAAGTCTAGATGTCGTCTTATTTCATAGTAGAATAATTGGTTATTGCATCATTTGTAATTTTTCCTCGGTAACTTCTTGCCGGCCTATTAAAATTGGGACACTCGAAAAAATAAATACCGAGTACGTAGTAACACTAAAGCAGTTGTAACAAATCTAAATTTCTTTACTTTTATCAAATTTGCACATTGTCTTTTTTCATGTATTTTTTTATTTTTAATCACACAGATTATACATTATGCTTTTTTAAATGAGATTAAGTATTTTTAGTAATAAAAATATATTAAAAAAAAGATAATTACAGTATATAACTATATAAGTTGAATACTTAATTGCAGTCCCTGAACATCGATTTGGAGTAGCATATGCTGCAACTGTATCTTTGGGGATCCCATTCCTTTGCTTGTAAACTAGGTTACTATACTTTGAGTACAAACTAAGATTTGAGCATGTTTTATTAATCCCAAAACAAATTATCATAATTATTACTATTAAAACTATTATTTATAGAATCATATGAGAGTGCTCGTTAATTCTCGACTTCCAATATACATAAGAGCTAGAGAAAGAAGGATTACAAAGTGTTGGTAATCACAAAATCTTTATTTATGAAGATATAGAACAACTTAGCCGTAAAACATGAATATGAAAGTCTTTATGAGTTTTTCGTGATTTTTATTAGGGATATTAATCAAAACGCCTTTCTACTAACGGTTTATATAGGAATTAACAAGAAAATTGTAAAAATGTTGATGGATATTTTGAATTTCCGTCTCTAGGGCGAATAGATTAGGAATGTTTATTATATTTTTTTATTTTTATTTTTCAAAGGGCAATAACTTTATAAATAAAAATAACACTAGCAAGAAGCTAGTATAGTTACAACGATCCTAAATAACTTCAAAAACACGATTACACGACTCCACCGATCACGAAAAAAAACAACAAATGGCTACAATCTAAACATTCTAAGCTTCTACTCGCCGCCCAAATCAACACCACACCAGACCAGGAATGTTTATTATATAATTGTACACCTAGATGTTTGTAGATGTGTGAAACTCGTCATTCGCAGAGGCATATGCGAATGAAGGCACATCCGTACGGATGAGTTAACTCATATGTACGGATCAAAGACTGGTTTATGCATAATGTTCAACAGTACGGATGAGTTGATTAATTCGTACGGACCAAAAGCCATTCGTACGGACCAAAAGACATCCATACGGTTGTAAACCAACATCCTATAAATATGAGTTCTTGTTTTCATCAGTCTTAAGAATTTTGAGAGCCCTACTATGGAGAGTTGCGGCTATCCAGACGTGTGAGGGGAGATTATGCTCAATCTCCCCTTGCCAATCCATGTTGACCCGTTTAAATCATGTAATCATTCACGGTTCTATATAATACCATTGCTTTATCTTTGATTTACCGTGTTTATCTCTTCCGTATTTGACCTTGCTCGTATGTTGTATAAAGATCCGTATAACAATTTCACAGAAGAAAGGCCAAACAAATCGCAAACTACAATTTACGATTTGTGTCTATTTGCGAACTTTTAGTGCATTTTCATTGAATGGATTACCGAATTCGCAATTCGCAAGTCGCAAGTCGGCCATTTGTGACTTACGGGCCATTCGGATAAAATAAGATAAGATTATCTAATAAGATTTTTTAAAAATATTCTAGATTTTCCGGTATAATATTTCAGGCCTATAAATAGAATAGCCACAAATAATTTATTTTCATCACCTACGTCTTTCATATTTCAACTTTCTATCTCAATTACTTTCACCAAAGAATGGCTAGATGGATATGCATATGCCCTTCGATCCTTGACAAAGGGGAATCTAAGAATGTTGATATCATCTAAAAACAACATAAAACACCTTACAATGTTGAAAGTACAATATGTTTGAAGAGTTGTCTTTCAAATGTCTTATATCTGAAAATTTTCCCGTATATCCAGATCTCATTCGCAGATTCTAATGGACTTCAAAATATGATCGTCGTTCATAGCCA
Source organism: Rutidosis leptorrhynchoides (assembly GCF_046630445.1). NCBI lineage: Eukaryota > Viridiplantae > Streptophyta > Magnoliopsida > Asterales > Asteraceae > Rutidosis > Rutidosis leptorrhynchoides. The sequence goes on from NC_092338.1 coordinate 381,839,344, forward strand.
ATCAAATTCAAGCTTGATGGTCTACGCTATAAATGGGACGTAACAACATTCAATTATGCGTTGAGCTTCCCACAAGGAGGCTGGCAATTTTACACTTTTAGTTTTGATCCTACGTGTTGGAGTGTAGCCTCTCCTCTAACTAACCGCATTGACCTCCGCATGAACAAAGTGAAGCAAACAATTGTTTAACCGCAAATTTTAATAGTTAGTAGAAGATAACACAATTGATATTAAAACTATACATTAAATAGTTACTGAATAACTTACTCCAGCGCCAATAGACATGTAAGACATTTTAAACTTATCTTCTTTGTCCGCAAGGTTATTCGTCATGCTACCTGGGTCCTGAAGTTAAATATTGTGTGGTTAAAGGGCAAAATCCTAAAGAGTCATTGATACTGCCGAAGCAACTCTATATTATAACACTTGGTGCTCCATGCCTGGTTTTACACGATGCTCACCCTGAATCGGCCGTCCATATCATTCTGAATCATTTCCCTTATACACGCTTCCTTCTAATCATTGAGTTCATCAAAATATGACTCAAAACCTTTTTATTGGCATGCTTGTTACCCAAAATTTGTGTCTGAGTGCATATATATGTGGGTTTGTTAACTAACGTTCGCACATAAACATTCTTACACAATAAAATTTTATTTGTAATACACTTTGACTCAAAGTTGACAACACACATCTAGTTGTGTACATTGATTTGTCGGTTCACGGGCGTAACTTTGAACTTTTCAATAAGATTTTTTCACATGTTATTGACGCGCAAACTCCTCCTTGCTTTCAAACATCATATATACTTTTATCAAATTGGATCATCCAAATGTGCTTGCAGAAACATGGGTAATTTCATGCTCTTCCATAAATATGGGTGGCATATTCTAAAATATGTCATTGTATTGGGTGTTTCTTTTAGCGTCACCGTTCTCATCACCCTCATCTTCATTTCACTTTTCTTCATTCGAATCCCAAATCAACAATGGGATGAATAAATAGATCATCTAATGTTTTATCGTTAATTACATTTCCTGCATCATAATGGTTCATATCAAACTCAGTTGTAACACAGTACTTATATATATATATATATATATATATATATATATATATATATATATATATATATATATATATATATATATATATATTCACAGCGAAAGACTTTATAAAACACGTCATATATATTAATTATGCACTATATATGTTAATGCAAACACATGTGTTACTTAATTACAGACCATATTACAAAATAGTTTATACAAAACATCATAGTTATCAAGCGTGTCACACATCACTTTAATCCCTACCACACCCGTCCCAAAACATGTTGTACGTCACTTGCAGGGAAAGAACATTGTGGGGGAATTAGCATAACGCTAAGTGAATGGAAATATCTAAATAGACATTACCATAAGAATCAAGCACATCTTAAGTCACTAATCACTAATCACATAGTATCACAAGAGGACCGATAGCTTTGTTGGTTGAATATGGGTTAATGCACTAAATCATAAACTTAAGTATGATTAACCAAAGAATATGTTTTGATGATAACACACACATATGCATAAGTGATGACGGACATCTTAACATAAAACATGCAAGGTCACTAATCCATACTTTATCTTGCAAACGACCAAGTCAAACATAGGTTAAAGAATGAAATCAAAAGTTTAGCTAAACACACGGTCGAGGTACGGTCGATCGCATAGTCAACCGTGAAACCCCAAACTGAATTTGAAGCGACCCGTCCTAATCCATCTGAATGAAGTCCATATCGATTATAAACGATTCACAATAGTTGATTACATCGCGAGGTACTTGACCTCTATATGATACATTTTGCAAACATTGCATTCGTTTTTAAAAGACAAACTTTCATTACATCGAAAGTTGTCAGACATGCATCCCATTTCATAATATACCAAAATATCAACGACTTAATAATAATCTTGATGAACTCAACGACTCGAATGCAACGTCTTTTGAAATATGACATGAATGACTCCAAGTAATATCTCTAAAATGAGCAAATGCACAGCGGAAGATTTCTTTCGTACCTGAGAATAAACATGCTTTAAAGTGTCAACTAAAAGGTTGGTGAGTTCATTAGTTTATCATAAACATTCATTTCTATCATTTTAATAGACCACAAGAATTTCATTTCCAGATCTCATAAATATACGTCCCATGCATAGAGACAAAAATCATTCATATGGATTGAACACCTGGTAGCCGACATTAACAAGATGCATATAAGAATATCCCTTATCATTCCGGGAAATCCTTCGGACATGATAAAACAACATCAAAGTACTAAAGCATCCGGTACTTTGGATGGGGTTCGTTAGGCCCAATAGATCTATCTTTAGGATTCGCGTCAATTAGGCGTGCACTAATTCTCAAAATTAGTGATGTTCCCTAATTCTTAGGCTACCAAGTAAAAAGGGGCATATTCGGCTTCGATCATTCAACCATATAATGTAGTTTCGATTACTTGTGTCTATTTCGTAAAACATTTATAAAAATTGCGCATGTATTCTCAGCCCAAAAATATAAAGGGTAAAAAGGCAAATGAAACTCACCTAATGTATTTTGTAGTAAAAATACATATGACTATATTGAACAATGCAGGGTTGGCCTCGGATTCACGAACCTATATCATTTGTATATTTATTAATATACATAATTGTAATCGAACAGATATATATATATATATATATATATATATATATATATATATATATATATATATATATATATATATATATATATATATATATATATATATATATATATATATATATATATATATATATATAAATTTATTAATTATATGCCTTTTTTATTAATAGTATATATATATATATATATATATGTTTTATATATTCATTTTGTATATAAAAGATTAATTTTTGTTATGTTATATGTATTATATATTATTTGTGTATTAATAATATTGGTTATAATAATACCAAAATAATATTAATAGTGATAAAAATGATAATATTTATAATACTTAATATTATTAATAATAATGTTAATAATTCTAATAATGTAAAAATATTAATTTTACTGTTAATGATAGTTATGGTAATGGTTTTAGTTTTTACATAATAATACTCATGATAAGATATATAATAGTACTTATAACGATAATAATCATAATAATGACTATAGTACTTATAATGATGGTTATAATACCAATAGTAATTATAATACTAGTGATACTAATAATAATAGTAATAATAATAATAACCATAATATCTATAGTAATATTACTTTTACTAATAATAATAATAATAATAATAGTGATAATAATAATAATAATAATAATAATAATAATAATACTTATAATATTATTAATAATGACAATAAAGGTAATAATAATTATAACTAGATTAGTAATACTATTAATGTCTATAAATGATACCAATACTAATATTTAATGAAAATAAAAATGATAAGTTTAATCGTTCCCATAATACTATCGGTATTCCAATTCTTTTATATACATATACTTATATGCATTGTGTTAACATTTTCATAACCTTTTATATTCATATGCTCGTATAATTATAATCATAATCATAACAATTTTTATACACATATCATTATACTGTTATTTAGGTTACGGTTTATGATAATTTCAATAACAATATTAATAACAATACTAATAGCAATAATAATAATACTAATGGTGATAATATTAATAATTATGTTATTCATAATACTTAACAATAATAATGATATTGATAATATTACCAATACTTACTAATAATACTAAAAATAATAACATCAATAATAATAATTATGATAACAATAATAATAATAATAATAATAATAATAATAATAATATTAATAATAATAATAATAATAATAATAATATTAATAATCAATATTAATAAGGAAACTACCTCACAAAGAAAGAGTCCCAAAAAGAATAAAGTTGCCCACGTCCAGGCTTGAACCCGTGACCCCTCGTCCACACACAAACACACCAACCAACTGATCTGTCTAACATTTCTGTAACTAAATTGAGTTCAAGTTTTATAAGCCATATTTTATAACAGTTTCCATCTTCTTCTTTTTTCATAGTTAAATCGACCAATACGTTCAAATCATCAAAATAATAATTTGTATACTTCAACATAATAATAACTAATTAATATCAAAAGTTTCTATTGAATGAAAACTAAAAAAAAAAAAAATTTAAAACAACCTTTGCTGTTCTTACTGCTCGTCGCAGGCCTTAAAAAAGATTTTCGATTTTTGCAATAGAGAATGATTTGGACAAAGTTTATAATACGAAATGTATTTCAAATTACCTCTATAATCTTTGTGAATCCTCAATTTCAACAGAAACATCAACAAAATCATGAATTTTGCAATGAACAAAATATTTGACTTTTTGAAAATTTTCTTTGACTTCAAAATTCGTTTTCAATTTGAGGAATTGGAACATGAGATTTCACAGGAAGTTTGAGTAAAATAATTCTAACAACTTCGCATTTATAGTTTTTGAAAATTGATACAAAAAAAATCAAGTTTTTGATAAAATGGGTCACGAAGAGGGTACCTGATGCGTCTGCCTATCAGTATTTTTTTTTTATCGATTACTGAAGGTTAAGAGGGTGTATATCTGATTATGAGAGTGGTAATTTACTTGCTTTATATCAATTTATGTCTAAAGAATCATTATACAGAAAACAAGAAAATAAGAACAAAAAATAAAAAGATGACAATGACCCCAAACTGATTTTTGTAATTCACTGTAATTGAAATCGATTGCTGTACTGGATAAGATTGGGACATATAACAAATTAGAGACAGAATTGAAATTCCTCAACAACTATATCGTGATGGAAACATGAAGCATGATATAAATATATATTTTCATCTGTTATATCTATTTTTGTATATAAGTATATAACTGAATTTTTATATTTAAGTATTTATATATAACTATCTGATTTTCTATATCTATGAATATGTTTGTATATATATGTAATTCATAAAAAAAATTATATACATAATACTTATATTAGTATTAATAATAATACTATTACTAATATCACATATAATTAATAATATTATTGATAGAAGACTATAAATAATATAATAAATGATAAATTTCATAACTTAATTAATACTAATGATAATAATAATCTTATTAATGATACTAACAATATTACTAGTTATAATAATATTCATATTGTTAATGATAATAATATTAATACTAATAACCTATACATATCGGATTTTATACATATATATATGCTTTATAGAAGAAGTAATAATATTACAAATACAAATATTTACATTAATATTATCAATAATAATAGTAATGATAATAATATTAATATGTCAATTATATTCAAACTTGTAATTTAATATAATACCATTTATTAATTATATCATATTTGCTGATTATCATATATTGAATCTTTAATATTTATTCAATTTTATATACTTTACAATAATATTACTTATATATATTATTCATATTTATATGTATATCTATATATCTATATATTTATTTACACACAATTATTCGTGAATCGTCGGAATTTGGTCGAGGTTAAATGAATGTATGAACACAGTTTAAAATCCTTGAGATTCAACTTAGCAAACTTTGCTTATCATGTCGGAATAATATAAAGATAAAGTTTAAATTTGGTCGAAAATTTTTGAGTCGTCACAGTACCTACCCGTTAAAGAAATTTCGTCCCGAAATTTGAATGTGGTTGTCATGGTTAACAATAAGAATGTCTTCATGACGAATATGAGTTGATAAAATAGAATTTTTTTCATTATTGATTAATATAGACTAAACGATTCGATTATGTGAAGCGTACAAATGGAGCTATCACAAAAGAGTGAAATGAATAAATAAGGTTTCATCTTAACTTTTGACGTTGTCTTGGTTGAATTCCGGAATTCAAGGGGTTTAAAGACAATCTAGGAAATCTATAAGATTTGATTCTTTGGCGAGTAAGGAAATTAAGATCTCTATAATTAAATACTGTGATATGCCTCGATTACTCTGTCTGATATTCCCATTATATATTAAACTCTTACGTTCCATTATTCTCACCATTCCTATACTTTTTTCCTTAGTTCATACATTCAAAAGATTGTGAAAATACTTAATCCAGTTCTAATCCTTGTCCTTATCCTTACTATCGCAACAATCATTCTCCTTTTCCAACTTCCACCGAAGGAATCTGTTTTCTTCTACTTCGCCCTTGGGGTTATAGTGTTTTTAATTCTCCCGTGTCTTTATATTGCGATAAACATTGATATACACGGTTTGTAATTTATGTGTTGTTATCGGGCTTTATATTTTCTCTTATATTTTTGGAGCTCTTTGCCTTTTTATTATCTTCTCGACCTCTAGTAAAGCGAGTAATGGTCCAGAATTAGTAAGTATGGAGTTTCGAATTAACTTTATGTTCTAAACAAGAAAGAACGTAATAGCACGATTTGATTTGTCAAATTACCAGAATCACTGAGTGTAGAACTATCAAGAATATATTTTCTTGATATGTTCAGAAGTTACGCAGAATGAAAGAGTTATGTAACATGGCACGTGATGACGTTATGATCTGTGAATCATCACGTCCCATTAGAAACTCAGCATGACTTACTGTAATATAATCACGTTGATCAGGTGTCATTATATTATACTAATTCATGCATCAGTTCCCAACATTACTTCAATAACATTCATATTTTAAGCTCGAAAGTTTACAGAATATAGAAACTAACAGTTTCTATATGATGTAACACTGATAGCACGAAGAGATTAATGATTTCAGATAAGAATAGTTATGAAAATATCTTCAGAAATATGGAGAATATTTATAATGAAAGATACGATGATATCTTGGAATTTCTAATATCGAAGGATGGTGAAGAAAATTTTTCCGCAAGAGTTTGGAGTCAGAAGCAAGGTATTCGCTAAAGGTTTCATCAGAAACAGAATCATCAGGATTCTTAATGTACAAATTTAGTCCTTGTGATTTGTTCAGAGACTCCTTCATAGTTTGCTCAATCAGTTTTTCAGTTTCAAACTTTTTCTGAGCTTTGCCAACATACAATTCTTTATCATCAACTTTTGGCTGTTGAGGTCGTTTACAGTTTTTGTTGCTTCATTCAACTTTTCAAAATTCAGAGCATTAATTCGCAGACTGGGTGCTTTTCAAAATTTCAGAATGAAAGATCATAATTCTAAGAGATAAATATTATAGGTATACATATAACTGTTGATGTAGAAACGTTACGAGATTCAAAATACTGATTGCTGATTCTCGATAATTGGTATGGCAATTATCGTTACAAAACGCGGATGAGTATATGATAGGGTATTAATGAATAAATATAGTGATTTATCGAAGTGACTTTCGCCAAAGAGTAGTGAAGTTACTGGTACGTTTACTGTTAATGTGGTGGGATATAAACAGTTCCCCGGTAATGAGGGCGAAAAGACAACGTATATATCAAGGTTATAATAAGGTTATTTCGAACGAAAAGTCGAAGTTGACTTGCTGGAGCTGTGACAAAACTGACTATTGTGAAAAAGAGTTGCAAAGTTATTTTCGGTAATAACAACGCCAAAGGAGCTAGCACAGATACGTGTTAAACGTTTACTCAAGTTCCGAATGTTTTCAGGTGCATAACTATATGCATCGATCTTTTTCTTCCGTAGATGAAGTGCGGCTGGTTCATCCTCTCGATTGAGGTGTTTTCAAGTATCATGAAAGGTTTGAACGCAGATCGTAATCGTCAAGATATAAATGAAGTTTAGGATGAAATCAAGTGGCAAACTTGAAGAATTGTTTTGTTTCATATGTTATAATCAATATTTTAATTCATTTTAATTGTCCAATGTTGGTAGTCCTCAGTTGATAGTCCACAGTTAGCAATATATAATATTCGAATTAACTAATACGTGTCGTGCCCCGCGTACATGTCTCAGACTCGATCACAACTCAAAGTATATATATTATTGTAGAATTAACCTTAACCCTGTATAGCGAACTCGATCATTACAGCATATAGAGTGTCTATGGTTATTCCAAATAATATATATATATATATATATATATATATATATATATATATATATATATATATATATATATATATATATATACGTCGATATGATATGTCAAAACCTTGTATACGTGTCCCGATATTTAAAATGCGTAAATAACAGTATTTAAATGACGATAAATAAAGTGCGTAAAATAAATAACAGAAATTAAATGACGATAAATAAAATTGCGAGAATTAAAATTTTGATAATTAAATTGCGATAAATAAATGTAATACGGAATTAACAGTTAGCTAGGAACAGTTAGCTAGGATTTTGTTAGCGTGAATTCTTAACGAAATTCCTCATAGTTAATTTGTCTGTTTCTAACAAATTTTATTTTGTCAAATGTTTTCTTCATTATGCCACTTGTTGGATCCTGATAGGTCAAAATTTAAATATGAAATTGAATGAAAATGGTTATTCTGCGGTGAACGGATACAAATATCTGTGGATGTAAGTAGGATAGTAAATGACTGTTGAATCAGATTCGAAGAATGTACAATGTAACTTATTAATGTGAAATCTAAATATTCCTCGGGTATTACCTACCCGTTAAAATATTTTCACCATTAACAGTTTGTACAAAAGAATTTTTAATTACAATCTTTATGAAAACTTATATATATATATATATATTTTTTTTTCCAGATGTAATCATGGATTTAATGAGTTAACATAATATTAAACTCATTTAGTTTTCGGTTGGAACTAGAATAAATAATCTCTAAAACTTTAGAGATTACATATTCGCCATGTCGAACGAAGATAAATGAGGTAGAACGATACGTAGAACGAAGATCATACTCGAAGTACAGATGGTGATATTGAGGAATGGATTGTTGATGGTACTGGTGCTGTTATTGATGGTACTGTTGGTGCCGGTGATGTTGCTGAAGCTGGTAGATTTTGCACCATATTCTCCAAATTGATTACTCGAGCACGAAGTTCGCTAACTTCTTCTATTATTTTGGGATGATTGTCGGTCGGAACGAGCGGATGAATAAGGTTTAGAATTGTGGATAGAATATAATCGTGTCGAACTACTCTGGAAATGAGGCTGAAAATGGTGTTTCGGATAGATTCGCCGGTAGGTGCTTCAGGTTCTTCGCCAAGATGGCTATTTGGTGGATGGAAAGGGTCGCCTTCTTCGTGTCTTCATTGTTTAAGTCGACTACGAACTCATCAGATGAATTGGGGATGACTGATTGGTTAATTCATTCTGGTTATACTGCTTTCGGAGTTCAAATGGAAATCCATATCGGAATAGCTGTCGGAATAACTATCGGAATAGCTATCGGAATCTGAGGGACTCGAACTGGTTGAGGGATTCATATCGTACGATCAGATGAAGGATTTTCGATAAGAAATAGATTATAGGATGTAGATTAGTACCCTGTAATACATAATTTACATATGCATATATAATACTAAAATCCCATAAGTTACGGAGGAATCTACGGAAGTTGCCAGGCAAAGTCTACAGTAACAGATATGCTAAGATATGAATTAGCAGATACGCTAAGATACAAATTTTGTCTATACACTATTCATGCAATCATTGCAGTAAGATGTGTCTAGACTAAGAATGATAAGCAGGAAATTTCCTAAGGATGATAAGCTGATGATTTTCGACTAGAAATGATAAGCAAAACTTTTGACATGCAGACACGGTCGAAGTCCAGACTCACTAATGCATCTAAACAACTATCAGTTAGACACACTAATGCATGACCTGGTTCGCTAAGACCACCGCTCTGATACCAACTGAAGCGACCCGTCCTAATCCATCTGAACGAAGTCCATATCGATTATAAACGATTCACAATAGTTGATTACATCGTGAGGTACTTGACCTCTATATGATACATTTTACAAACATTGCATTCGTTTTTAAAAGACAAACTTTCATTACATCGAAAGTTGACAGACATGCATCCCATTTCATAATATACCAAACTATCAACGACTTAATAATAATCTTGATGAACTCAATGACTCGAATGCAACGTCTTTTGAAATATGACATGAATGACTCCAAGTAATATCTCTAAAATGAGCAAATGCACAGCTGAAGATTTCTTTCGTACCTGAGAATAAACATGCTTTAAAGTGTCAACCAAAAGGTTGGTGAGTTCATTAGTTTATCATAAACATTCATTTCCATCATTTTAATAGACCACAAGAATTTCATTTCCAGTTCTCATAAATATACGTCCCATGCATAGAGACAAAAATCATTCATATGGATTGAACACCTGGTAACCGACATTAACAAGATGCATATAAGAATATCCCCTATCATTCCGGGAAATCCTTCGGACATGATAAAACAACATCAAAGTACTAAAGCATCCGGTACTTTGGATGGGGTTCGTTAGGCCCAATAGATCTATCTTTAGGATTCACGTCAATTAGGCGTGCACTAATTCTCAGAATTAGTGATGTTCCCTAATTCCTAGGCTACCAAGCAAAAAGGGGCATATTCAGCTTCGATCATTCAACCATATAATATAGTTTCGATTACTTGTGTCTATTTCGTAAAACATTAATAAAAATTGCGCATGTATTCTCAGCCCAAAAATATAAATGGTAAAAAGGCAAATGAAACTCACCTAATGTATTTTGTAGTAAAAATACATATGACTATATTGAACAATGCAGGGTTGGCCTCGGATTCACGAACCTATATCATTTGTATATTTATTAATATACATAATTGTAACCGAACAGATATATATATATATATATATATATATATATATATATATATATATATATATATATATATATATATATATATATATATATATATATATAAATTTATTAATTATATCCCTTTTTTTATTAATAGTATATATATATATATATATATATATATATATGTTTTATATATTTATTTTGTATATAAAAGATTAATTTTTGTTATGTTATATGTATTATATATTATTTGTGTATTAATAATATTGGTTATAATAATACCAAAATAATATTAATAGTGATACAAATGATAATATTTATAATACTTAATATTATTAATAATAATGTAATAAGTCTAATAATGTAAAAATATTAATTTTACTGTTAATGATAGTTATGGTAATGGTTTTAGTTTTTACATAATAATACGCATGATAAGATATATAACAGTACTTATAAAGATAATAATCATAATAATGACTATAGTACTTATAATGATGGTTATAATACCAATAGTAATTATAATACTAGTGATACTAATAATAATAGTAATAAAAATAATAACCATAATATCTATAGTAATATTACTTTTACTAATAATAATAATAATAATAGTGATAATAATAATAATAATAATAATACTTATAATATTATTAATAATGTCAATAAAGGTAATAATAATTATAACTAGATTAGTAATACTATTAATGTCTATAAATGATACCAATACTAATATTTAATGAAAATAAAAATGATAAGTTTAATCGTTCCCATAATACTATCGGTATTCCAATTCTTTTATATACATATACTTATATGCATTGTGTTAACATTTTTATAACCTTTTATATTCATATGCTCATATAATTATAATCATAATCATAACAATTTTTATACACATATCATTATACTGTTATTTAGGTTACGGTTTATGATAATTTCAATAACAATATTAATAACAATACTAATAGCAATAATAATAATACTAATGGTGATAATATTAATAATTATGTTATTCATAATACTTAACAATAATAATGCTATTTATAATATTACCAATACTTACTAATAATACTAAAAATAATAACAACAATAATAATAATTATGATAATAATAATAATAATAATAATAATAATAATAATAATAATAATAATAATAATAATAAGAATAATTATAATAATAATCAATATTAATAAGGAAACTACCTCACAAAGAAAGAGTCCCAAAAAGAATAAAGTTGCCCACGCCCAGGCTTGAACCCGTGACCCCTCTCCACACACAAACACACCAACCAACTGATCCGTCCAACATTTCTGTAACTAAATTGAGTTCAAGTTTTATAAGCCATATTTTATAACAGTTTCCATCTTCTTCCTTTTTTTCATAGTTAAATCGACCAATACGTTCAAATCATCAAAATAATAATTTGTATACTTCAACATAATAATAACTAATTAATATCAAAAGTTTATATTGAATGAAAACTAAAAAAAAAAAATTTAAAACAGCCTTTGTTGTTCTTACTGCTCGTGGCAGGCCTTAAAAAAAGATTTTTGATTTTTGCAATAGAGAATGATTTGGACAAAGTTTATAATACGAAATGTATTTCAAATTACCTCTATAATCTTTGTGAATCCTCAATTTCAACAGAAACATCAACAAAATCATGAATTTCGCAATGAACAAAATATTTGACTTTTTGAAAATTTTCTTTGACTTCAAAATTCGTTTTCAATTTGAGGAATTGGAACATGAGATTTCACAGGAAGTTTGAGTAAAATAATTCTAACAACTTTGCATTTATAGTTTTTGAAAATTGATACAAAAAAAAAAATAAAGTTTTTGATAAAATGGGTCACGAAGAGGGTACCTGATGCGTCTGCCTATCATTTTTTTTTATCAATTTCTAAAGGTTAAGAGGGTGTATATCTGATTATGAGAGTGGTAATTTACTTACTTTATATCAATTTATGTCTAAAGAATCATTATACAGAAAACAAGAAAATAAGAACAAAAAATAAAAAGAAGACAATGACCCCAAACTGATTTTTTAATTCACTGTAATTGAAATCGATTGCTGTACTGGATTGGATTGGGACATATAACAAATTAGAGACAGAATTGAAATTCCTCAACAACTATATCGTGATGGAAACAGGAAGCATGATATAAATATATATTTTCATCTGTTATATCTATTTTTGTATATAAGTATATAACTGAATTTTTATATTTAAGTATTTATATATAACTATCTGATTTTCTATATCTATGAATATGTTTGTATATATATATGTAATTCATAAAAAAAATTATATACATAATAATTATATTAGTATTAATAATAATACTATTACTAATATCACATATAATTAATAATATTATTGATAGAAGACTATAAATTATATAATAAATGATAAATTTCATAACTTAATTAATACTAATGATAATAATAATCTTATTAATGATACTAACAATATTACTAGTTATAATAATATTCATATTGTTAATGATAATAATATTAATACTAATAACCTATACATATCGGATTTTATACATATATATATGCTTTATAGAAGAAGTAATAATATTACAAATACAAATATTTACATTAATATTATCAATAATAATAGTAATGATAATAATATTAATATGTCAATTATATTCAAACTTGTAATTTAATATAATACCATTTATTAATTATATCATATTTGCTGATCATCATATATTGAATCTTAAATATTTATTCAATTTTATATACTTTACAATAATATTACTTATATGTATTATTCATATTTATATGTATATCTATATATCTATATATTTATTTACACACAATTATTATCGGAATTTGGTCGAGGTTAAATGAATGTATGAACACAGTTTAAAATCCTTGAGATTCAACTTAGCAAACTTTGCTTATCATGTCGGAATAATATAAAGATGAAGTTTAAATTTGGTTGAAAATTTCCGGGTCGTCACAGAATTGCAACGCAGTTTTGTGAAAACAAGTTGCACGGTCGCTATCACGGTCAACCGCAGTGCGACCGCAGTTTTCTCTGTTACCATTTTTGACCAAATAAAGTTTGACTAGTTCCCGACATCTATAATTCATGAAACCTTTCTCAACATGCTTAGAATAGATGCCTTCTTCATACTCAACCGAGTTTTGGTCATAAAAACACTAATTGTGATTAATTACGCCTAATGACATCTTAATGATAAATTAACCAAGATTAGGCATAACACATAAGTGTTAATCAACAACTTGTGATCTTAATTCTTATCTAGATATCCTTAGTACGATTATCAAGTACCAACACACTTAAGCCAATGTCACTAGAAAAATGATTGCTATTAGAAATGACTTAGTGATTAATTAAGGCTAAATGAGGAACAATGCTCTCAAGGTTAACTAGTAATGACTTGTAATCCTAAAACACACTTAGATACATTTAGGATTGTCACCAAGTCCCAACTAGAGATTGCTCTTCCCTTGTTCATGTGTTGGACATTAATGTGTGCTTACACATTAATCAAGCAATATGTTATATTGCAAATTAAACTTATTAAATGCTTGAATTATAAGTTGTGCAAGTATCTATATGATTGATCCTAGAATAACTATCTCTTGATATATGAGTATTACTTGCTACTTGTCAATATGCTTAATACTCATAAACTTGTCAACTTGATTAATATGTTTGCTGTAGTGACCCGAACTTTTCCATATTTATATATATTAAATGAAATTGATATTTACATGATTAAGTATTTCCAACATGTTAAGTAATCAAACTTGTTAAGACTTGATTAATTGAAATAGGTTTCATATAGACAATTGACCACCCAAGTTGACCGGTGATTCATGAACGTTAAAACTTGTAAAAACTATATGATGACATATATATGATTATATATATAGTTAACATGATATTATGATAAGTAAGTATCTCATTAGGTATTTTAACAATGGGTTATATACATAAAATTGTGTTTGTTGAATTAAGAAACTCGAAACGATATATATAACGATTATCGTTATAACAACGTCTTACTAATTACATATGAATCATATTAAGATATTGTTACACTATGTTTAATCATGATAAATGATAATTAAACATGTCATTATGTATATTAACAATGAACTACATATGTAAAAACAAGACTACTAACTTAAGGATTTCGAAACGAGACATATATGTAACGATTATCGTTGTAACGACATTTAAATGTATATATATCATATTAAGATATATTATTATATCATAATATCAAGATAATATAATAAATTAACATCTCATTAGATATAATAAACATTGGGTTAACAACATTTAACAAGATCATTAACTTAAAGGTTTCAAATCAACATTTACATGTAACGACTAACGATGACTTAATGACTCAGTTAAAATGTATATACATGTAGTGTTTTAATATGTATTCATACACTTTTGAAAGACTTCAAGACACTTATCAAAATACTTCTACTTAAAGAAATGCTTACAATTACGTCCTCGTTCAGTTTCATCAACAATTCTACTCGTATGCACCCGTATTCGTACTCGTACAATACACAACTTTTAGATGTATGTACTATTGGTATATATACTCCAATGATCTGCACTTAGCAGCCCATGTGAGTCACCTAACACATGTGGGAACCATCATTTGGCAACTAGCATGAAATATCTCATAAAATTACAAAAATATTAGTAATCATTCATGACTTATTTATAAGTAAACAAAATTACACATCCTTTATATCTAATCCATATACCAACGACCAAAAACACCTACAAACACTTTAATTCTTCAATTTTCTTCATCTAATTGATCTCTCTCAAGTTCTATCTTCAAGTTCTAAGTGTTCTTCATAAATTCTATAAGTTCTAGTTTCATTAAATCAAGAATACTTCCAAGTTTGCTTGATTACTTCCAATCTTGTAAAGTGATCATCCAACCTCAAGAAATCTTTCTTATTTACAGTAAGATATCTTTCTAATACAAGGTAATACTCATATTCAAACTTTGATTCAATTTCTATAACTATAACAATCTTATTTCGAGTGAAAATCTTACTTGAACTTGTTTTTGTGTCACGATTCAGCTTCAAGAACTTTCAAGCCATCCAAGGATTCTTTAAAGCTAAATCTATTTTTCTTATTTCCAATAGGTTTATCCACAAAATTTGAGATAGTAATGATGTTCATAACATCATTTGATTCATATATATATAAAACTACCTTATTCGTAGGTTTAAACTTGAAATCACTAGAACATAGTTTAGTTAATTCTAAACTTGTTCGCAAACAAAAGTTAATCCTTCTAACTTGACTTTTAAAATCAACTAAACACATGTTCTATATCTATATGATATGCTAACTTAATGATTTAAAACCGGAAAACACGAAAAACACCGTAAAACCGGATATACGCCGTCGTAGTAACACCGCGGGCTGTTTTGGGTTAGTTAATTAAAAACTATGATAAACTTTGATTTAAAAGTTGTTCTTCTGGGAAAATTATTTTTCTTACGAACATGAAACTATATCCAAAAATCATGGTTAAACTCAAAGTGGAAGTATGTTTTCAAAAATGGTCATCTAGACGTCGTTCTTTCGATTGAAATGACTACCTTTACAAAAATGACTTGTAACTTGTATTTCTGACTATAAACTTATACTTTTTCTATTTATATTCATAAACTTAAGTTCAATATGAAACCATAGCAACTTGAAACACTCAAAACGGATTTAAAACGAAGAAGTTATGGGTAAAACAAGATTGGATATTTTTGCTTGTTGTAGCTACGTGATAATTGGTAACAAATTTATATTAATCATATCCTAGCTAACTTATATTGTATTATACATGTATTCTAATATATTATGTAATCTTGGGATACCATAGACACTTATGCAAATGTTTTGACATATCATATCGACCCATGTATATATATTATTTGGAACAACCATAGACACTCTATATGCAGTAATGTTGGAGTTAGCTATACAGGGTTGAGGTTGATTCCAAAAATATATATACTTTGAGTTGTGGTCTAGCCTGAGACGTGTATACACTGAGTCGTGGATTGATTCAAGATAATATATATTGATTTATTTCTGTACATCTAATTGTGGACAACTAGTTGTAGGTTACTAACGAGGACAGCTGACTTAATAAACTTAAAACATTAAAACATATTAAAAATGTTGTAAATATATTTTGAACATACTTTGATATATATGTACATATTTGTTATAGTTTCGTGAATTGACCAGTGGCCAAGTCTTACTTCCCGACGATGTAAAAATCTGTGAAAGTGAGTTATAGTCCCACTTTTAAAATCTAATATTTTGGGATGAGAATACATGCAGTTTTATAAATGTTTTACGAAATAGACACAAGTAATTGAAACTACATTATATGGGTGAATGATTGAAGCCGAATATGCCTCTTTTGCTTGGTAACCTAAGAATTAGTAAACCGATCTACTAATTGACGCGAATCCTAAAGATAGATCTATTGGGCCTAACGAACCCCATCCAAAGTACCGGATGCTTCAGTACTTCGAATTCATTTTTATCATGTCCGAAGGATTTCCCGGAATGATAGGGGATATTCTTATATGCATCTTGTTAATGTCGGTTACCAGGTGTTCACCTCACCATATGAATGAATTTTATCTCTATGTATGGGATGTATATTGAAATATGAAATCTTGTGGTCTATTATTATGATTTGATAATATATAGGTTAAACCTATAACTCACCAACATTTTTGTTGACGTTTTAAGCATGTTTATTCTCAGGTGATTATTAAGAGCTTCCACTGTTGCATACTAAAATAAGGACAAGATTTGGAGTCCATGCTTGTATGATATTATGTAAAAACTGCATTCAAGAAACTTATTTTTGATGTAATATATTCTTATTGTAAACCATTATGTAATGGTCGTGTGTAAATGGTATATTTTAGAGTATCATTATTTGATAATCTACGTAATGCTTTTTAAACTTTTATCGATAAAATAAAGGTTATGGTTGTTTTAAAAATGAATGCAGTCTTTGAAAAACGTCTCATATAGAGGTCAAAACCACGCGACGAAATCAATTAATATGGAACGTTTATAATCAATATGAACGGAACATTTCAGTTGGTATCCGAGCGTTGGTCTTAGAGAACCAGAAAATTGCATTAGTGTGTCTTGCCGAGTTTGGTAGGATGCATTAGTGAGTCTGGACTTTGACCGTGTTTTTCTTCAAAAACGATTGCTTAACATTTTTTAGTTGGAAACTATATATTATTAACATGTAAATATTATGTGATATATTAATCTCTTAACGTGTTTGATATTGTGTGATAGATTTCTAACTCTAGTACAAATCCCATTGATTCACCTAATAATAATGAAGAGTCGAATATATTTTGGGAAGATTCACAAATTCCCGAAGAGGAACCGGAAGAGGAGGAACCAGAAGAGGAGGAACCAGAAGAAGAGGAACCAGAAGAGGAGGAATCAGAAGAGGAGAAACCAGAAGAAGAAGAGGTTCCGGAGGAAGAAATATTGATACCTATAGTAAATCGATTAAATAAAAGAAAATCCTCAACCAACGGACCAAAGTTAATAATGGTCAATGGTGTTTCCGCCGAGGAAGCAAAATATTGGGAAGATTACCAATTTTCTGATGAATCGGATCCCGATGAGGATTCCAATGATGTTATAGAAATTACGTCGACCCAATTTAATAAAGCGAAAGAAAATAATAAGGGAAAAGGTATAAAAATAGAGAAACCCGATACCAACCCCGATGAACTTTATATGTATCGACAACATCCGTATTTCCTAAAATGTAACAATGACCCGGGAACCTCTAAACCACCAAGTTTTTCTAAACCATTATGGAAAACGACGGCTCGTATTAGAGGAACACCATATATTCCTAGAAAATTAGGAAAACGAACCAAGTCCGAAGAAGAAGAAACCAGTGATTCAGATTAGAGGGTTGTAATCATGTTGTGTATTATATGTATTGTAGTGTGCTTGTACTTTTATGTTCTATGTAAAAATTGCTTGTATTGTTTGTTAATTATCTTTTACGAATCTAATCCTTGTCTATTTTACAGTATAAAAACAAAATGGACGTTAAGGTTAGACAACCGAATATTTTAGAAGACCTACCAGAGGATATGATTGAGGAAATCTTGTCTAGAGTCGGTCAGAATTCATAAGCACATTTAGTTATGGCGAAATTAACTTGTCAAACATTTGAAAGACTTTCCAGAAATGCCCTAGTTTATAAAAGGGTTCCTTTGATAGGTGGGGTATATCACATTGGGGAGACCGTAAGTTACGCCGTGTTTTCTTTAAAGCATTAAATGCGGGGAACCCAAATGCAATTTTACGCTACGGGTTAAGAACCTATTTTGACTCAACATATCCCAACATAGGATTTCGTGAATTAGAAAGAGCTTCTAACATGCAACATAAAGAAGCATGTTATGCTTACGGGTTAGTGATGTTCGCTTCTTACCAAAGTGAGAAAAAGAACATCGGATTGCAACTTTTAAATAAAACCTTCCCACAAGTGACGGATTCAGTAGTTGGGGTGAGAAACAAGGTTTTTAGATTATTACGGGGCTGTTGGACATTACGAAACCCTTGTCCTTTTGACGACATTACAACATGCTGCCCAGCCAATGGTCATAACGGTTATTTTCCACAAGACCAAGGATGGGAAGTCGTCTTAGTAAAACCAGAATGCGTGACTTGTTTCTGGACTTATGAATTACGTGTCTTTATTTCCTTTGCTGAAAAACTTGCACATTAACTAGATTTATCTTCAAAACTGTCATGTATCATAGTGTACTATATTTCATGTTATATGTAATATAGCGAAGTTGTAAGTTTGAAGAATATTTGTATGTGATATATTATTATAATCAGTTTTTCATATGGAATTGTAGTAGTTGAATTGTATATTAGCTACTAAGTATGAACTTAACGGGTAGGTAGTACCCGAATTTAAACTTATAAAACGCTAATATGAAAAAAGCTTTTTTAAATGAGTTCATATTATGCTACAAAATACTATTGACTACTCTTAATATTCTGTATGATTAACTCGATTCAGTTGGCTATTTTGAAGGAAATGGCACCGACTACTCGACACACCATGAATATGAGCGAAGTGGAATTTCGTACCTTTCTTGCTGCAAACATAGCCGCAGTACAGGCTGCGCTACATACCAACAATAACTCTGAATCTAGCAATGCAGCTAACGGCGCAAAAAATCGTGTAGGATGCTCCTACAAAGAATTCACTGCCTGCAAACCTTTGGAATTTGATGGAACCGAAGGACCAATTGGATTGAAACGGTGGACCGAGAAAGTCGAATCGGTGTTTGCCATAAGTAAGTGTACTGAAGAGGACAAAGTTAAGTACGCTACGCATACCTTCACAGGTACTGCGTTAACATGGTGGAACACCTATCTTGAACAGGTAGGACAAAATGCTGCTTACGCACTACCGTGATCGGCATTCAAGCAATTGATAAACGAGCAGTACCGTCCTAGAAACGAAGTCAATAAACTCAAGGCAGAACTTAGAGAGTTACGAACACAAGGGTTCGACGTTACCACATATGAACGACGATTCACGGAGTTGTGTCTATTGTGTCCGGGAGCATTCGAAGATGAAGAAGAGAAGATCGATACGTTTGTAAAAGGGTTACCATTAAGGATTCAAGAAGATGTGAGTTCACACGAGCCCACTTCTATACAGAAGGAAAGTCGAATGGCTCATAAACTCATAAATCAGATTGAGGGAAGAATTAAAGAGCAGGCGGCCGAAGAAGCCAACACGAAACAACTCAAGAGGAAGTGGGAGGAAAACGGTGACAAGAGTCACCAGTACAACAACAACAACAACAACAACAATTACAACCACAATCGCAACAACTATCCCAACAACCGCAACAACAATCGCAACAATAACCGCAATCCTAACAATAACTACAACAAACATCCCAACAACAACAACAACTAAAACAACCGTTTCAACAACAATAACAATCCCAACAACAACCTTAATAACAACGGCACCAAAAACCAAAAACAGCCATGTCATAGGTGTGAAGAAAATCATCAGGGGTTTTGCACGACATTTTGCAACAGGTGTAAAAGAAATGATCATAGCGCAACAAAGTGTGAGGTCTACGGACCAAAGTTTAACAGAACTAAAGGAACAAATAATGTCGGAACAAGTACAGTAAAACCTCTATAAATTAATAATGTTGGGACCGAGATATTTTATTAATTTAGTGAGATATTATTATATCGATAAATTAATAAATTATTAATTAAAAAAATTGGCTTATATTTGTGAGCAACTCTCAAAATAATGCATCGACATTCAAAATTACTATGTCCGTTCACTTTACCTATTTGAATAAAGCATAAACAAGGACCTTCAAAATTATCATGTACGTACATTCACACGTAAAAGAACTTGTCAAGTTCAATGTACATAAATCTGGATTGATCACCATAAAATGTCTAGTGATAAATTTAAAAATCACATCTAGATCGATCACTATAGATTAACTTTTTACTAGAAAATTCTAAAATTTTAGAATATTTTAGTAATTATTAATTTATAGTTTCGCTGGGACCACTATATGTACGTTGGGATTTCAAAAAATTTATTATCTTATTATTTTATCTAATGGTGTCCAATTTTATACTGGTCCCAAGTTGGAATCGGACAATTTATTAATTTTATCGAGGTTATTAATTTATCGAGTATTAAATTATAGAGGTTTTACTGTAATGCCGAAACGAATAGTGTCGGAGCAAGTAATACCAACGCTGTTTGTTATAAATGTGGAAA
Organism: Rutidosis leptorrhynchoides; assembly: GCF_046630445.1. Taxonomy (NCBI): domain Eukaryota; kingdom Viridiplantae; phylum Streptophyta; class Magnoliopsida; order Asterales; family Asteraceae; genus Rutidosis; species Rutidosis leptorrhynchoides. Next base: position 381,861,050 of record NC_092338.1, read on the forward strand.
ACCGGGCCACATTATTAGAAATTACCCGAATCAGGGGAATACTAATGGGCAGGGCCGTGGAAGAGTTTTCAATATTAATGCGGCAGAAGCACCGGAAGACCCGGAGCTTGTTACGGGTACGTTTCTTATTGACGATAAATCTGCTTATGTTTTATTTGATTCGGGTGCGGATAGAAGCTATATGAGTAGAGAATTTTGTGCTAAATTAAGTTGCCCATTGACGCCTTTGGATAGTAAATTTTTACTCGAATTAGCAAACGGTAAATTAATTTCAGCAGATAATTTATGTCGGGCGAGAGAAATTAAACTAGGGGATGAAACGTTTAAAATTGATTTAATACCAGTCGAGTTAGGGAGTTTTGATGTAATAATTGGCATGGACTGGTTGAAAAAGGTGAGAGCGGAGGCTGTTTGTTACAAAAATGCGATTCGCATTATGCGTGAAAAAGGAAAACCTTTAATGGTGTACGGAGAAAAGAACAACGCGAAATTAAATCTTATTAGTAGTTTTAAGGCGCAAAAACTAATAAGAAAAGGTTGTTACGTCATTCTAGCACACATCGAGGAAGTTAAACCTGAAGAAAAGAACATCAGTGATGTTCCCGTCGCAAAAGAATTTCCCGATGTATGTCCGAGAGAATTACCGGGATTACCCCCACATTGATCCGTTGAATTTCAAATAGACCTTGTACCAGGAGCTGCACCAATAGCTCGTGCTCCATACATACTCGCACCCAGTGAAATGAAAGAATTACAAAGTCAGTTACAGGAACTTTTAGAGCGTGGTTTCATTCGACCAAGCACATCACCATGGGGAGCTCCTGTTTTGTTTGTCAAGAAGAAAGATGGTACATTCAGGTTGTGTATCGACTACCGAGAGTTGAACAAACTTACCATCAAGAACCGCTACCCACTACCGAGAATCGACGACTTATTTGATCAACTACAAGGCTCGTCTGTTTATTCGAAGATCGATTTACGTTCTGGATATCATCAAACGCGGGTTAAGGAGGATGATATTCCAAAGACTGCTTTTAGGACGCGTTACGGTCATTACGAGTTTATGGTTATGCTGTTTGGATTGACTAACACACCAGCTGTGTTCATGGACTTCATGAACCGAATGTGTGGGCCATATCTTGACAAGTTTGTCATTGTTTTCATCGATGACATACTTATTTACTCGAAGAATGATCAAGAGAACGAAGAACATTTGAGAAAAGTGCTAGAGTTGCTGAGAAAAGAAAAACTTTATGCTAAGTTTTCAAAGTGTGCATTTTGGTTGGAAGAAGTTCAATTCCTCGGTCACATAGTGAACAAAGAAGGTATTCAGGTGGATCCAGCAAAGATTGAAACCGTTGAAAAGTGGGAAACTCCGAAACACATACGCCAGTTTTTAGGACTAGCTGGTTACTACAGAAGGTTCATCCAAGACTTTTCCAGAATAGCAAAACCCTTGACTGCATTAACGCATAAAGGGAAGAAATTTGAATGGAAAGATGAACAAGAGAAAGCGTTTCAATTGTTAAAGAAAAAGTTAACTACGACACCTATATTGTCATTACCTGAAGGGAATGATGATTTTGTGATATATTGTGATTCCTCAAAGCAAGGTCTCGGTTGTGTATTAATGCAACAAATGAAAGTAATTGCTTATGCGTCTAGACAATTGAAGATTCACGAACAGAATTATACGACGCATGATTTGGAATTAGGCGCAGTTGTTTTTTCATTAACGACTTGGAGGCACTACTTATATGGGGTCAAAAGTATTATATATACCGACCACAAAAGTCTTCAACACATACTTAATCAGAAACAACTGAATATGAGGCGGCGTAGGTGGATTGAATTGTTGAATGATTACCACTTTGAGATTCGTTACCACCCGGGGAAGACAAATGTGGTAGCCGACGCCTTGAGCAGAAAGGACAGAGAACCCATTCGAGTAAAAGCTATGAATATAATGATTCACACTAACCTTACTACTCAAATAAAGGAGGCGCAACAAGGAGTTTTAAAAGAGGGAAATTTAAAGGATGAAATACCCAAAGGATCGGAGAAGCATCTTAATATCCGGGAAGACGGAACCCGATATAGGGCTGAAAGGATTTGGGTACCAAAATTTGGAGATATGAGAGAAATGGTACTTAGAGAAGCTCATAAAACCAGATATTCAATACATCCTGGAACGGGGAAGATGTACAAGGATCTCAAGAAACATTTTTGGAGGCCGGTTATGAAAGCCGATGTTGCTAAATACGTAGGAGAATGTTTGACATGTTCTAAGGTCAAAGCTGAGCATCAGAAACCATCAGGTCTACTTCAACAACTCAAAATCCCTGAATGGAAATGGGAAAACATTACCATGGATTTCATCACTAAATTCCCAAGGACTGCAAGTGGTTTTGATACTATTTGGGTAATAGTTGATCGTCTCACCAAATCAGCACACTTCCTGCCAATAAGAGAAGATGACAAGATGGAGAAGTTATCACAACTGTATTTGAAGGAAGTCATCTCCAGACATGGAATACCAATCTCTATTATCTCTGATAGGGATGACAGATTTATTTCAAGATTCTAGCAGACATTACAGCAAGCATTAGGAACTCGTCTAGACATAAGTACTGCCTATCATCCACAAACTGATGGGCAGAGCGAAAGGATGATACAAACGCTTGAAGACATGCTACGAGCATGTGTTATTGATTTCAGAAACAGTTGGGATCGACATCTACCGTTAGCAGAATTTTTCTACAACAACAGCTACCATTCAAGCATTGAGATGGCGCCATTTGAAGCACTTTATGATAGAACGTGCAGGTCTCCGATTTGTTGGAGTAAAGTGGGGGATAGACAGATTACGGGTCCGGAGATAATACAAGAAACTACCAAGAAGATCATCCAAATTCAACAACGGATGAAAACCGCCCAAAGTCGACAAAAGAGCTACGCCGACATTAAAAGAAAAGATATAGAATTTGAAATTGAAGAGATGGTCATGCTTAAGGTTGGACCTTGGAAAGGCGTTGTTCGATTTGGTAAACGAGGGAAATTAAATCCAAGGTATATTGGACCATTCAAGATTATTGATCGTGTTGGACCAGTAGCTTACCGACTTGAGTTACCTCAACAACTCGAGGCTGTACATAACACTTTCCACGTCTCGAATTTGAAAAAATGTTTTTCTAAAGAAGATCTCACTATTCCGTTAGACGAAATCCAAATCAACGAAAAACTTTAATTCATCGAAGAACCCGTCGAAATAATGGATCGTGAGGTTAAAAGACTTAAACAAAATAAGATACCAATTGTTAAGGTTCGATGGAATGCTCGTAGAGGACCTGAGTTTACTTGGGAACGAGAAGATCAGATGAAGAAGAAATACCCGCACTTATTTCCAGAAGATACGTCAGCACCTCCAACTGCTTAAAATTTCGGGACGAAATTTATTTAACGGGTAGGTACTGTAGTGACCCGAAATTTTCCATGTTTATATATATTAAATGAAATTGATATTTACATGATTAAGTATTTCCAACATGTTAAGCAATCAAACTTGTTAAGACTTGATTAATTGAAATAGGTTTCATGTAGACAATTGACCACCCAAGTTGACCGGTGATTCACGAACGTTAAAACTTGTAAAAACTATATGATGATATATATATGATTATATATATAGTTAACATGATATTATGATAAGTAAGTATCTCATTAGGTATTTTAACAATGAGTTATATACATAAAATTGTGTTTATTGAATTAAGAAACTCGAAACGATATATATAACGATTATCGTTATAATAACGTCTTACTAATTACATATGAATCATATTAAGATATTGTTACACTATGTTTAATAATGATAAATGATAAGTAAACATGTCATTATGTATATTAACAATGAACTACATATGTAAAAACAAGACTACTAACTTAAGGATTTCGAAACGAGACATATATGTAACGATTATCGTTGTAGCGACATTTAAATGTATATATATCATATTAAGATATATTAATATATCATAATATCTAGATAATATAATAATTTAACATCTCATTAGATATAATAAACATTGGGTTAACAACATTTAACAAGATCGTTAACTTAAAGGTTTCAAATCAACATTTACATGTAACGGCTAACGATGACTTAACGACTCAGTTAAAATGTATATACATGTAGTGTTTTAATGCGTATTCATACACTTTTGAAAGACTTCAATACACTTATCAAAATACTTCTACTTAACAAAAATTCTTACAATTACATCCTCGTTCAGTTTCATCAACAATTCTACTCGTATGCACTCGTATTCGTACTCGTACAATACACAGCTTTTAGATGTATGTACTATTGGTATATACAATCCAATGATCAGCTTTTAGTAGCCCATGTGAGTCACCTAACACATGTGGGAACCATCATTTGGTAACTAGCATGAAATATCTCATAAAATTACAAAAATATTAGTAATCATTCATGACTTATTTACAAGTAAACAAAATTACACATCCATTATATCTAATCCATATACTAACGACCAAAAACACCTACAAACACTTTCATTCTTCAATTTTCTTCATCTAATTGATCTCTCTAAAGTTCTATCTTCAAGTTCTAAGTGTTCTTCATAAATTCTATAAGTTCTAGTTTCATAAAATCAAGAATACTTCCAAGTTTGCTAGCTTTCTTCCAATCTTGTAAAGTGATCATCCAACCTCAAGAAATTTTTCTTATTTACAGTAAGATATCTTTCTAATACAAGGTAATACTCATATTCAAACTTTGATTCAATTTCTATAACTATAACAATCTTATTTCTAGTGGAAATCTTACTTGAACTTGTTTTCATGCCATGATTCTGCTTCAAGAACTTTCAAGCCATCCAAGGATCCTTTGAAGCTAGATCTATTTTTCTCATTTCTAGTAGGTTTATCCACAAAACTTTAGGTAGTAATTATGTTCATAACATCATTCGATTCATATATATAAAACTACCTTATTCGAAGGTTTAAACTTGAAATCACTAGAACATAGTTTAGTTAATTCTAAACTTGTTCGCAAACAAAAGTTAATCCTTCTAACTTGACTTTTAAAATCAACTAAACACATGTTCTATATCTATATGATATGCTAACTTAATGATTTAAAACCGGAAAACACGAAAAATACCGTAAAACCGGATATACGCCGTCGTAGTAACACCGCGGGCTGTTTTGGGTTAGTTAATTAAAAACTATGATAAACTTTGATTTAAAAGTTGTTCTTATGGGAAAATGATATTTCTTATGAACATGAAACTATATCCAAAAATCATGGTTAAACTCAAAGTGAAAGTATGTTTTTCAAAATGGTCATCTAGACGTTGTTCTTTCGACTGAAATGACTACCTTTACAAAAATGACTTGTAACTTGTATTTCTGACTATAAACTTATACTTTTTCTGTTTAGATTCATAAACTTAAGTTCAATATGAAACCATATCAACTTGAAACACTCAAAACGGATTTAAAACGAAGAAGTTATGGGTAAAACAAGATTGGATATTTTTGCTTGTTGTAGCTACGTGAAAATTGGTAATAAATTTATATTAATCATATCCTAGTTAACTTATATTGTATTATACATGTATTCTAATATATTATGTAATCTTGGGATACCATAGACACGTATGCAAATGTTTTGACATATCATATCGACCCATGTATATATATTATTTGGAACAACCATAGACACTCTATATGCAGTAATGTTGGAGTTAGCTATACAGGGTTGAGGTTGATTCCAAAAATATATATACTTTGAGTTGTGATCTTGCCTGAGACGTGTATACACTGGGTCGTGGATTGATTCAAGATAATATATATCAATTTATTTCTGTACATCTAATTGTGGACAACTAGTTGTAGGTTACTAACGAGGACAGCTGACTTAATAAACTTAAAACATTAAAACGTATTAAAAATGTTGTAAATATATTTTGAACATACTTTGATATATATGTACATATTTGTTATAGGTTCGTGAATCGACCAGTGGCCAAGTCTTACTTCCCGACGAAGTAAAAATATGTGAAAGTGAGTTATAGTTCCACTTTTAAAATCTAATATTTTGGGATGAGAATACATGCAGTTTTATAAATGTTTTACGAAATAGACGCAAGTAATTGAAACTACATTATATGGGTGAATGATCGAAGCCGAATATGCCCCTTTTGCTTGGTAACCTAAGAATTAGTAAACCGATCTACTAATTGACGTGAATCCTAAAGATAGATCTATTGGGCCTAACGAACCCCATCCAAAGTACCGGATACTTTAGTACTTCTAATTCGTTTTTATCATGTCTGAAGGATTTCCCGGAATGATAGGGGATATTCTTATATGCATCTTGTTAATGTCGGTTACCAGGTGTTCACTTCACCATATGAATGAATTTTATCTCTATGTATGTGATGTATATTGAAATATGAAATCTTGTGGTCTATTATTATGATTTGATAATATATAGGTTAAACCTATAACTCACCAACATTTTTGTTGACATTTTAAGCATGTTTATTCTCAGGTGATTATTAAGAGCTTCTGCTATTGCATACTAAAATAAGGACAAGATTTAGAGTCCATGCTTGTATGATATTATGTAAAAACTGCATTCAAGAAACTTATTTTTGATGTAATATATTCTTATTGTAAACCATTATGTAATGGTCGTGTGTAGATGGTATATTTTAGATTATCATTATTTGATAATCTACGTAATGCTTTTTAAACCTTTATCGATAAAATAAAGGTAATGGTTGTTTTAAAAATGAATGCAGTCTTTGAAAAACGTCTCATATAGAGGTCAAAACCTCGCGACGAAATCAATTAATATGGAACGTTTATAATCAATATGAACGGGACATTTCAGTTGGTATCTGAGCGTTGGTCTTAGAGAACCAGAAAATTGCATTAGTGTGTCTTACCGAGTTTGTTAGGATGCATTAGTGAGTCTGGACTTCGACCGTGTTTTTCTTCAAAAACGATTGCTTAACATTTTTTTGTTGGAAACTATATATTATTAACATGTAAATATTATGTGATATATTAATCTCTTAATGTGTTTGATATTGTGTGATAGATGTCTAACTCTAGTACAAATCCCCTTGATTCACCTAATAATAATGAAGAGTCGAATATATTTTGGGAAGATTCACAAATTCCCGAAGAGGAACCGGAAGAGGAGGAACCAGAAGAGGAGGAACCGGAAGAAGTGGAACCAGAAGAGGAGGAATCGGAAGAGGAGGAACCAGAAGAAGAAGAGGTTTCGGAGGAAGAAATATTGATACCTATAGTAAATCGATTAAATAAAAGAAAATCCTCAACCAACGGACCAAAGTTAATAATGGTCAATGGTGTTTCCGCCGGAGAAGCAAAATATTGGGAAGATTACCAATTTTCTGATGAATCGGATCCCGATGAGGATTTCGATGATGTTATAGAAATTACCTCGACCCAATTTAATAAAGCGAAAGAAAATAATAAGGGAAAAGGTATAAAAATAGAGAAACTCGATTCCAACCCCGATGAACTTTATATGTATCGACAACATTCGTATTTCCTAAAATGTAACAATGACCCGGGAACCTCTAAACCACCAGGTTTTTCTAAACCATTATGGAAAACGACGGCTCGTATTAGAGGAACACCATATATTCCTAGAAAATTAGGAAAACGAACCAAGTCCGAAGAAGAAGAAACCAGTGATTCAGATTAGAGGGTTGTAATCATGTTGTGTATTATATGTATTATAGTGTGCTTGTACTTTTATGTTCTATGTAAAAATTACTTGTATTGTTTGTTAATTATCTTTTACGAATCTAATCCTTGTCTATTTTACAGTATAAAAACAAAATGGACGTTAAGGTTAGACAACCGAATATTTTAGAAGACCTACCAGAGGATATGATTGAGGAAATCTTGTCTAGAGTCGGTCAGAATTCATCAGCACATTTAGTTATGGCGAAATTAACTTGTCAAACATTTGAAAGACTTTCTAGAAATGCCCTAGTTTATAAAAGGCTTTCCTTTGATAGGTGGGGTATATCACATTGGGGAGACCGTAAGTTACGCCGTGTTTTCTTTAAAGCATTAAATGCGGGGAACCCAAATGCAATTTTACGCTACGGGTTAAGAACCTATTTTGACTTTACATATCCCAACATAGAATTTCGTGAATTAGAAAGAGCTTCTAACATGCAACATAAAGAAGCATGTTATGCTTACGGGTTAGTGATGTTCGCTTCTTACCAAAGTGAGAAAAAGAGCATCGGATTGCAACTTTTAAATAAAACCTTCCCACAAGTGACGGATTCAGTAGTTGGGGTGAAAAACAAGGTTTTTAGATTATTACGGGGCTGTTGGACATTACGAAACCCTCGTCCTTTTGACAACATTACAACATGCTGCCTAGCCAATGGTCATGCTTGTTGATCTACTGTACCTTCCATGCATATTTTCATATATGCATCACTATGTTTCGTGCTTACTTTGAATAAAATGTATGCTTGTTGTGTTTTAATATATATGTTTTTCCAATATGCACAATTTAAGGGAGAGTTTTGTTCCAAGGGCGAGCTTAGTTCTAGGGGGAGCTAACCTTTTTGCTTCGACAAAAGGGGGAGAAAGATGGATACAAGTGATTGTTAACACTTGCGTATTTATAGCAAAATGTCCCTCATCACTTGTATGTTTGTCATCATCAAATAGGGGGAGAATGTTGGTTGAATATAGGTTAATGCACTAAACGATAAACTTAAGTATGATTAACCAATGAATATGTTTTGATGATGACACACGCATATGCATAAGTGATGACTGACATCTTAACATAAAACACGCAAGGTCACTAATTCATACTTTATCTTGCAAACAACCAAGTCAAACATAGGTTAAAGAATGAAATCAAAAGTTCAGCTAAACACACGGTTGAGGTACGGTCGATTGCATAGTCAACCATGAAACCCCAAACTGAATTGCAACGCAGTTTTGTGAAAATAAGTTGCACGGTCGCCACCACTGTCAATCGTAATGCGACCGCAGTTTTCTCTGTTACCATTTTCGACCAAAAAAAGTTTGACTAGTTCCCGACATCTATAATCCATGAAACCTTTCTCAACATGCTTAGAATAGATGCCTTCTTCATACTCAACCGAGTTTTGGTCATAAAAATACTAATTGTGATTAATTACGCCTAATGACATCTTAATGACAAATTAACCAAGATTAGGCATAACACATAAGTGTTAATCAACAACTTTTGATCTTAATTCTTATCTAGATATCTTTAGTATGATCATCAAGTACCAACACACTTAAGCCAATGTCACTAGAAAAATGATTGCTATTAGAAATGACTTAGTGATTAATTAAGGCTAAATGAGGAACAATGCTCTCAAGGTTAACTAGTAATGACTTGTAATCCTAAAACACACTTAGATACATTTAGGATGGTCACCAAGTCCCAACTAGAGATTGCTCTTTCCTTGTGCATGTGTTGGACATTAATGTGTGCTTACACATTAATCAAACAATATGTTATATTGCAAATTAAACTTATTAAGTGTTTGAATTATAAGTTGTGCAAGTATCTATATGATTGATCCTAGAATAACTATCTCTTGCTATGTGAATATTACTTGCTACTTGTCAATATGTTAAATACTCATAAACTTGTCAACTTGATTAATATGTTTGCCATGTGCTCATTAGTTAGGATTCAAGTAACTAACCTACTCCAATAGATTAAGTGTAAAATAGTTCACAATGAAATTAGAGTCAATTGTCTATTTGGTCTAGTCTAAGTAACTAAGTGTGATTGCTTATTCAGGAATAACTTAACCTTAATGTCTCTACATACTTCATGATTATCTTATAGAGACATCATTCAATTAATCTCTAATTAAACTCAAAGAGGACATGACTTGTGATTAATTGAAATTATGAAGTTAATGACATAGTGACTAGTCTTTAGAATTGAACCAAGGGCATTAAAGTGACTAACTAAGTCTTGACCAAACTGAGATTTCCCAAAATATCAATCAAGACACTTCTCCAAGAATGTTGGGTTTACCACTTTTAGAATGATTAGTCACTTTCATGCATTAAGACCAAATCTCACACACTTAATGCATATAGTACTTGTATAGGATGTTTGGTTTCTTTTGCAGGTGCTAGAAGGAGTAAAGGTGCCAAAATGTAGTGTTCAAATTTGAGTCAAACGGCTATACAACGGATACCAAATTTGGACTGAAGCACGCACGGCCGCACCACGGTTGACCGTGATGGCAACCGTGTGTCAACAGCTACTTTTTGAATCTCACTATAAAAGGCAAACATTTAAGAGCATTTGAAGGGGACCCTCTTGCATATTTCAAAGGCTTATTTCCAGTGATCACAAGTGCATTAATTACTACTCAAATGTGATCAAACAAAAGAAGATTCTATGATCTTATAGATATAGAATTGGGTTGTTGTAAACTTACTAATCAAAATCATTTATCTTGTGAGTTTACTTAAAGTAATGTATGTCCTAGTATTGTGTTAGGATCATCATTGCAAAGTGTATAAGTCTTGTAACTTCAATTAGTAGAAGAATAGGCTAGCTTAGTGATCTACTTCCTTAAAGGGACTTAGGAAGTTGATTAATTTTATTTGGAGATTAATACTTGTCCAAGGTGAAGATAAGTTGATCTAGGTTGGAGTTGATCTTTCAAAGGGATAGAAAGATTAGGTTTGTTGTCTACCAAAGAAGTTGAAGACTTGTAAATCGGATCTCCACCGGGTTTGGAGAAAAGTGCTTAGTGAAGCAACAAATCCCGATTAGTGTAATCGGGGAGTGGATTAAGGTGGATTAGTTAACATTCACCCGAACCACTATAAATCCTTGTGTCTATGTTCTTTACATTACTTCATTTATCATTTTGAATATATACACTACACACATCAAGTTTGAGTTGAGTAGGTTGATCAAAGTTGAATCGAATTTGGTGATCAATCGAAAAAGTGTTAAAAACGTATTAAGTAACTATTCACCCCCTCTAGTTACTTACAAGCTTGTACGTGCCATTAACTATCAGCTGACCGGGCTAGAGTTTACCGATAGTCCCTATTACTGAACCATTGGTATAGTCCTTATAACGTGACACACTAGTCTTTAACGACCGGTCCTAATCCATCTGGATGAATACATTACATTTGGTTACATCGCGAGGTACATGACCTCTATATGATACATTTTACAAACATTGCATTCGATTTAAAAAGACAATCTTTCTTTACAACGAAAGTTGATGGCATGCATACCATTTCATAATATATCCAAACTATAAATGACTTAATATTAATCTTGATGAATTCAACGACTCTAACGCAACGTCTTTTGAAATATGCCATGAATGACTCCAAGTAATATCTTTAAAATGAGCAAATGCACAGCGAAAGATTTCTTTAATACATGAGAATAAACATGCTTTCAAGTGTCAATCAAAAGGTTGGTGAGTTCATTAGTTTATCGTAAACAATCATTTTCGTAATTTTAATAGACCACAAGATTTCTATTTTCATTTTTCATAAACATCATCTCATATCAGGCATTTCGCACAAACTGCATAGAGATAAAAATCATTCATATGGTGAACACCTGGTAATCGACATTAACAAAACGCATCTAGAATATCCCCATCATTCCGGGACTCTCATCGGACATGATAAAATCGAAGTAATAAAGCATCCGTAACCCGGATGGGGTTTGTTAGGCCCAATAGATCTATCTTTAGGATTCGCGTCAATTAGGGTTTCTGTTCCCTAATTCTTAGATTACCAGACTAAGAAGGGTAATATTCGTTAATAATAATTCAACCATAGAATGTAGTTTCGCATACTTGTGTCTATTTTGTAAAAACATTTATAAAACTACATGTATTCTCATTCCAAAATATTAGATTTTAAAAGTGGGACTATAACTCACTTTCACAGATTCTTAATTCGTTGAGAATTAGACTTGGACACTGATCGATTCACGAACCTATTAAGTTTGTTAAGTTAGCAGTCCAACGTTAGGAATCTACAACTAGTGGTCCACAGTTAGATATACAGAATTAAATCAATATATAGTAATCTCAAAGTATATATATTATTTTGAAATCACTGATGTTGTGCGAGGTGTATATAAAATAGCTTTATATTTTACAAGGAAATACTATTAAATACGATACAATTTTACACAAGATATTTATTTATTTATAGAATGGACATACTTAAACCTTGCTACAACACTTATAGGCAGTGTACCTAATCGTACAGTAGTGTAGTTTTTAGTAAGTCCGGTTCGTTCCACAGGAAAAATCTTTAAACAAAGCTTAACGCTATATTAGTTTACTTTTATAAAAATACAAATATATATATATAAGTAATATTATTATTATAAAGGGGGTTTTTACCGTTTAATGACCGGTTTGTCGATTTTAAAACTTTAGTCGCAGTTAAAACCAAATCTAAAATAATAAATAAATACAAGACTTAATTTAAAGCGTAAAGTAAATAACGATAATGAAATTGCGATAAATGAAAGTGCGATAAAATAAACTTGCGATAATTAAAAAGTACGATAATTAAAAGTGCAATTAAATACAATAATAATAAAAATGCGATAATTAGAAGTGTAATTAAATATAAAATAAAGGAAATTAAATATGAAATAAAAGAATTATGTTTATTTAAACTTCCGTAATCATGATGTTTGACGTGTTGATTTTAGTTTTATGCCCATGGGTTAATTGTCCTTTGTCCTGGATTATTTAATATGTCCGTCTGGTTTTTGTCCATAACAGTCCATCAGTCATAAATATAAAGTGCGAGTGTCCTCGTCAAATTATCCTTATACCCGAAGTTAAATATTCCAACTAATTGGGGACTTAAACTGTAACAAGATTTTAATACTTTGTTTAATAATTACACCAGGATGTCGACTGAGTGTAACTCAAGGTTTTAATACTCTGTTAACAATTATGCCAAGTGTCCTTGTACATAATTTCACCCCTGTTTTAATAATTCTAGTGGCTATTAATCTATTCCCGTGTCCGGTTAAATGAACGATTATTCGTACATATAAATATCCCGGACACGCATATCCCGCCCATCGTGTCCGATCGAGTGTATATGGTTATTTATAGGGACGTCCAATTGTAAATCTTTATATTAAAATTAACAAACTATCATTTAGTTAAAAAAATATAAAGCCTATTAATAGCCCATAGTCTAATTTCCACAAGTGTCGTTCTTTTGTCCAAACCCCAATTATGGTACAAAGCCCAATTACCCAATTTTAGTAATTAGCCCAACATCATGATTACTTCGTTTTAAATAAGCATAATAATAACTTAGCTACGAGACATTAAATTAAAAAGGTTGAACATAACTTACAATGATTAAAAATAGCGTAGCGTTACACGAACAGAATTTTGACTTACACCCTTACAACATTCGCTAACATACCCTTATTATTAGGATTTAAAATTAAAATTAAAATATAAATATAAATATAAATATAAATATTACGTATAGATATAGAGAGATTGATATCTTGGATAATAAAAATGATCAGAATTCGTTGGGTTTTATAGGGATTTTCGTATTTGGCTGCTCCGTGAGTCGCGGCATTTTTGGCCTCCATACTCCGCAACTCGCGGAGTTCGTAATTCCAGCTCACAAAGGTTTGTCTTTTAATTTGCCGACATTTTATAAATATATTATAATATATATATAAATTTTAAGAATTAATTATATATTATATTATATTTATATACATAGTTAACTTGTAATTTTTAGTCCGTTGCGTCGAGCGTTGAGAGTTGACTCTGGTCCCGGTTCCGGATTTTCGAACGTCCTTGCGTGCAATTTAATATCTTGTACTTTGCGTTTTGAATCTTGTACTCTTGTAATTTCGAGACGTTTCTTATCAATAATTGGAACCTCTTTGATTGTATTTTGTACTTTTGAGCTTTTTGGACCTTTGCGTCTTCAATTCGTCGAATCTATCTTTTGTCTTCACCTTTTAATATTTAAACGAATATCACTTGTAAATAGAACAATTGCAACTAAAAGCTTGTCTTTCTTGGGGAATAATGCTATGAAATATATGTTCGTTTTTAGCATTATCAAATATTCTCACACTTGATCGTTGCTTGTCCTCAAGCAATATAGTCTTGAAATACCAGAATCACTTCTTTATTCTTCACACTTTGTACATAAATGATTTCTATACGGCGGTATAAACAATGGTAGTAACGATATGGTTTACAGTCCCACATGACTATAAAATTTAGATCCATTAAGGAAATTGGATCTTTATGAAAACATTTGATCTTTTGAAAATTAAATCTAGCTTTTACCCTAGATAAGTTTTCCGGAATAACCCTTCACCGGTGTTTGCAAAATATTTTTGTGGGTTTGGTGGGTTTCAGATTTGAAAATTTTAGCTCAAAACTTGCGGTTTTGTGTCACCCACTTGCTAACCTTGTATTAGGAAAGCAGCACGTCCAGTATACTTGCTCCGTATATTACCTTTCGGTAAACTACCGTCCGGTTGTAAAGAAAAGCGTTGAACAAGCAACTGTTAAGGCAATGTCCCCTGACATGCTTTTAATTATGGTCTATAACGTGTCGGACGCAATTACTATCCTTGGTAGGAGCAATAGTAAAGCTCAGCCTTATGATTTTTCGGTCTGGCACAAGGTCCTGTCTTTGACCATGCTATGCAACCACCGTTCTTACGGTTGACACCCGATTTAGTTCAGGTGACCTAATTAATTCCAGGTGAATTCCTAGGATTTTACGTTCAATGGTAATGAACGCATTGTAAATGGGTTTTCAGAAAACAAATCGGTTTATAATTTGATCAAAATATTTTCTTGTTCAAGCTCGAGTTTAGATATCATTGAATTCCATGAGTTTGTAATTCTCAATCTTTAAGGTCAATCTCAAGGATTGAGTAATATCAGGCTTAAAAGCTGATTTTTAATCTTTAAGGAGATTATCCTTTCTGGGGATCTGATTCATTAGTCTTATCAAGCTAATTTGCACGGTGCCCCCCATTGTACGAGATACATCCTTCTCATGGTTAGGATAAATCTGACCACTTGGCGACCCTGTTTTATGCTGAGGTCCGTGGATTTCCTGCTGATTTTAGTGATGACTTTTCTAGATTTTTCGTCAACCTACAGCTGGTCTGGACGACAACTTCCTGACCTAAATCAAGAAGCGCGTTTCTTTTTTGGAAGACTTTACTTCCTTTTAATGATGGAATTGATTCATCGTGTAGATCCATCTCTTCTTTTCTTTCATCGGGTAAAATAGTTTAGTTTAGTCCAAAGCAAAAGTATTTTCAGTTATTTGTTACAGAAATATGTGACATATGTTTAAGATAACTTGGTAATTTTTCCCACACTTGGCTTTTATTTTCCTTTTTATTGTCCTCTATTCCATTTTAAATGAATTCTAACATTTTGGTTTGTTTCTCAATTTATGTCCTTTCCAAGGTAACAATAGTTTCGGTGTTAACACCTAGTTTTATCGTTCATAAATATGAATAAACATGATTTTGAGTTCATTTAATTGAAAATTTTAAAATTTTTTACTAGAATTGGGTAGTCAGTATATAAGAGTAGGGCTGTTCTTTATTATCAGAGAGCACTAGATTCTAATACAACTACTACTTTACTACTATTTCTAATGGTAACCAAGTGTATAAAGTAAAAATTTTAAAATCCGAAAGAATTTAACCCCTTCCCACACTTAAGATCTTGCAATGCCCTCATTTGCAAGAAATCAGTAACAATTTAAATTATTGAGGGTGATTTGTGTGAAAATGATTAAATTTTACCAAAGTTTTCAAACATATTGGCGTTTGTTTGCTGAATGATAAATGGTGCATATCATTTGTTCATTCCGTCTTGTTGTTATATCACATTTATTTTGCATCTTGTCGTCAAAATTAGTTGCTTTTGCTGAACTTAATGCCAGTCTTTGAAAATGCGTTGTTTTACCCTGTTGTGTATATAAAATAAACTGCAAACATATATACATATTTTTGAAGTTTGGTATATTACCCCACATTCAAAAATTATTAAAATCTAATAATAAAATTTAGAAAATTATAAAAACTAATACAAATCCAACATAAGTATTAAATGTATCAACATTACAAATTATAAAATAAATAAAACTAAGTAGACTAGGGATGATACTGATACCAGTAGGGGTTCTATGCATAACCATATGTGTTATAAAATGCTTCGGCTGGGTTATACGTAGGATACGGTGGTTGGATCTCTATAGACCAGGGAGGGAATATGGGCGATGGAGTAGGAATATAGTTTCTACCTATATGTTGGAAATAAGCTATGATTTGGTTTTGATGAACTTGCCAATCTTCAAATGCTCAATGTCTAGCATTTTCATACTCTTGTGAAGCTATAAACCTTTGCATTTCTGCCATTTCATTTCCCCCTCCTACATTACCTTGCTATTGGTTTCTCTCAACCTGTGGATGTCTACCATTATATCGTGATGTGGCGTTATTTCGCCTCTTCAAAACTTTCGCACCATGGTATACATTTAAACCTATTGTATCTCGGGGTTCTGGTTCTTCGATTAGTAATCCCCCCTGACTTATATCCACACCGAGATATTCAGCAATCAAAGTAATAAATATACCACCTCCTATTATTCTATGCGGTCTCATTCCCCTAACCATAGCTGATAAATAATAACCCATACAATAAGGTATACTTACAGCGCTTTGTGGGTCTCGAATACACATGTGGTAAAACAAATCCTGTTCATTTACCTTTTCCTTGTTCTTACCTCGTTGTGTAATCGAATTGGCTAAAAACCTATGAATTACTCTTAATTCAGCTCTATCTATATCCAAATAAGAGTAATTTCCCCCTTTAAATCGGTGATGGCTAGTCATTTGACTCCATACACCATGCGTATCAAAATTTTCATCTATCTTCCTACCGTTCAATATCAACCCTCTACAATCGGCAGATGCTAACTCCTCAGGCGTACGTATACGTAAAGCCTGAGCCATGTCTAGTAAAGACATGTGGCGCATCGAACCTCCTAACAAAAATCTAATAAAAGATCGATCGGTTAAACTAGCTACCCGATCATTTAATTCTATACTACACAACAATTCTTCACACCATACTTTATATACAGGTCTACGCATGTTGAATAACCGTACCCAATCGTTAAAAGTAGAATTACCATACCTCTGTGCAAGTAATTCCCTAATTGGCCCGGCCAATTCTACAGCTTCTAATGGTCCCCATTCTATGACCCTAGGTACTTCAACAGCTTTAGAATGAAGAGTATGCAAACCCCTTTGGTATTTTGGATAATCTATCCAAAGTCTGTCAAATCTCAGGTTCGGGTGCAAATCTTTCAAGTGCATATCAGAAAATGTCATGACTGGATGAGGTATATCTTGTTTGTAGTAGTTATCCACCTCCTGTTGTTCCGTATTCTTAGCAGGAGCATTGCGAGCTTGGGATGAAGATTCACCCCTTTCAGTCTGCAAAACACATCAAACACAATTTTTGTGCATCCAAATATGCATTAGTGTCAGCAAAATCATCAATCAAAATAATTACAATGACATGTTTAATTTATATCAAACTTAAGCTCATTTTCATATTTTCATCAAATCTACACTTTTTCAAATAAGCATATACGAAAATGTTCGCCAAGTTCATAAGCATTCAACTCAAATAACATGTCAAAATAATCATCACTAGCAATTAAACAAGTTTCAAATGGCATTATCTCTCAAAAATCAAGTTCATGAATTTTAGTCTTGAAAAAGTCCACTTTAATTCTCAAAATCATGTTTAGGCTCAAAGTTTGGATTATTTAACTACCTAAACATGTTACACTACTTAATTTAGCAACAATTCATGACAAAAATCGGCCATAACCTGTTTATATCAAAAAGCCCCAAATTTGCTCAAGAACACAAACCCTAGATTACTCAAAATTTGAAGTTTAAGGCTTCTAATCATGTTAAATAGCATCAATCTAGGTTATACAAGCATAATACATAAACAATTTAAGCATAATTACACTAAAAAGCATCAAAATCAAATTGGGTATAAAATTGCTCAAGAACACTAATTTTCGGATTAAATGGTGTTTAGGTGTAGAAATTTACCGTTTTTCTTGAGTAATTCCTTGATAGCATCCTTCTCAACATGATTTTAGTAAAAGATTTGATGATTAACGGTCAAAAATTGCGAATTTGGTGTGTGTTTTTCGGGTTTTTTCGGGTTTATTTCGCAGTTTATTTTTGTGTTGTAGTGTGTGGACTGAGCTGATTACGTTTTTATTTTTTCTGGGTTTTGGTCCCTCCGCGAGTCGCGGTGTTTGACCCTTCAAACTCAGCGAGTCGCGGAGTTTGTATTTTTTTTTATATATATATATCTTATACTAATTAAAACAATTAAGTAATTAATTTTAAAATTTTGTTTCCCTTGTTATTTAGGGCGAGGTCGTTTCGGATCGATGTCCTAGTCCGTCCTTCCACAAAATTTTAAAATTTGTCTTTTTGTAGCGATTGTTTTAAAAGCTAAGATTTTTAGGTTTTTTTTTAATATTTTTGGCATACTTTAATTTAATAAGATTAAAAATAATGATAATAAAAGTTCTCGTCCCTCCCTCGGGTAAAGCAATTTCGGTTCAATGACCTAGTCTTCAACTTACGACGAATTTTAAAAATCATATTTTTAACTTAATGAGATAAAGTAAATTTTTATTTTTAAATTCACATAAAACTTAAAATAAAAATACATAAAATTCAAAATTAATATTAAAAATTCACACCAAACTTAAAATTTGAAATGCATAAAATTAAAAATTCTTATTTTAAAAATTAAAAATTCACACCAAACTTAATTTAAAAATTCATATTATAAAATCACACCAAACTTATATTATATTTTTCAAATATTTACAATTTTAAATATATTATTTTTACAAAGTTTACAATATTAATTTAAGATTTATATATTAATTTTTAAAAAAAAATGGTAAAAATAAAATTAAAAATCTTTTTGGCTTTTTATCCCACTTTAATCAATCAAATATTATCAAAAATATGCGCCCCTCTTTTCGGTAAAGTAATTTCGGTTCCAAGACCTAATTTAACTCATGACGAATTTTTGAAATATTTTGGGTTGATTGATTAAAGATATTTATACCTTAAGAATAAACGTTAAATTTCGCAGTGATGTAATAAATTTTTGAATGATATCAATAATTTCGGTCGCCAAACCTAATTTTATTCAATACCAATTTAATACTTTATAGCGAACAAATTGGCGTTTATTATCAAAAGGTTAAAAATAAAAACAAAAAAACTGTACAGACTTACCTGTGAGATAGTATTCTTAGTTATACGATCTATCCCATTCATAAGATAGTCGGTTTAATTGGTTTTCCATGGCTACATAGGCGTAACTTCGAGCATTCAGTGTTTTTTCTTCTAAACATATAAACAGTCCGTCTCTGCATAAAGTAACAAATTCGGTATTTGAATAGGTTTGATTATTTGAACATTTACCTCCATGTGACCATTTTCTGCATTTGTGACATCTTTCAAGGTGTCTTGCTCTTCTTTTCGCTGCGGATTTTGATTTTCCTTTACCAAATTGTAACTTATTATCTTCGCATCTGGATTCTTTTCTTACTCCGTCCAATCTTTATCTGATTACTGATACTATTTCACTCGGAAGTGTGTCATTATTACGTTTAGTGATCAAAGCGTGTAGCATTAGACCATGGTTTAGTTCACAGGCAGTCTTCATTTCCTTAAAAAAATTCAGAATGGGGGGAGAAGACTAGTTCTTTAGGGTCTGCTAGGGAAAGACCATTCAGGTTCCATTTTCGAGAACTACACGAAAACAGACAATCTAACTCTAACAGAAATACATATTATCCTTTAAAGACTTGATTCTCCCCACACTTAGTTAGCTGTGGTATCGAAATTGTGATTAACTTCGTTGTCAACTTCCATTGGACTATCTATGTAGTGTTTAACTCTGTGACCATTAACTTTAAATTCAATCCCATTTGAATTTATTAATTCTACTGTTCCGTATGGGAAAACTCTTTTGACTATGAATGGTCCAGACCATCTTGATTTCAATTTTCCAGGAAATAGCTTGAATCGTGAATTGAAAAGAAGAACTCTGTCTCCTTCTTTAAATTCTTTTAAACTTCTGATTCTTTTATCATGCCATTTCTTCGTTCTTTCTTTATAGATTAACGAATTTTCGTATGATTCATGTCTTAATTCTTCTAATTCATTTAGTTGACTTAATCGTAGACGTCCAGCTTCATGTATATAAAGATTACATGTCTTCAAAGCCCAAAATGCTTTGTGTTCAATTTCTACTGGAAGTTGACATGCTTTTCCATAAACAAGTCTAAAAGGTGTGGTTCCAATTGGAGTTTTGTAGGCTGTTCTAAAAGCCCAGAGTGCATCCTCCAATTTAATGGACCATTCCTTCGGATTTGATCCTACGGTTTTCTCTAGAATACGTTTTAAAGCTCGGTTGGTATTTTCAACTTGTTCACTTGTTTGCGGATGATATGCGGTGGAGATTTTATGAGTTACTCCATATCTTTTAAGAACTTTCTCAAGTTGATTATTACAGAAATGAGTACCCCGATCACTTATTAAAGCTTTCGGTGTTCCAAACCTTGCAAAAAGACGGTTTAAAAAGTTGACTACAACTCGTGCATCATTAGTTGGGAGAGCTTGTGCTTCCGCCCATTTAGATACGTAATCAATGGCTACGAGAATATAGAGATTATTATGAGATTTTGGAAATGGACCCATAAAGTCAATACCTCAAATGTCAAATACTTCACATACTTGTATGACATTTTGTGGCATTTCATCACGTTGACTTATTTTTCCGGCCCTTTGACATGCATCACAGGATTTGCAAAGAAGGTGTGCGTCTTTGTAAATTGTAGGCCTATAGAATCCAGCTTCATAAACTTTTCATGCTGTTAATTGAGGCCCATAATGCCCTCCTGTTGGTCCTGTGTGACAATGGTTTAAAATTTTACTAGCTTCATCTCCGAATACACATTGGCGTATTATTCCATCTGGAAAACTTTTAAAAAGATGTGGATCTTCCCAGAAATAGTGTTTTATATCACTAAAGAATTTCTTTCGTTTTTGGTACGACAATCCTTTTTCAAGGAATCCACAAACTAAGTAATTTGCATAGTCTGCAAACCATGGAATATCATTATAATCTATCTTCAATAGATATTCATCAGGAAAGTTGTCTTGTATGGCCGATTCATTTAGAACTTCTAATTCGGGATTTTCAAGACGAGAAAGATGATCAGCGGCGAGATTTTCTGCTCCTCTTTTATCTCGGATTTCAATATCGAATTCTTGTAAGAGTAATATCCAGCGGATTAATCTTGGTTTAGCATCTTGTTTCGAAAATAGGTATCTAAGAGCAGAATGGTCGGTATAGACCACCGTTTTAGCTAGAACGAGATATGATCGAAATTTGTCAAAAGCAAAGACAATAGCAAGGAGTTCTTTTTCAGTAGTTGTATAATTTGTTTGTGCTTCTTGTAACGTCTTACTAGCATAATATATAGGTTGAAATCGTTTTTCAATCCTTTGTCCTAAAACGGCTCCCATTGCAAAATCACTTGCATCGCACATTAATTCAAACGGTAGATTCCAATTTGGTGTTATCATGATCGGCGCATTAGTGAGTTTCTCTTTAAGAATATTAAAAGATTTGATACATTCATCTGAAAAGATGAATGGAGCATCCTTTTCTAGGAGTTTATTCATAGGAGTGGCAATATTAGAAAAATCTTTTATGAAACGTCGGTAAAAACCGGCATGCCCTAGAAAACTCCTAACTCCTTTAACATTGGTGGGATGTGGAAGTTTAGCAATTACATCTACTTTAGCTCTATCCACTTCAATTCCTTCTTTTGAAATTTTATGACCAAGAACGATGCCTTCTTTAACCATAAAATGGCATTTCTCCCAATTAAGAACTAGATTTGATTGTTCGCATCTAATAAGCATTCGTTGAAGATTAGCTAGACATGTTTCAAATGTATCACCGAAGACTAAAAAGTCATCCATGAAAACTTCCATGCATTCTTCTATCATGTCGTGAAAAATCGCCATCATACACCTTTGAAAGGTTGCAGGGGCGTTGCAAAGTCCAAATGGCATGCGTTTGTAAGCAAAAGTACCATAAGGGCACGTGAATGTGGTTTTCTCTTGATCTTCGGGTGCTATTGGAATTTGAAAATATCCGGAAAATCCATCTAGAAAACAATAGTAACTATTTCCGGCTAATCTTTCCAACATTTGATCAATGAAAGGTAAGGGAAAGTGATCTTTTCTGGTGGCGTCATTTAATTTTCTATAATCAATACACACACGCCATCTTGTTACAGTCCTAGTAGGAATAAGCTCATTTTTCTCATTTGTAATGACAGTCATGCCACCCTTCTTAGGCACGCATTGAACTGGGCTTACCCATGGACTATCAGAAATTGGATATATCAAACCTGCATCTAGCAGTTTAATAATTTCTTTCTTAACTACATCTTGCATATTAGGATTTAGTCTTCGTTGGCGTTGCACATACGTTTTATAACCTTCTTCCATAAGGATTTTATGTGTGCAATACGAAGGACTTATTCCTTTAATATCATTAATCTTCCATGCAATGGCTGGTTTATGAGCTTTTAACACAGAAATGAGTTGTGATTTCTCATTTTCAGTAAGAGAAGACGATATTATTACAGGTAATTCAGATTCACCATGTAAATAAGCGTATTCCAAATGGTTTGAAAGTGGCTTTAACTCTAATTTCGGAGGTTCTTCTATCGATGATTTATATCGATATCTGTCTTCTTCTTTTAGCATTTGAATTTCTTCTGTTGTTGGTTCATATCCATTAGCTATAAGTGTAGCTAATATTTCAGCTTCATTAATTGGTTCAGTTCCTTCTCCTAAAGAACATTCTCCTGTTCCTTGTAATTCTGGAAATTCTTCTAATAATTCTGCATGTGCATCTATAGTTTGAATATAATAACATGTATCATCTGCAGATTGTGGTTGTTTCAGTGCTCTATCAACTGAAAAGGTAACACTCTCGTCTTCTATACTTAGGGTCAATTTCTTACCGAACACGTCTATCATTGCTTTAGCCGTGTGTAAGAATGGTCTTCCTAATATGAGAGGAACTTGAGAATCTTCTTCCATGTCCAGAACAACAAAATCTACTGGAAATACTAAAGTACCAACTTTAACTAGCATGTTCTCCATTATCCCTCTAGGATATTTTATTGATCGATCGGCTAGCTGTATGCTTATTCTGGTTGGTTTCAATTCTCCAAGGTCTAGTTTAGCGTATAGTGAATACGGCATTAGATTTATACTAGCACCTAAGTCTGCTAATGCTTCTATTGAACTAAGACTACCCAGAAAACATGGAATTGTGAAACTTCCTGGATCAGATAATTTTCCTGGTATCTTATTCAACAGCACTGCTGAACAATTAACATTCATAGTAACAGCCGAGAGTTCTTCCATTTTCTTTCTATTTGAGATTAGATCTTTCAAAAATTTAGCATATCTAGGCATTCCTGAAATCACATCAATGAAAGGAAGATTTACATTTATCTGTTTAAACATATCCAAGAATTTGGATTACTCGGCTTCAAGTTTCTCTTTCTTCATTTTACTCGGGTAAGGAAGTGGTGGTTGGTATGGTATAACATAAGGTTTAGCCTTAACTGTGTTATCTTCATTAACCTTTTCAACTACCGGTTCTTTTTCCTTATCTTGATCAGGTTGTGGTTCTTGTGGAGTAGGAATAGCTTCATCAGAAGTTACAGGTATTTCAGGTGGTTTAAGTGTTGTACCACTTCTTGTGATAATAGCTTTAGCTGTTTCATTCCGGGGGTTAGCATTTGTATCACTAGATAAACTTCCCGGTTTTCTTTCACCTATTAACCTTGCTAGGTTACTTACTTCTTGTTCCAAATTTTGAATAGAAGCTTGCTGATTTCTAAATGCTTGAGCATTTTGTTCATTTGTTTGTTTTTGAGATGTGAAAAACTGCGTTTGAGTTTCAACTAGCTTCGTCATCATATCTTCTAAATTTGGCTTTTTATCATCGGTTTGTTGTGGTGGTTTGTTTTGAAAATTAGGTCTTTACTGATTGTAATTATTGTTGGACACTTGTTGATTGCTAGGACCTTGTTGGTTGTTGTATGAAATATTTCGGTTATAATTCTGATTTTGATTGTAGATCGGTCTTGGCGGTTGATAATTATTCTGATAATTATTTCCAGGCCTTTGGTTTATGTATGAAATATTCTCTCTTTGTTCCATTGTTAATTCAATACTAAGACAATCTTTTGTCAAATGTGGTCCTCCACACTGCTCACAACTAATTCGTATTGAGTGTATATCCATAGTCATCTTTTCCATTCATCTCTCGACAGCATCTATCTTTGCGGAAATGGAATCTAAGTCATGGCTAGAATCGGCTCTAGCTGCTTTAGATGATCTAACGATATCTTTTTCTTGGTGCCACTCATGTGAGTGGGAAGCAGTGTTATCAATAATTTTATAAGCATCAGTTTCGGTTTTCTTCATAATGGAACCACCAGCTTCTATATCGATGTCTTTTCTTGTAGTGATGTCGCATCCTTGGTAGAATATTTGTACTATTTGACAGGTGTCTAAACCATGTTGCGGACATCCTCTTAATAATTTTCCAAATCTTGTCCACGCCTCATATAGAGTTTCATTTGGCTTCTGTGTGAACGTAACAATTTCTCCTTGAAGTCTTACGGCTTTAGATGCCGGAAAGAATTGTTTAAGAAATTTTTCAACTAAAACGTCCCATGTATCAATCGCCCCTTCAGGTAACGATTCCAACCAATCTTTGGCTTCTCCTTTTAAAGTCCAGGGAAATAACATGAGATATATCTGTTCATCCTCAACTTCTCTTATTTTAAATAGAGTGCAGATCCTATTAAAGGTACGAAGATGTTCATTTGGATCTTCCTTCGGTGCACCACTAAATTGGCATTGATTAGTCACCATGTGTAGAATTTGTCCTTTGATTTCATAATCTGGCGCATTAATGTCTGGATGAGTAATTGCGTGACCTTGGCCAGTGCGTTTATCTCTCATTCGGTCTTCCATACTTAAAGGTTCCAGATTCTCCATAATTGAATTTGTTGAATCCGAATCACTAGAGGATTCTGATTTAATGGTTCGTTCCTCAACAATCTCTGTTTGAATGATTGGTGGTTCCGGAGAAAAATTTAATGGTTCAGGATCTATGAATCGTCCCTGAATATTCTCCGGATTCTCAATTGTGAGGTCGGGTTCAAAAAAAGGATAATCGGAAATTTGAACTGGAGTACTTGGTCGACTGGATGACGATTCTAAAGAAAAATCAACGGCGGTAATATTTGCTAAATGTCTTGATCTAGTTACAGGTGGTGAACGTACAAAAGGTGGTGAACGTCTTGCTCGGTGCATTCACTGAATATCCTATTAGTTTTTAAAAAGAAAGAAAAATTATATAAGTTATCCAATTAATAGACTTTTCTGATTTTGCTCACGTTTCGAATAGCCAAAAGATGCAGCAGAGGGGCAGGATTCGTTTGGTCTCAATATAATTGAGGACTGTTTAGCTCCAATAACCCGGTCCACGTACAAATCCAACTATTACTACGAACCAGAAAATTTTGATGTCTATCAATTTAACCACTTAAAATAAATTTTCGTAATTTTAAGAAATTTAGATAAGAAGTAGAATAAAAAATCTATGTCCTAAAAACTAGAATAGCGAGAAATAAGAAAGAAAAAGAGCGTGTCGTAAAAAGATCGAAAAATAAAAATAAGAAAGAAAAAGAGTGACTTATAGAACTTAAAAACACTCGACTAACCCAACCTTATTACTATCACTAACTTAAAATTATAATCGCAAATTGAGATTACTAATTGGAATGATAATTGATACATAGGTAAAAGGTGTCTAAAAATATTAAAGCTTACAAGAAAAACTATATCCCAAATGGCAATAACTTAAAAAGAAACTAAAACTTAAAAAGGCGTCGCAAAATTCTAAAGTACCTAAATCTTAGTCTAAAGAAAAAGCACTTAAGGAATTTTACGGCAAAGTCTAAAAATCTAGAAGTAAAAAATAATTATGGCAATAACTTAGTTTAAAACTAAAAATTAACGAAAAATACAAATATTACGCTAAAACAATTAAAAAGAGAGAAAATATAAAAATATACAAAAAGTTGTAAAAAGTACAATTTTTATAAAAATATTATTTATTTATTAAAACTAGTAATTTTACATTAATTAAACTAATTTAACTAAATATATAAATTAAATAAAAAGAAACTTAAAACAAATTATAATAATAATAAGTAATTAGGGTTAATAATAATAATAGTTAATAATTACCCCGTATTTAATGCCTGATTAGGGTTTCTGTCGGCGTGTCAGAGTGTCTCCGCGAGTCGCGGTATTCGAAGCTGCAAACTCCGCGAGTCGCGGGGTTCCAATTTTCAGATGACAGGTTGATTAAAATTCGACGCGTTTTTTTTTTTTTTTATATTCTGTTTTATATTTTCTGTTTAAATAAAAATATTTATATAATAAAACTTATATTTAAAAACTAAAATAAAAATAGAACTACTTTATAATTTTAAAAATATCTTAAAAATAGATTTATATATATATTAAATTTTTTTTCGGTTTTTTTTATGTTTTAAATAAAAATATTTAAAAAAAACGTATATTTTTATAAAATAAAAATAAAGAAACTTTATAAAACTTAAATATTTAACAAAATCTTAAAAAATATATAAATTTTTGTTTTCTTTTTATATTTTCGAATAATTAAAAACGTATTTTTACAAAAGTGAATTTTAATAAAACTAAACTAAAAATAAAAATCTTTTTTTTTTTAAAAATTTAGCGTTACGCTTCCGGCTTTTAAGCTAGATTGTTCCCCGGCAGCGGCACCAAAAATATACTTGATGTCGTGCGAGGTGTATATAAAATAGCTTTATATTTTACAAGGAAATACTATTAAATACGATACACTTTTACACAAGATATTTATTTATTTATAGAATGGATATACTTAAACCTTGCTACAACACTTATAGGCAGTGTACCTAATCGTACAGTAGTGTAGTTTTTAGTAAGTCCGGTTCGTTCCACAGGGAAAATCTTTAAACAAAGCTTAACGCTATATTAGTTTACTTTTATAAAAATACAAATATATATATATAATAATATTATTATTATAAAGGGGGGTTTTTACCGTTTAATGACCGGTTTGTCGATTTTAAAACTTTAGTCGCAGTTAAAACCAAATGTAAAATAATAAATAAATACAAGACTTAATTTAAAGCGTAAAGTAAATAACGATAATGAGATTACGATAAATGAAAGTGCGATAAAATAAACTTGCAATAATTAAAAAGTACGATAATTAAAAGTGCAATTAAATACAATAATAATAAAAATGTGATAATTAGAAGTGCAATTAAATATAAAATAAAGGAAATTAAATATGAAATAAAAGAATTATGTTTATTTAAACTTCCGTAATCATGATGTTTGACGTGTTGATTTTAGTTTTATGCCCATGGGTTAATTGTCCTTTGTCCTGGATTATTTAATATGTCCGTCTGGTTTTTGTCCATAACAGTCCATCAGTCATAAATATAAAGTGCGAGTGTCCTCGTCAAATTATCCTTATACCCGAAGTTAAATATTCCAACTAATTGGGGACTTAAGCTGTAACAAGATTTTAATACTTTGTTTAATAATTACACCAGGATGTCGACTGAGTGTAACTCAAGGTTTTAATACTTTGTTAACAATTATGCCAAGTGTCCTTGTACATAATTTCACCCCTGTTTTAATAATTCTAGTGGCTATTAATCCATTCCCGTGTCCGGTTAAATGAATGATTATTCGTACATATAAATATCCCTCCCATCGTGTCCGATCGAGTGTATATGGTTATTTATAGAGACGTCCAATTGTAAATCTTTATATTAAAATTAACAAACTATCATTTAGTTAAACAAATATAAAGCCCATTAATAGCCCATAGTCTAATTTTCACAAGTGTCGTTCTTTTGTCCAAACCCCAATTATGGTACAAAGCTCAATTACCCAATTTTAGTAATTAGCCCAACATCATGATTACTTCGTTTTAAATAAGCATAATAATAACTTAGCTACGAGACATTAAATTAAAAAGGTTGAACATAACTTACAATGATTAAAAATAGCGTCGCGTTACACGGACAGAATTTTGACTTACACCCTTACAACATTCGCTAACATACCCTTATTATTAGGATTTAAAATTAAAATTAAAATTAAAATATAAATATAAATATAAATATTACGTATAGATATAAGAGATTGATATCTTGGATAATAAAAATGATCAGAATTCGTTGGGTTTTATAGGGATTTTCGTATTTGGCTGCTCCGCGAGTCGCGGCATTTTTGGCCTCCATACTCCGCAACTAGCGGAGTTCGTAATTCCAGCTCACAAAGGTTTGTCTTTTAATTTGCCGACGTTTTATAAATATATTATAATATATATATTAATTTTAAGAATTAATTATATATTATATTATATTTATATACATAGTTAACTTGTAATTTTTAGTCCGTTGCGTCGAGCGTTGAGAGTTGACTCTGGTCCCGGTTCCGGATTTTCGAACGTCCTTGCGTGCAATTTAATATCTTGTACTTTGCGTTTTGAATCTTGTACTCTTGTAATTTCGAGACGTTTCTTATCAATAATTGGAACCTCTTTGATTGTATTTTGTACTTTTGAGCTTTTTGGACCTTTGCGTCTTCAATTCGTCGAATCTATCTTTTGTCTTCACCTTTTAATATTTAAACGAATATCACTTGTAAATAGAACAATTGCAACTAAAAGCTTGTCTTTCTTGGGGAATAATGCTATGAAATATATGTTCGTTTTTAGCATTATCAATCAACCTCAACCCTGTATAGCTAACTCGAACATTACTGCATATAGAGTGTCTATGGTTGTTCCCAAATAATATATATAGATGGGTCGATATGATATGTCAAAACATTGTATACGTGTCTATGGTATCCCAAGATTACATAATATATGTTAGAATACATGTATAATACAATATAAGTATAACACCCCTGATTTTTTTTTTTAAGTCACAGCGGAAACTTGTTTATTAAATCTGATACATATATATATAAGACACTTGTACTATATTTTATTTACATCGTATCATTTATTTAAAGTCCATTACATATATTAAAAACTGGGTGTTACGTTAAAACAACTACACTAGTAACAAAAGACGCGACATCAGAGTTTCGACTTGTCAAACATATCTTCCAGCATCTCATCTTCACCCTGATATCTAACATACAACAGAACTTAACCTGCAAAGGGTGGAAATGTGGGGGGATTAGCACAACTGCTAAGTGAATAGAATCTATCTAACGGATCAAGTCTAAGCATCAATCCCGCAACCATATAAAAGTATGCTAACGTCCTAACAGCATACAAACAAAGACAACGACAATATGAGGATCGGCGGCTTGTACGAGCACACGACTCCTAGTTGATCGGGCTAGAGTCTACCGATAGTCCTCGCTACTCGATTCACAATATAGTCATTCGGACGCAGGGGATGCGTCATTCAAACTATACTCCACAATCAGTAGCCTTTGGACCCAACCTCCCCAGGCTCGGTTGACCTCATACGGACTCTAACCTCCCTAGGCTTGGTTATGAGTCCCTAGCCTCCCCAGGCCCGGCTGGCGTCAAACACAGTGCACATAATATCACACAATATCATCAACATGTAATAATTCACTAACATGTTAACCATTATCTAAACATGGCAATCAGATATCTAATCATGGCAATCGGATATAACCACAGTCTAATAAAATAGAGTAAACGACAGTAGCGCGGCTTGCTACTCAAACTCTATCCTTAGATAGACCCACTCACCGATTGTCAGCTAAACTCGGTAGTCTAATGTCACCGAGTCTTCTCCTCGCCTGTATCACCTGTTATGGATGTTAAAGAAGCAAGAAATCCGAATATGAGCTTGTAATTAATCATCATCTTCAACAAAAATCAAAGAACTAGGGTTTATGGTGTTGGGGTTCGATGGGAACGAAGAGAGAGAAAAGGAAGACCAAGTTCTGTAACTAAAATAAAAACAAGGGTCGGTTTTAGTCTTTAAATGGGTATTAAATCCCATTCCTTATAAAACACGGGTATTTACCTGATTACTGAAACACAACACACTTCGTTCAGTAGCCCAAACGAAGTCCAAAATTGATAAATAAAATATTTATGTGACCCTTGTCATAAAACGCACCCACTAGACTAGTAATTAATTGAAAAAACTTAATTAATTAATTCATTAAAATGTTCTTTAAAATACGAAACAGACAAAAAGTCCAAAAAGGTAAATTCTAACTAATATCGTCATCAGGATGTTACAAATCTACCCCCCTTAAAGAGATTTCGTCCTCGGAATCTGGTCAACAAAGGCCATGGGTACTACAAACCACCACAACGGGTACAACTAGACCTAAGTCATAACATGTCTTACGGTTATATGCCTTACAAAGCTCGGTCCATTCTCGTAGGTCAAAAGCTAACTCACTGGTCCAAAGTCAAACACACCGTCTGCTAAGACTACCGCCAAACGGTCAAGACTCGTTATACGTTGATCTGCAAGTTTACTTACATTACACGATATCTGAATCATTCCTCGCACACTTTAGTCTAGATTACAGTCTTCACCACTTGCAAAAGTAATTAAATACTGAAAACATGCCGCTATCTAATAACTGAACAAGTCTAATTCCGCCCGAATTACAAACTTGATATGTCATCAATCTTACGAATTACCACCAAAATTCCACCTCAAGTCTAAGTTCTACACACTAACCTCTCGAGTCACCACTAATGACCCACTACATTATATCTATCACTCATGATTTGGGGTTATCCCCGTGTCACCGTTCATCGAATTTCCCAAATTAACTCAATCTAAAACACTGATTAATGGCTATCATTTACCTTAGAACACACAAACTTAGCAACTTTCATCACCACGGTATCGCTAAGTCATCCCGGATTACACTAAGTTACCCAAATTCCGTAATTTAATACCCGTTTCAAACCTGATATTTAAGAATTTCGTTGAGATTCGCTCAATCATGCCGATGTTCACTCACTAATTCATTGACTAAATGGCATTCATGGTCCACTTATTCATCGTAAAACCGCTTACTAACACAGTTGCAAGTCAAATCTAATGACTAAATCATGAATCCCGAGTATAGAATAACCTTCATCCTATACCGGGAGTAATTGTCTACTGGTCTTTTCCCTCAAGTAACTTTAATTCATGCACCCGACATCGCTAAAGTTACATCATAAAGGTCACCACTCGGTTATGATTCCATCAGAATCCACAATTCAACCTATCTAACCAATAACTTACAAAAAGTCTAGGTACATTACCTCTGTCAGTACCAAGTCAGCAAGGTCAACTTTCGGTCAAAATCCTCCAAAATTCAAAACAGACTATCAATCACTACATCTACTCCGAGTCCTGAAACTACTATATGATTTACCATGATGTATTTCCGTTGGCCAGGCGTAATACATCATCCCAAATCATACCTTCATTTCGGGTATTTCGGAGCAAGACCCTAATCAAATCCGTCAATCCATCGCAGTCATATCTACTCTGATCACTGACAGTTATAAAATCCACTAATAACAAATATATTCTAAACTCAGGGTTTCTAAATTTGTTATCCGATTACAACTATCCTGGCACATTTTCACTGTTCAAATGTACCCAACTAATCCTTCTTTCGCAACACACTAGTAAATTCTGACACTTCTCTCTAAGTCTTATACAGTTACAATACCCCCGATCACGGTATTATCAATTACATCGATTCGTCCTTAAGTAATACTAATCACAAATTCACTCAAAGTCTGACACTCACCCTAGTCTTATGGTCAACTCACACCCAAAATACTCACTCCTCAGTCTGGTCAAAGTCCGTCTCTATCTACTCAAGAGACCAATACAAGAGAACCACCTACATTTACACTCTAAGGACCACACACAAGGTCACGTCTGGCCAAAGAAAGAAAGATAGTTCCGTAGGACAACCGGGTCCTATACAACAACTCCAGTCATACAGGGATACTACAAAGATACTACTGGTCCAGTCACATCTACTGGTTCAGTAACTGTCTATCAAACATGCAGATTATGCCTCATATAGCTACTCAATAGAGTTCGAGTCTCTGGTCAAGATATAAGCGGACTACAACTCTAAAACAGTCCCTTCGGGTCACTACGTGTCCCACCGGTCAACAGTCAACGATAAAGAAAAAGACTTCCTACAAGTCTTGATTCCCACTAACAGATCTGGCATAGCAGCATAAACTAAGTCTGGACTAACAGGCCAATCGCATTCAGGATATCAATCCAATACCTATAGCATGACACTTATTAAAACAATACTAACACGTCAACAGGTTGCACGCATGACAAATAACCTGTCTCAATTAGCATGGCAACCTATTACAATAATTAAGCCACTATGCACTACTAAGCAGGAAACCAGTGTAAGACCATCTAAACAGTTTCCACTATATCAAGCAACAATTGTCTAGCATACATTTCCACATTGACGACTTACTATATGCAACTACATATTACCAACTGTATTATTAAAAATTACAAAGATGTAATAAACACGTACCATGAGTCGAGTCGTCATATTATCACCAGCCTCTGACACATCAAGCATGCTCCAACTGTATCCACTGTGGGTTTCCTTCCCTCTTGTCCGACCACAAGAGCAGAAGATTACCCGACTGAAGAAATCTGTGCCCCAGACCCAGCCCCAGAACTCACACTCCGATCTGTCGAATACTGAAACACTCCGTATCCCATACACTGAGAAATCCAATATATATACTACCTCTGAAAGAACCCAACTTGATGTCTTGATCTGTCATATCACATCTCATAGATATCATCGATAGAATAAATCATATCCCAAGGTAGGGCGACATGTACATATCACCCCCTACCTTTTAAAAAGAACCCGTACCGATCCGTCTTGATTCTTCTACTTGGTTGAGTCCACTAAAATTCCTAGATTACTGACTGATTTAACCTGGATTACCCAAGAGGTCAACTACTCAAATTCTGTCTAGCGGAATCCTTTCCTTTATTATTACTATTATTATTTTATTATTTTTTTTTACTGGTGACGAATGCTTATGTATTAGATAATGGTACTGTTGTCGAGTTATTACTGTGGTTGCATCATCAGTGACTGAGAAATATTACCCAACACAATTTCATCTAAACAGAAACTAAATACCCACCTGACATTGACTAGACCGTCTGATCTGAAGGCACAATATCTGAGTCCACCTACACTTACTGCTCTAACTCATATTACCTGTCATGAACCTTCGGTAACTATCCTTACAACCCTAACATCAGTTTCCGAGATTTTGTACCTGATACACATCTGTACTCTAAAGCTCTGACTGTTCCAGGGGCGTTGGGGGTCATAGCGTCATCGTCACAATCAGCCATACCTGTGCTGCACAACATCTCACGCCAAAGCTTAGTATAACACTAGTTAGTAACTAACAACTAACGTCGTTATACCTATCTCATTCACTTAACCCATCCTTCAAGATATGTTTGACTCGACAGGCGATTTGGGAACATGTCACTTCAGTGAACACGCTGCCAAATCCACGCTCTGATACCAACTTATAACACCCCTGATTTTTTTTTTAAGTCACAGCGGAAACTTGTTTATTAAATCTGATACATATATATAAAAGACACTTGTACTATATTTTATTTACATCGTATCATTTATTTAAAGTCCATTACATATATTAAAAACTGGGTGTTACGTTAAAACAACTACACTAGTAACAAAAGACGCGACATCAGAGTTTCGACTTGTCAAACATATCTTCCAGCATCTCATCTTCACCCTGATATCTAACATACAACAGAACTTAACCTGCAAAGGGTGGAAATGTGGGGGGATTAGCACAACTGCTAAGTGAATAGAATCTATCTAACGGATCAAGTCTAAGCATCAATCCCGCAACCATATAAAAGTATGCTAACGTCCTAACAGCATACAAACAAAGACAACGAAAATATGAGGATCGGCGGCTTGTACGAGCACACGACTCCTAGTTGATCGGGCTAGAGTCTATCGATAGTCCTCGCTACTCGATTCACAATATAGTCATTCGGACGCAGGGGATGCGTCATTCAAACTATACTCCACAATCAGTAGCCTTTGGACCCAACCTCCCCAGGCTCGGTTGACCTCATACGGACTCTAACCTCCCTAGGCTTGGTTATGAGTCCCCAGCCTCCCCAGGCCCGGCTGGCGTCAAACACAGTGCACATAATATCACACAATATCATCAACATGTAATAATTCACTAACATGTTAACCATTATCTAAACATGGCAATCAGATATCTAATCATGGCAATCGGATATAACCACAGTCTAATAAAATAGAGTAAACGACAGTAGCGCGGCTTGCTACTCAAACTCTATCCTTAGATAGACCCACTCACCGATTGTCAGCTAAACTCGGTAGTCTAATGTCACCGAGTCTTCTCCTCGCCTGTATCACCTGTTATGGATGTTAAAGAAGCAAGAAATCCGAATATGAGCTTGTAATTAATCATCATCTTCAACAAAAATCAAAGAACTAGGGTTTATGGTGTTGGGGTTCGATGGGAACGAAGAGAGAGAAAAGGAAGACCAAGTTCTGTAACTAAAATAAAAACAAGGGTCGGTTTTAGTCTTTAAATGGGTATTAAATCCCATTCCTTATAAAACACGGGTATTTACCTGATTACTGAAACACAACACACTTCGTTCAGTAGCCCAAACGAAGTCCAAAATTGATAAATAAAATATTTATGTGACCCTTGTCATAAAACGCACCCACTAGACTAATAATTAATTGAAAAAACTTAATTAATTAATTCATTAAAATGTTCTTTAAAATACGAAACAGACAAAAAGTCCAAAAAGGTAAATTCTAACTAATATCGTCATCAGGATGTTACAATAAGTTAGTTAAGTTATGATTTGTATAGATTTGTTACAAATTTCACGTAGCTACAATAAGTAAAAATATCCAATTTTGTTTTACCCATAACTTCTTCGTTTTAAATCCGTTTTGAGTGATTCAAGTTGCTATGGTTTCATATTGAACTAAAATTTATGAATCTAAACAGAAAATGTATAAGTTTATAGACGGAAATATAAGTTACAAGTCATTTTTGTAAGAGGTAGTCATTTCAGTCGAAAGAACGACGTCTTGATGACCATTTTGAAAAACATACTTCCACTTTGAGTTTAACCATGATTTTTGGATATAGTTTCATGTTCATAAGAAATATCATTTTCCCAGAAGAACAACTTTTAAATCAAAGTTTATCATAGTTTTTCATTATCTAACCCAAAACAGCCCCCGGTTTCACTACGACGGCGTATGTCCAGTTTTACGGTGTTATTCGTGTTTCCAGGTTTTAAATCATTAAGTTAGCATATCATATAGATATAGAACATGTGTTTAGTTGATTTTAAAAGTCAAGTTAAAAGGATTAACTTTGTTTGCGAACAAGTTTAGAATTAACTAAACTATGTTCTAGTGATTACAAGTTATAATCTTCTAGTTTTATATATATGAATCGAATGATGTTATGAACATCATTACTACCTCAAGTTTAGTAGGTAAACCTACTGGAAGTGACAAGAAATGATCTAGCTTCAAAGAATCTTGGATGGCTTGAAAGATCTTGAAGTAGAATCATGACACGAAAACAAGTTCAAGTAAGATTTCTACTCGAATTAAGATTGTTATAGTTATAGAAATTGAATCAAAGTTTGAATATGAATTATACCTTGAATTAGAATGATAACCTACTGTAAATAATAGAGGTTTCTTGATCTTAGATGATTACTTGGAATGGATTAGAAAGCTTGGAAGTAAACTTGTAAACTTTAAAGTGTTTATGAAGTGTTCTTGAGTAGTTATTTTGTATGTTGATCTAGGTTAACTAGATTGAGCTAGATTGAGCTAGATTTTGAAAAAATGATGAAGAACACTTAGAACAATAAGAGAGGAATTGAGAGAGAGTAATTTGATGCATAAAAGTTGGAATGAAATGTGTTTATGGTTGGTGAAGAAAAACGTGATCCTACCCTTGAATATAAGGTTCCATTGGTTTGTATTTTTGTTAGATATTTCATACTAGTTGCCAAATGATGGTTCCCACATGTTTAGGTGACTCATTAAGGCTGTTAAGAGCTGATCATTGAAGTGTATATACCAATAGTATATACATTTAGAAGTTGTGTATTGTATGAGTACGAATACGGATTGAATACGAGTAAATAGTGTACTGTAGTAAATAGTGTTACTGTAGCAATAGTATTTTACTGTAGTAAATAGTATTTTACCGTAGCAAATAGTTTTTTACTGTAGCGAATAGTATTTCACTGTAGCAAACAGTATTTTACTGTAGCAAAGCGGAAATTTACTGTAGTAAATAGTGTTTTACTGTAGCAAATAGTGTTTTAGTTGTACATATATGATTTAATTGTATTTCTTCTTATATATATATATATATATATATATATATATATATATATATATATATATATATATATATATGTATAATAAAAACTTACATCATAAAAAATAAAACGATTATATAATTATCACAAGTTATGACGTTCGTGAATCACCAGGCAAACGGGATGGTCAATTGTCAACATAAACTCATTTCAATTAATTAAGTCTTAACAAGTTTGATTGTTTAACATGTTGGAAACATTTATTCATGTAAATATTAATCTCATATAATATATAATCATGGAAAAGTTCGGGTTACTACATAGTCATTTAAACTATACCACCAATGAGTAATACTTGGACCCAACACTTCCCTTGGAAAAACACCATGAAGGAAGGGTTGAACTCTTCCGTCCGAAAAACACCAAGACGGTATCACTGGGTGTACACTTAGTCACATAGAATCACTGCACTGGTCACAGACTCACTGCACAGTCTAATCATAATCATGACATGTGTCATTATACCAGTCACTATATAAGCATATCTATAAAGATAATCCCACTCACCTGGAAACACAAGAACTCAGTAGTCTTATTTCATTGAGCCTTCACTTTTTTCTTTATCACCCGAGAATATCATATCTCGAGTTAGTACACTTTTCTCAATTATATTCTATCATTAGAATACTTTAAAACATTTAAACACATCACATGACTCAAGATGTCACTTAACCCGTTCACACAACTGAGTCCCGCGCATGGGACATCTGGTACGCGCGGATAACCTGTCACACATAGCAAAATCATCATTATATTATAATCATATGTTATATTTTTTTACATGCAAAACAAATCATTATACGCATGTACGAGCCTCAAATCGCACCGTTAGCGCTTCGCGCGTG
Source organism: Rutidosis leptorrhynchoides (assembly GCF_046630445.1). Classification (NCBI taxonomy): domain Eukaryota; kingdom Viridiplantae; phylum Streptophyta; class Magnoliopsida; order Asterales; family Asteraceae; genus Rutidosis; species Rutidosis leptorrhynchoides. The sequence continues at coordinate 381,898,849 of NC_092338.1, forward strand.
TGATGAAAATCTCACATTTGTGGCTGAATGATCACACTTGTGGGCTGACAAGAGTGAGCCCTAAAAAGCGTGGTTGAGCACTCACTCGCGTGGTCACTCGCATGGTTGAGCTCATTCGCGCGGTTGAGCTCACTCGCGTGGTTGAGCTCACTCGCATGGTCAAACGCACGGTTGAGCTGTCAAATGCGTGGTCACTCGTTCGGTTGAGCTGCCAAACGCGTGGGAGCTGAAGAACAGCACTAGTTCGCTGATTTTGAGTTTTTCACACCCAAAACTCGATTTCTGCTTGTTTTGGTCAATCTAAAGACTGAATAATACCATATAACACATATGGAATCTATTTCTAACCTCAGCCAAGCATAACAAACACTTAAGATCAAGAATCAAGCACTACAAATCCATTTTTCTAAAACCCTCATAAAGAACACATGAATTCATCAAATTCATAGATGTTTACCTTGTTTTAATGCTTGAAACAGGTATAATCAGATGTACAAGACCACAATCCTTGATTATCACTTGTTGATTTAAGGATTAGATGAAGCAAGAGGGTTGTTCTAGGTTTAAATGTCTTAAAATAGTAAGTAAAGAAATGTGCAGTGTATATATTCAATTGGGGTTTCTTTATGGTGAGGAAACTCCACTCCCCATATCATATGAGTATTTATCAGTTAACTGAAACACAATGTACCTCATTAAACAGCCCTAACGAGGTCCAATTCACATAAAGAAACATGTTCTGTGACCCTTGTCACAAAACGCACACAACTATACGATCAAATAATTATAAGCACATAATTATAGTTTCACTAATATTAATAAATTAATATTAATTTAGGGTAAATGGGTCATTACCACTAGGTCCAAGTCGAGTTTGTTACATCAGTCGTGTTTGGTAGTGGTAAATTTGTTGTTTCAATGAAAGTTGGATCAACGGGTGTAATTATTTGGTTTAGTACTTTAGTTGCATTTTAACCGTCGAAAACACTAGAAATAATAATATCGACATCATTGTATAAACGGCCTACCATATATACTTAATAATTTAATAAACTTTGTACACACAGTTTAAACATGTTTAGTATAGATTATACATAAGTTAAAAGTTCGTTTGAAGTTCATACATTTATATACATTTCACCCAATTAACATATAAGAAACACAATTATCTTATCTGATCCTACTAAGAGTGAAAAGCACGTTGATGTGTAGTATGACGACCGACTTTGTAATTCAAGCTTTAACACAATAAAGTTAAAGTTGTTAAGATGTCATAAATCAAAAATCAAATCATACAACACCTCTTGTTAAGACTTAATTGTACACGTTGGTTCTTCCGAAAATGGTGCATGGTGTTAACTACTACTATTTGTCAGACCAAAAGTTTTGAGCCCATATGCTACCCATGTGTTTGATTACTTATTTTTTGAATTACATTAGGATAGTGCATCAATCAGTTGATGAGACCAGTGGTGGGTCTATAATAACAACTAGATTCGGAAACCCGTGCGTTGCTGCGATTCTCAATGTTTTTGTCATAACGTTTTTTCAATAACGTATTTTGACAAAACATTTGTTATACGCATTTAGCGTTGATTATTTACTCATTTATCCCCACTATAAATTTATAGACATTTATTTTTATTATGTTTTTGAGAGCAAAATATATGAAAAATGAAAGGATATATACTCCGTAATATTGCAGTATTTTTTTGATTAAAAAAAGTTGGAAGATGCAACGGCCAACTGGACTTCGTATTTGGTAGCCACAAGATTTGGTCAACAATTACTTTACTACTTTGTCTTACCCCTTTACTCTCGATTAATCGAATAGGTGGTTTCGGTCGTGAGATAAAAAATTAGTTTTCCAACCCGATATCATATTTCGCTGCGGGATGATTTTGATCGGTTAACGATAAGTTAATTATACGTAAAAGGAAAACGGTTACCGGTAATATTAACATACTCTAAAGTTTATATAGAGTATAATATAAGAATTTAATTTAATTGATGTTCGAAATATAAATCTTTACAATTTTATGTAGGTTCAATGTTTTGTGTAACACATATTGAAGCTAAAAAAATAAGAATTTAAAGTGGTAATGTTTATAACTTAGAGGTTCAGTTTGTCATTTTCATCGTAAATGGGGGTGTAAATAAAAAAAATAAAGTAAAATGGGTTGATTTCATCCACATATCCATCCTACCCTATCTTTAGTACTCCGTATTCTCTCCTTTAACATCTTATTATCCTCTCCACCGATCTTCCCCAATTTTCCATTCTCATTTTCACTACCATTATAATATCTTACACTAAAATCATAAAAAAAAAAAAAAAAAAAAAAAACAAGAAAAATTATATCGATGGTTGCGGTTGACTCGGTGGTTTCCAGTAGTTCTGACCACCTGAACTCGATTTAGTTTTTGGGTTTTTCTAACACCCCACTCTCAATAGAGTTGTACTATTTGTATGGTTAGTTGTACCGTGTACATATTTAGTTGTAATATATATGTGAATAGCTAGTTGTACTCAAGAATGCAGGTAAGAAAAAAATTATTATTTTTGATGTTTTTTTACAATAGTAAGGTGTTGGCCGACGGTGAAGATCGACGGCGGCGTCGGCTGTTGTGATCGTAACTGTTGCCGGAAGTAGCTTTCCACCGCCACTCTCGTGGTGTGTTGGGCTATTGTAGTTGTTCTCCTACAGGAGGTCCAGCGCTTGACATTTATCAGAGCCACGGTCGTGAAAAACCCGACTCAAAAACTTGACTTTTCAGGTATGTGTTTTTTCTAACCACTACCAAATCGTCCTATGTTCAGATTTGTTTATTAATCGGTTGATTTTTAGATTTGTTTTTGTTCCTTTAATATATATGTTTATCGTCCTCCCCCCCCCCCCCCTTAAATCAGACAATTGGGTGGACTCGTGAGGTATTTGATATGCTGGGTGTCTTTTAAGTTTTCAGGTATGTTTATATATTTCATCAAACACTAAATTGCCCTTTGTTCCGGAAGTTTGTCTCATGTGTGGATCTGGATGTTTTTTCTTTAGATCAGATTTGATGGTAGTTGAAAGTTGTGGACGGTGACGGTCGTAGCCGGCCGTGAAATCGGCGGTGGTAGGTGGCAGTGCATGGTGGTGTAAAGTGACTGATGGTGGCGGTTGCAGGTGGTTGGTGGACATGGAATACTGGTGTAGATGGAAAAGAGACCCAAAAATTAATAAGTTCATGGTTTTTTTTTTCTTTTTTTTTTGAATATATGTAAAAAGACGAATATTAACTGGTGGTCGTTGTATAAAATCAGAAGATTAAATAAATTATCTCCAAAAAAAAAAAACTACTGTAGCTACAGTGCGCTACAGTAGCTACAATGTTTTTGGGTATGTGGCGGGTTATGATTAGAGGGTGTTGTTCATATTTAGTATATATTATAATATAATAACAACATAGAAATATGATACAGTATAAATCAATCAATATTTTATAAAAATTGATTCTTTACTAATTTATATTTATATTTATATTTTTTATAACATTTCAATTAAATGTGATTTTATTAGACTGAAAATGATAGTGCCCTACCACCCTCAAAATTTCAAACCACCACTAATTATGGGATAATAACCAGCTGGCGGACAACAAACACAATGTTATGCCAACCACCATTGACCACCGTACGTACACAATCATCACATACTTGGCTAGCTATTTGGCATCCACCGCCAAACCACCCAACTTTAAACCTAAACCAAATACACAGTAAATGCGTTTGATAATACGAAAATAATGTAAAAGCAATATGATAACCACCAAACCTTAATATCTTATCGTTTATCATTAATTTAATAGTGAATAAGAATAAGAATATACAGTATGAATTGTGTGATTAAAGAGTAGAAAAATAAAAATAAATAAATGGAAAAAGATATATATAAAAAAAAAAATACTCAACATCTCAATTTAACGGTGGAGGTGATCCTCACACACTACTTTTTGATTCATGTACACATAATTACCTATTTTACCCTTAAGTATACTTAAAATAGTAATATAAGTTTCACTCTCTAGATTAATATAGGAGCATAACTGTGATTTTATGAAACAAAAATGTAAATGGATAAAAAAGTGGTGTGTCAGGATCACCTCCCAATTAATAGTCCATATTTGATTTTTAAAATTTTTGACAACTTTGACTAAAAATATTTTGTTTGTATTTTATATTATATAATGAAATTTATATAAATGAAAACACGTTTAAAGCCCATCAAAGATGTGTTTTTCCCAAACTCTCTCAAACACATTTAGAGACTTGACCTAACTTGTTACATCAAGTTTGATTCATTATCGAATTTGATTGTTGAAGAAAGTTGTTGATTCAATCTTGACTATCGATTGAATTCATCGGCTAATTGTTTTACAAAACACAAAACACATATTTATATCATGTTGTTATTTGTTTCATATATGTGTTCATATTCTTCATCACATTCATAGTTATCTTCATCATAACTTCACTATTACAATTCAGATTCAACGAATAAACACGAATCGAAGCTTATTTCATAGATTAACACTCTCTCTACTATATCTTTTTGATTGATTTTGGAATATATATAAATTATAAAATTAACACTTGAAATGTAACAACCTAGAATAATATTGTGGACATTTCACAATTAAAACGGATGTACTAGTATGTTTTAATTTGAAATGCTTACGTTATTGTGGATTTTAAAGGGGTCATTTTTGTTTGTACGTGGAGGATGGAAATCCACCTGTACCCAACCAAATTTTCATTACAACCCCCAAAAGTTTCCGCACTTTGATATTCTGTCAGAAAAGTAAAATTTTATTTGCAAAAAATTGGTTTTTGTTGTACGTTTGACCGAAACAGAAATATATTGATAGATTTGATACCCATTTTCTTCTGACATTTTCAAAGGAAAATCAGTTCTCTTGTCCTTGTATAATATTTTTAGACAATACTTGAAAAACCAAGGAAAATACCATATTAGTATTGTAACATCCCGCGTTTTTCCGTTAAATTTAATTTTAACACCGTCTTTGTTTTTTTTTAAAACATAATCTTTCGTATTTAAATTAATAGTTCCGTTGTGTAACAACCCAAACCAACCGCCGACTAAACCTATCAAATTTCGAGACAAAAAAAAAATTTTGCTGGATGACAGGTTGCGCGCCGCGCGGACACCCTTGCGCGCCGCGCAAAAGGGGGCTGTCCCCGGTGCGCTTTAATGCGAAAAAGATTAGGTGCTTCCCGACACATTTAGCCAAAACGCTTTTAACCGAACATTTATATATGTAAAACTAACACATAACTAAGGTTTAAACGAGTTTTACAAAGTGGGGCCCACACATGCCCAAAACGCCGCTAAGTGTAAAAATACAAATTTAATACAAATTAGAGTTTCGACCACAAAAAGTTTAATTGCCAAACGACACAACGAGCATGGTGTTTGGGGTTAAACTACCCAAGTCTCGGTCAAACTCCAAGCCAAAGCCAAAAGCGCTTCCTAATCATCAAAGCGGGAAACTTAATCCAAGGTAATGCCCTTACCCTTATCCACACACGAACCTATAAAAAGGTAAACAACGAGAGGGTAAGCAAAGCTTAGTGAGCAAAATAATTATACATATACATATATAATCTACCTACTTGCATCACTTACACAACATCATACTCGGTTTAACATTTCGACAATCATACAACAATATTATGCATATACCATAAACCGCAAATCCACGAGTAGCTAATAATACAATAGCATACGATTCATAATTAAATACATTCAATACATAATTCACGCAACCTTGGTTAACCAATTCGAACAAGGGAAACGGTACTTACAAGACCGTTGGAGTTCATAACATCCACTAGTGTTACTTACACACCGCGTAATCACTAATCCCCCGGGTGATGTCTTGAACACCGCGACTAACTCACCCTTACGACAATGTGGCGTCTTAAACACCGCGACGAATCCACACTTCATTCAATACAATGAGTGGTGTCTTAAACACCGCGACAATTCCACTCCCATGACAATGTGGTGTCTTAAACACCGCGACAATACCACATGTCAATTAAACAATGAGTAGTGTCTTAAACACCGCGACAATACCACTCGTCAAACATACTATGAGTAGTGTCTTAAACACCGCGACAATACTACTCGTTACCTAGAATGTGGTGTCTTAAACACCGCGACAATTCCACATTCGTACACACAAATAAATACATTATATACGTACACGCATAATTATTCCACTCACCTTAGCGCCAAGATGATGATTATGCACTTCCGATCTTCAAAGCAATCGTACCTAATACATAAGTACACATTCAATTACGCAACTAGTGGAATTAACCACAATACTTACACTTGAGCATTTAATGACCCAATATGCATTAAATAGCTCGACTATACCAAAACCGCCCATAAATGGCCAAGACTCAACTAACATCAATAAAGCTAGTGAATTAAAGTCTATTAACTTCAACTAGCATAAACTTAGGGTATTTCATGCCCATTTCACCCCATTAGGTCAACCTTGACTCATTTGACCCATTTTCAAGTTTTTCATCATTTATAAGAGTGCTAATGACTAGCAACTCGATTCAACACTTACAAAACCTCAAACACATGAATAAACCCTAGGTTAACACCCTTTGGGTCATCTTTTACCAATTTAACCCAAACTAGGTCAACATTACCCATCTTGACCCATTTTAATACTTAACCCTAAAATTGGGTCAACTTCACCAAAAACCCTAACTCTTAACATTTAAGGTCTTCATACACATTTAATCACTAGGTTCCAACACAAAACACTAACATTAACCAACATTGGTCCATTTTGACCCATTTGACCTAATAAAAGTCAATACACCCATTTTGGGTCATCTATACCCAAATAGCACCCATTTATACATCAAGCAAGTGTTCTAACCAATTATTAGCCAATTAGGGTTTCTTAACATCAATTAACACTTTTAAAACCCTAGCTAACCCATTATTGAGTCTACATGACCCAATTTACCCAAAACACCCAATAATCACTAATAAATGGGTTTGATGTTCACCATAAACCCTAACTCTAACCCTTTCACAACATTATACTAGGAAATCAAGATTAGAGCTTACCACCACAATCAAAATGTAGCTAGGAAGTAGATGAACAACTTTAGAACTTGAACTTTAGCAAGAAACCTCCTTCTTCTTCTTCAAAATGGGATCTCTCTCTCTAATATCCCACTCTCTCTCACTAAAATGAATTGGGAGGATAAGGTTGGTGAACAAGGGAGTAATTGAACTCCCAAACTACTGATCCAAGCATTAAATCCGGCCTTGAAGTGAATTTACCGAAATGCCCATCGTTTAAATTAAATAAAACAAGGAGAGCTGTCACCAGCGTTTTGCGCGGCGCGCCCTCCCTTTGCGCGGCGCGCAACCCCCTGTTTCCAGCTACTTTTCCATTTTAAACTACATAACAAAACTCCACAACCCGGTTTACTATTTAAGCATTATATATAATATAATTACACGGGTCTTACAACTCTCCCCCACTTAGAATCAATCACGTCCTCGTGATCCATGTCACTTAACCACCCGGAACCACGCTCTATGGTACTTAACAAACGTTACGATCCGATTTCCATCACAAAATGTATTAACCCACCGGTTGACCCAAAAGTAAATACACATTTGCACGCATCCCAAAACGTGCAACACACACAATATCCGAAGTCTATAACGATAACTCAGAATACGCGAGAATGCCACGTACCCTTAGCGTACCCTTACCTGGTACAATGCTAAAACAACCAAAATTTCAACCCAAGGTCAACAACCCAAACGATGAAGACCGGACAAAAGAGAATCCTTACGGATAACACCTATTACTTAACATTCTTAGTAGCGCGCAACCACGACTAGTTCACAACTATCGTAAAATCGTAAGCAAGCGACCAAAAACCGCTGATGTCGAAAATGACTATTACTCACCCCCATGTGCACAAAACGGCTAAGTGCACAATTTACACGGGCAATTAACATCATAAACCTACGAGTAACGGTTCTTTCCGAAAACCGCTCACCACCAACCACAACCAAGAGTGGTTAACGAAGAGCTAATCCTCCCGGATATCACTCATCACCTATTACTAGTCAAACGCGGTCAACCTAGAGATAACCCCAAATAAATACTTACATGTAACCATCTCGTAATACACAATAATGGCTATTGTGTAACTATCACTCAAAGTATACGATAATGAGGCATCGTGCCCTTTCTCAAAGTCCCATTATGCCATTTCCAAGGTAACCAAACGGCTAACACAATCGAGCCAAAAACAACCCATATTGCGCATAGGCGCAACAATAATCCCCTAGAAGAGAATCCGGTACGCACATCCCTTAACCGAGGGACCTTACCTTACTCGTCGAATATATCAATTATCTCCCAAGGAGATTTTCCACATTACCACCTTGGTGGTAATTTGAACCCAAAACCATAAGCACAATTTATTCCAAATTGTACTTTTGCCACCGTCGACCAATGTAGGTCTCAACACTAGCTTCGTATCCATACGAACGTCATCCAAAATAACATTACAATAGAGCACCTTCGTGCGAGAGTATAACTCCCCCACTTAGGACTCTGTTCCGTAACCACATCGTGGAATAATAGCATCCCGTGGGAGGTCCACTTATCCACATACACCATCGATGTCCTCATTGGTCATAGTTCTCGAATTCTTGCGAATTCATCCTTAACAATAAATCCCGACGATAAACACATATTCGCGTTCGCAGAAAGAGTGACCACTAACCTAACAACTAATTCGCCAAATCGCATTATCGTAATTCCTATAAGAGAGACGAGGTTCACCCGTCTTGCATCTCTTAATACGCACGTCACCAAAACCTTGCTCCAACCCCGAGCATACGAAGGAATTTAACCTAACCTTAAACTCTTTAAACGTAGAGTTTACCACGATATACACAACCTTGCACTTGCAATAATCCCATTGCTATAGCTCATCAATTTTCCACACGAAGACGAACACGCCCTAACATCCAAAACCAAAGCCCGTCCCCATGGCTTGGTAGAAAACATTTTCCAAACAGTAAGGAATGCTTGGTTGCACCAAGTCTTACACCCTGCAGTCGACAATCCCAACTCCAACGTAGGGTAATTCCATTAGGAACGCTACCCGTAACAATACCATGTATTTACACTAATGCATTCGCCCCTAGGTTGCACCCTTGTGAGTCGACGACTCGGGCGCCGACCTAGTGTACCATCATAGAAATTCCTAACCCCGCACCCATAAGGATACAAATGGGATATATGCTCACTCGAGACAAATTTAGGCCTCGAAACGAAATTTAAATCTCTAAATTCACAATCGGATCCATCGGCGCACCACAAGTAATAATAAAGCACATTTGTATCGAGAATGAGTACCTGAAGTAGCATTATTGGACTTCTGTGCTTCACCATCCATCGAGTACTCGCGCTCCAACCTCTTAACCCGCTCAGCAAATGATTCAGAGCATTCCGACTTTCGGTGTCCCTCCTTTTGGCAAATAAAACACTTGATCGTGCTCGAAGCCATATTTGCACAATCGCGTGTCATATAACCTCGTTGTAGATGATCATAACTCGTAGGCGCAAAATTCCCCAACTTACAATCCCTTTTTGCAATCAATTTAGGACATTTTGACTTTTGGTGCCCTTCCTTCCAACAGTAAAAACATACCTTCTTGCCCAACGGGCACTCGCGAGCCTTATGTCCCCATTGCCCACATTTGTAACACTTTAGCCCACCGGGGCCTGACGCTCCCTTCTTCATGCTACTAGCCGCCTCAATTACACTTCTACTTTGATTAATAAACAACTCGGGACACTCCGACCTTCGGTGTCCCTTCCTTCGACACTTGAAACATATGTCGTTTTTTAGGAGGCGCATTCGTGCAATCACGCGACAAGTGACCCTTTTCAGCACAATTATAACACGTAGGTGCATGGCCTCCCTTACACTTCTTCTTCACGTTTCCGACGCCTTCAGGCGCACTTCTTGTCCTCTTACCAGGAGCACGTGACTCCAACCTTGCAAGTACATTCTCATCGCCACCACCTCGAGGTTTAGAAAACCTCTTCTCAAACTCTTCCCTTACAACCTTAGTCACTTGGTCTCGGACCATTTCGGTTACTCGTCCTTCGATTGACTCTTTGACCACTTGGCCAACTCCGTTGGCGAAACCCGAGACACGTTGTCCAATCGCGGCTTCAACCATTACCGCTAATTCGTTCTTCCTTTCATTAGTAGGCCCTTCCGTTCCGTATTCATCTTCCGTCTTCATTCTTAAGAAATGAAATAGGTTAACCAATGGAACAAAAAGACATAACACGTATGTATATACATATACATATACCACACTACCCCATCTTGCTCGACAATCGTCGTACATTGCTTGTTTGACACGATTTGCACCCGTGGTAATGGTAGCTAGTCATTACTACGCGAGCACGTCGCATTATCTTGCTAGTACAACGTCCATCTCGCTTGATGATTGCTACGCAACATGAACAAATAACACATGATTAGTTCACATGAACCTATGTACTAACCAAGTCCCGGTCCGACTCAAAGTCCTACAAGTCCCGCACAATGCACACACAAAAGTCTAAGTCTAGGCGCCTATCTCAAGTCACCTAAATCCCTTAGACCATGCTCTGATACCACTTGTAACAACCCAAACCAACCGCCGACTAAACCTATCAAATTTCGAGACAAAAAAAAAATTTTGCTGGATGACAGGTTGCGCGCCGCGCGGACACCCTTGCGCGCCGCGCAAAAGGGGGCTGTCCCCGGTACGCTTTAATGCGAAAAAGATTAGGTGCTTCCCGACACATTTAGCCAAAACGCTTTTAACCGAACATTTATATATGTAAAACTAACACATAATTAAGGTTTAAACGAGTTTTACAAAGTGGGGCCCACACATGCCCAAAACGCCGCTAAGTGTAAAAATACAAATTTAATACAAATTAGAGTTTCGACCACAAAAAGTTTAATTGCCAAACGACACAACGAGCATGGTGTTTGGGGTTAAACTACCCAAGTCTCGGTCAAACTCCAAGCCAAAGCCAAAAGCGCTTCCTAATCATCAAAGCGGGAAACTTAATCCAAGGTAATGCCCTTACCCTTATCCACACACGAACCTATAAAAAGGTAAACAACGAGAGGGTAAGCAAAGCTTAGTGAGCAAAATAATTATACATATACATATATAATCTACCTACTTGCATCACTTACACAACATCATACTCGGTTTAACATTTCGACAATCATACAACAATATTATGCATATACCATAAACCGCAAATCCACGAGTAGCTAATAATACAATAGCATACGATTCATAATTAAATACATTCAATACATAATTCACGCAACCTTGGTTAACCAATTCGAACAAGGGAAACGGTACTTACAAGACCGTTGGAGTTCATAACATCCACTAGTGTTACTTACACACCGCGTAATCACTAATCCCCCGGGTGATGTCTTGAACACCGCGACTAACTCACCCTTACGACAATGTGGCGTCTTAAACACCGCGACGAATCCACACTTCATTCAATACAATGAGTGGTGTCTTAAACACCGCGACAATTCCACTCCCATGACAATGTGGTGTCTTAAACACCGCGACAATACCACATGTCAATTAAACAATGAGTAGTGTCATAAACACCGCGACAATACCACTCGTCAAACATACTATGAGTAGTGTCTTAAACACCGCGACAATACTACTCATTACCTAGAATGTGGTGTCTTAAACACCGCGACAATTCCACATTCATACACACAAATAAATACATTATATACGTACACGCATAATTATTCCACTCACCTTAGCGCCAAGATGATGATTATGCACTTCCGATCTTCAAAGCAATCGTACCTAATACATAAGTACACATTCAATTACGCAACTAGTGGAATTAACCACAATACTTACACTTGAGCATTTAATGACCCAATATGCATTAAATAGCTCGACTATACCAAAACCGCCCATAAATGGCCAAGACTCAACTAACATCAATAAAGCTAGTGAATTAAAGTCTATTAACTTCAACTAGCATAAACTTAGGGTATTTCATGCCCATTTCACCCCATTAGGTCAACCTTGACTCATTTGACCCATTTTCAAGTTTTTCATCATTTATAAGAGTGCTAATGACTAGCAACTCGATTCAACACTTACAAAACCTCAAACACATGAATAAACCCTAGGTTAACACCCTTTGGGTCATCTTTTACCAATTTAACCCAAACTAGGTCAACATTACCCATCTTGACCCATTTTAATACTTAACCCTAAAATTGGGTCAACTTCACCAAAAACCCTAACTCTTAACATTTAAGGTCTTCATACACATTTAATCACTAGGTTCCAACACAAAACACTAACATTAACCAACATTGGTCCATTTTGACCCATTTGACCTAATAAAAGTCAATACACTCATTTTGGGTCATCTATACCCAAATAGCACCCATTTATACATCAAGCAAGTGTTCTAACCAATTATTAGCCAATTAGGGTTTCTTAACATCAATTAACACTTTTAAAACCCTAGCTAACCCATTATTGAGTCTACATGACCCAATTTACCCAAAACACCCAATAATCACTAATAAATGGGTTTGATGTTCACCATAGACCCTAACTCTAACCCTTTCACAACATTATACTAGGAAATCAAGATTAGAGCTTACCACCACAATCAAAATGTAGCTAGGAAGTAGATGAACAACTTTAGAACTTGAACTTTAGCAAGAAACCTCCTTCTTCTTCTTCAAAATGGGATCTCTCTCTCTAATATCCCACTCTCTCTCACTAAAATGAATTGGGAGGATAAGGTTGGTGAACAAGGGAGTAATTGAACTCCCAAACTACTGATCCAAGCATTAAATCCGGCCTTGAAGTGAATTTACCGAAATGCCCATCGTTTAAATTAAATAAAACAAGGAGAGCTGTCACCAGCGTTTTGCGCGGCGCGCCCTCCCTTTGCGCGGCGCGCAACCCCCTGTTTCCAGCTACTTTTCCATTTTAAACTACATAACAAAACTCCACAACCCGGTTTACTATTTAAGCATTATATATAATATAATTACACGGGTCTTACACGTTGAGTAACGTTCATAATAATCCCGTTATTTAATTTTAACGTCACCCGTTTACTCGAGCGTTTTTTTTTTTAAAATATTCGTTTGGCTTATTCCCGCACCCGCTCTGAAACTTGAGGGACTAGTTCCGCCACTTGACCAAAGAGGTGGCTAGTAGTTGACTAGTCAACCACTCACCACCTCCACCCACTCATTCATCCATTTCTTTTTTTTTTCTTTCTTTCTTTCTTTTTTTCTCTCAAGAACACAAACATAAATCATCATCTAAATTCGGATCGGGAAGCAAACTTCAAAACAAATTACATATTCGTGATCCTCTCTTCATCCTCTACATTTTGATACCAATTTCATCAAGTTTGGGTAACATTTCTAAAAACACTAAATTTCTCTAAATTCGTGTTTTTGACTTGAAATTGTGTTAGTTAGTGTCTATGGCTCGTGTGTAACATGAATATATGTTTGTTTGCTCGATTTGTGGTTTGGAGTAACTAGTTTGAGTTTTTGAAATGGGTTTGCTTAATCCTTGATTTTGGATGAGTAAATGTTGTTTAATTGTTAAAGTTCATGTTTTAATTGTGTTACTAGTATCACTAGCTTCGTTTTGATGCATAGGTTGACTAAGAAAACTTCAAAAACATGAATATTGATTTTTGTGAATTTTGGTTAGGGTTTGATAGACTTTGAAATGAACTTTTGATGCGTTGAATGCTTGTTAATGTTGTTAGTAAGTGTTTAGATGCAATGTATGCTTAATTACCTTCGAAACGGCATATCGTATGTGTAAATTGGATTCTCGAATCATAAAATACGTTTTACGAACTTGAAACTTTGAAAATAAACCTTTCTTGATCAATTGACGAGTTTTCGGTTATTGTAAATGATGTTTGTGATTGATGAATTGTGTTTAGTTGTATTCCTTGTCAAAATACCTTTCCAACGATATAAGATACTTGTTTTGGATGTTTACGGTTTAGGATTTATGGGTATTTGAAGTTAGATTCGTGCATAAGTTGAAAACTGCAGAAAATAGCTGAACAGCATGGTGCGCGGAGCGCACCTCACCCCGCGCGGCGCGCAAATGGGTCTGGCCAGATTCTGCCTTGTTTGGCGCATTTCACGCGAAATGTTTGACTAGCTACCGACCTCCGATTCACATGAAACTTGTTTTAATATACTTGTATATGAATATTCAGCATAGAAAAATAGTTCGGGACCCGACCCGAACGCGTTGACTTTTCGTTGACTTTGACCAAGTTTGACTTTTAGTCAAACTTAACCAAACTTTTATGCAATCGTTCTAACATGCTTTTATACTTGATTCTCGCATGAAACTTGGCAACGTGATTCACATGCTATACTTAATCGAGTCGTAATGAGCCATAGGACTAATTGAACACATTTCACCCGACCTTGTGTCGTAACCGGTTAATTGATATAACTTACTTGTTTAGGTCAAGGCTAAGCAACTTTCATGCACACGTTTACTTGTTGAAGTACCTTTATACTCGTGCACTCGAGGTGAGATCATAGTCCCACTTTTTACTCTTTTGAACTTACTTTTGGGATGAGAAAACATAAACGATTCTTTTGAACTAAGTGAACACAAGAACGGGAAAACAAACATTCTACATACGAGTTTAGAACAAAAATCCTCAATCCGATTATCATTAGTTACATCAGATGGTGTAAGCGAGAACTTATGTTATATGGCCATATGGGTTTGACAACCCTCATCTTTGACGGTTCGCTACCGTCTACGGATGAAATATATTTTCGGGAAACAGTGTTTGTTCTAGCACTAATTGATGGGGTATTCAACGGACGGAATGTTAAGTTTTGATAATTGGGTGCTCGTGAATATTAACTTTTAGAATGTACTATTATTCAACTTTGCAAATCTTGTGGTTCGACTTACTTTACTTCTACTCACTTACTTACTTAAACCTATGATTTCACCAACGTTTTTGCGTTGACAGTTTTCTACATGTTTTCTCAGGTTCATACTTGGCTACTTGATACATGCTTCCGCACTCTTTGATTACTTGATTAGAGTCTACCATGCATGCATACGCTAGGGATAACATTTTTGGATTCAAACTTTTGTCTACTTACTTACGCTATTTATAGCAACTGTGGTTTCAAACTAATTATGTCGCAAGTTATTTCATTCATACTTTATAACTTTGTAAACTTAAACTTATTGTCGATCCGTTCGTTAAACTAAACTTTGTACCTTTCAAATGAACGCGACATAATTTTGGTCAAACGAGTCTCATATAGGGACTACGACCACGCAACGGGACCTAAGTTAACGACGCCGTCAATAACGGTTTTGGTCGGGTCGTTACAAGTGGTATCAGAGCGTTGGTTGTAGAGAACTAGGATGCATTAGTGTGTCTAACAGAGTCGTTAGGACGCATTAGTAAGTCTAGACTACAACCGGATAGTTAATCATTGCATTCTGACATACATTTGCTATAGATAGCACTTACTTGACTACTTGTGCATTATACTTGAATCATTCTTAGGAAAACTTTTTAATGGTACCCAACCTTCATTATACGAACTCGTATCCTGCCACTTTAGTTCGGGAACTCTGACTCCTTGGTTGTTATTTCCCCCATCTCATCTTACTATCCATGAATATTGTAAAGTCACTGTCACTACTCTAGATGAGTATCGTCATCACCATTTATCGCTACGGTTGCGTATTACTTGTTATCATGACTCGTTACTCTTTTCATACCTAAATACAATATTGTCTGACTCGAACCACATTGACGTGAACAATCAACTATACACTTCCCTCGGAGAACGCATCTTCAGAGTTGCACCAATTCTTTCGATTTAATACGAGTCACGTTTGAGACGTCGTTACATTTTGTTTATTTTAGATTTTCGCGATGACACGAACTTGAATCTATGGAGTGATGTGGGAATGGAGGTATGAGTTAGCGTAATATAACTACACTCGATCAACGTAGATATATTACGGTAAGACATACCAAAGTTCTAGTGACGCGTGATGGTGGTTAGACTCGATCAACCTAAACACCACCATGTGCCATGTACATGACTTCACCTTTTCAGGTTTGGACATCCGAAAACTCCGAGAATATTTATAACAACCATACCGGGGACACACCTTCAATTATTGTCAAATTATATTTATGCTTCCGAATGAATTACCGATTCCATTCGACTTCAACCGTATGTCACACGGGTATACTAGCTCGTCCTCGCGCAGTCTTATTGACTAACTACAATTTACTCGTTATGCTCACACCGAGGTGGAAAACTTCTCTCGCCTTACACTCGTACTTCCGTTTAAGGAAATATTTTATCTAAATTCTCAATGGAGAGAGAGACTCTTCACACTATACTAGTATTCGCCTCGAGGGTGAATAGTCCTATCGAACATTTTCGGAAACCGATAAATCTTCCGCGACGCGAATTTTCTTGAGAAACTTGTCCTAACAAACTCTTTCAAATATACCTTAAAGAGATGTACCTCGTTTCAGATCGAGATCCTCGTTTCACTTCTAGATTTTGGAGTGCCTCACAAAAAGTCTCGGGACCACGTTTAGACATGAGTACCGCACATCAACCACAACCCGACAGACTGAGCAAACATACGATTCAAACCTTGGAAACCGTAATACGAATTTGTGTTATCAACTTCAAATTTACTTGAGAAAAGTTTTTGCCTTTAACCAAATTCTCTTACAACGATGGTTATCATTCAAGTCTTAACGTTACACTTTTCGAGGACCCGTATAGCCGTAATCGTCGTTTTCTTAATTTGTTGAACCGAAGTAGGTGACAAGCGAACCACCGGACCCGAAATCATTCATGAAACAACCGGAAAATTTTTCAATTCCAAGAAAGGCTCAAGGCGGATCGTAGTCGCCAAAAGAACTATGCCGATGTTAGACGTGAACCTCTCGAATTCCAAGTGGGTAACCGCTTCACGTTAAGAGTCGCACCTTGGAAAGGTGCAATCCGTTTCGGGAAAACGTAGGAAGCTAAATCCGCGATATTTTGATCCTTTAAATTCTTGGGGTGTTTTGGACCCGTCGCTAGCCGTTTAGACTTTTCCGACTCATTTTGGGTCTCCGTTTATCCTACATTCGATGTATCAACTCAAAGACGTGTTTTGCGAAACGAGAACTTGTTATCTCCTTTGATGAACTCACTATCGACGATAACCCTCACTTCCTAGGAGGACCGGTTGAGACCATGAATCGTGAAACCAAACTTCAATCCAACGTAAAAATCCCGACCGTCGAAGTTCGTTGAAATGCCCAAGGACGTACCTTCACTTATCCGTATAATTTACAACGCAAGATCTCGAGGAAGAAACAACAACTACTACTTCCAACTAAATTTCGGGACGAAATTTCTTTTGAGGCGTGGATATTGTAACATCCCGCATTTTTCCGTTAAATTTAATTTTAACACCGTCTTTGTTTTTTTTTAAAACATAATCTTTCGTATTTAAATTAATAGTTCCGTTGAGTAACGTTCATAATAATCCCGTTATTTAATTTTAACGTCACCCGTTTACTCGAGCGTTTTTTTTTAAAAATATTCGTTTGGCTTATTCCCGCACCCGCTCTGAAACTTGAGGGACTAGTTCCGCCACTTGACCAAAGAGGTGGCTAGTAGTTGACTAGTCAACCACTCACCACCTCCACCCACTCATTCATCCATTTCTTTTTTTTTTCTTTCTTTCTTTCTTTTTTTCTCTCAAGAACACAAACATAAATCATCATCTAAATCCGGATCGGGAAGCAAACTTCAAAACAAATTACATATTCGTGATCCTCTCTTCATCCTCTACATTTTGATACCAATTTCATCAAGTTTGGGTAACATTTCTAAAAACACTAAATTTCTCTAAATTCGTGTTTTTGACTTGAAATTGTGTTAGTTAGTGTCTATGGCTCGTGTGTAACATGAATATATGTTTGTTTGCTCGATTTGTGGTTTGGAGTAACTAGTTTGAGTTTTTGAAATGGGTTTGCTTAATCCTTGATTTTGGATGAGTAAATGTTGTTTAATTGTTAAAGTTCATGTTTTAATTGTGTTACTAGTATCACTAGCTTCGTTTTGATGCATAGGTTGACTAAGAAAACTTCAAAAACATGAATATTGATTTTTGTGGATTTTGGTTAGGGTTTGATAGACTTTGAAATGAACTTTTGATGCGTTGAATGCTTGTTAATGTTGTTAGTAAGTGTTTAGATGCAATGTATGCTTAATTACCTTCGAAACGGCATATCGTATGTGTAAATTGGATTCCCGAATCATAAAATACGTTTTACGAACTTGAAACTTTGAAAATAAACCTTTCTTGATCAATTGACGAGTTTTCGGTTATTGTAAATGATGTTTGTGATTGATGAATTGTGTTTAGTTGTATTCCTTGTCAAAATATCTTTCCAACGATATAAGATACTTGTTTTGGATGTTTACGGTTTAGGATTTATGGGTATTTGAAGTTGGATTCGTGCATAAGTTGAAAACTGCAGAAAATAGCTGAACAGCATGGTGCGCGGAGCGCACCTCACCCCGCGCGGCGCGCAAATGGGTCTGGCCAGATTCTGCCTTGTTTGGCGCATTTCACGCGAAATGTTTGACTAGCTACCGACCTCCGATTCACATGAAACTTGTTTTAATATACTTGTATATGAATATTTAGCATAGAAAAATAGTTCGGGACCCGACCCGAACGCGTTGACTTTTCGTTGACTTTGACCAAGTTTGACTTTTAGTCAAACTTAACCAAACTTTTATGCAATCGTTCTAACATGCTTTTATACTTGATTCTCGCATGAAACTTGGCAACGTGATTCACATGCTATACTTAATCGAGTCGTAATGAGCCATAGGACTAATTGAACACATTTCACCCGACCTTGTGTCGTAACCGGTTAATTGATATAACTTACTTGTTTAGGTCAAGGCTAAGCAACTTTCATGCACACGTTTACTTGTTGAAGTACCTTTATACTCGTGCACTCGAGGTGAGATCATAGTCCCACTTTTTACTCTTTTGAACTTACTTTTGGGATGAGAAAACATAAACGATTCTTTTGAACTAAGTGAACACAAGAACGGGAAAACAAACATTCTACATACGAGTTTAGAACAAAAATCCTCAATCCGATTATCATTAGTTACATCAGATGGTGTAAGCGAGAACTTATGTTATATGGCCATATGGGTTTGACAACCCTCATCTTTGACGGTTCGCTACCGTCTACGGATGAAATATATTTTCGGGAAACAGTGTTTGTTCTAGCACTAATTGATGGGGTATTCAACGGACGGAATGTTAAGTTTTGATAATTGGGTGCTCATGAATATTAACTTTTAGAATGTACTATTATTCAACTTTGCAAATCTTGTGGTTCGACTTACTTTACTTCTACTCACTTACTTACTTAAACCTATGATTTCACCAACGTTTTTGCGTTGACAGTTTTCTACATGTTTTCTCAGGTTCATACTTGGCTACTTGATACATGCTTCCGCACTCTTTGATTACTTGATTGGAGTCTACCATGCATGCATACGCTAGGGATAACATTTTTGGATTCAAACTTTTGTCTACTTACTTACGCTATTTATAGCAACTGTGGTTTCAAACTAATTATGTCGCAAGTTATTTCATTCATACTTTATAACTTTGTAAACTTAAACTTATTGTCGATCCGTTCGTTAAACTAAACTTTGTACCTTTCAAATGAACGCGACATAATTTTGGTCAAACGAGTCTCATATAGGGACTACGACCACGCAACGGAACCTAAGTTAACGACGCCGTCAATAACGGTTTTGGTCGGGTCGTTACAAGTATACTAAAGATTTCCAACTTCTGTAAATTAAATTGGCTAAGATTAATAACAGATATTCCTAGAATATCAGACATCTCGATGTTTAACCATGAGGGTAGTGGTGGCATGGTAAGACCCTAGAATTTCAATGTGCATGTCAAGGGTTCGATTCCTGCCATTCACAAAGTTATTCTCCCTCATGGCCACGGATGTTCGCCTGCAATGACTCCGGATTGCTCGTAAAGCGGGTAGTCGCCCTGGGGTTAGTCAGTTCAAAAAATGGTTGGATACCCAGGTTAATAATAAAAAAAAGACATCTCGATGTTTTATATACAAGAATTCGTATTGTTTCAGATTAAAGAGTTGCGAGTAGGGATGGCAATTGATCGGATATGGATTGGTTGATGCCGTATTCATATTTATATTCATTTAGTTTTTGTTCATCCATATCCATATCCATTTAATTTCAGTTTATCCATTCATATCTGTATCCAATGGATGAAGCGGGTTAACGAATATCCATTAGATATTAAAAAAGTGCATAATATTTTTCAATATACGATCAAAACACAAACGTAATATATAAAAATATATATAACATGACATAATCAAAATATATCCACAGGAATGTGTAATCTTTGTCGAAATGGAACATATTTGTTGACTTTACTATTAAACATAGAATATGAAAAATCAAATATGTATTTTGTTCGATATACGTGTTTCATTGTAATTTTTTTTTTTAAAGCAACAATTTTATAAGCAAACTCACAAAAGTTACAACGCAAATGTTACATCTCGAACTATATGCTAACTAACAAGACGTAAGCTAACATATATATGTGAAAGTACACGAATACTTACAAAACAAAAGATTGAGGATTATGTAGCCAAGAGTGCCAATCGATACGCTTTGTCTTGCATCTTTTCGCAACCCATTCGAAGGATTTACTTTGAATCTCACATAATGCAACCGGAGAGGTCCAACATTTTTTATTGAAGACCGTTTGATTTCGATTCCACCATATGAGATAACAACAAATCCAAAGAACCGCTTACCAAATTTTGTGACCCGAATCTGTCATTGACACGTTTGAACATCCTTGAAGAATCTCACATACACTAGCCGAAGAGAAAACATTTACACCCCACCATTTGAAGACTTTTTCCCAAATATCGAAGACACTTTTACAAAAGAGCAAAGCATGGTCAACCGATTCCACCCCGTCGTCACAAAGTGGGCAACGAACGGAATGGAGATCAATCCCACGTTTGTCAAGCTCCACTAGAGTTGGGATACGTTTTTTTCCTCGATTGTAACACCTCGTTTTTCTAAACATGACGCTCGGGGCGTCATTTGAAGTCCAAGAATGATTATTTAATAGTTTGGATGTAATGCATTGACCACGATTGACTTTGGGATGTTTTAAAAGTGAAATTGGAGTACATCAGGTAAACTGTCGAGTTTGAGTACAGTTTGTCGCGTTCTGGTGCGTCGCGTTCCGTGACAAACATGCTTGAAATGAGACAACTTCTGATGGTGATTTCTGTCCACTTTGTCGCGTTTGAGTGCTGTGTGTCGCGTATTGGTGTCGCGAAACGCGACAAGGTGTCGCGAAACGCGACAAATGTCGCTGTAATGACATTATTAACCCATTTTAATGGAATCTTTTGAGGGTGTTTTGGTAAATTCACTTATGGCCGGTTCTAGAGCCATAAGACTGATTCAAGGCTCATATTATCCTCATTTTCACTCAAAAACACTTTCACCTTCAAACCCTAGAGAGAGAGGAGAGATTTAGAGAGAGAGAGAGCTCCATTTGGAGAAGAAGAAGGTTGTTTCGGGTCAAACCTCAAGTATTAAAGTTGTTCCACTCGTCAACGGCATCATTTTGGCGGTATTGGTAAGTCTCAACTCCGAATTTCATCTTTGTAATTTGATATTCAAGTTTAGGGTTTTGAGCTAGTTAGTTGTAAAACTTATTTAGGAGGTGAAATGGGTAATTGTAACTAGTTATTGTTGATGTTGGTGGGTTTTGGGTTGGTTAATGATTTAACCATGTTTAAGGCTTGAAAGTAGTGTGTAATCACTAGTGTTAGTGATTATAGAAGTGTTGGAACCACTTTGGGTGTATTTTGGTTAACTAATTTTGAAATGGGTCAAAATTAGGGTTAAGGTGTCATATTGGGCAAGATTGGTATTTAACGCTTATGCTTGGGTTTAATTCCCATATTAGGACCATTTTCACTTGTGTTAGTGATTGTTGGTTAGTTTTGGCGCGCTTTGAGCTTGGAAGTGCAATTTGGGTCGAGATTGCACTAGTTGTCAATTTGGGTTGATTTGTAAATCCACCCTAATTGTGTTGTTGTATTTGTGAAATGGAATAGGTACTTTCCATTGGCGTGTTGCGGATTATTCGGCTGCATTCATCAAGACTTCGAGGTGAGTGTTAATATCCTATGTGCATATGTATGTGTAGGATGGGTGCGGGTCGAGTGAAGTGGTTCTCAGTTATAGAGCTCACTTCACATATAGGTAGATTGATGGACTTGTGTATAGGTCCAATTGGCACGGTTGTGCATTTAGTTGACCACCTTTGGCGAGGTACACGTTTGTGTGTACATTATCACACGTGGTTGTGATGTGGACGATATAACCCCAATGGCGAAGGGTTTTGATGTTGAGAAGTGAATCGCATGTAGTTCGGATTCACGATGACGCGTGTAGTTTCGATCATCTTATTGAATTGTGAAAGTGAATCTCGTATGGTTCGGATTCACGATGACGCGTGTAGTTCGGTCATCTTGTTGAGGTAGTGATCTCGTGTAGTTCGGATTCACTAAGGCTCGTGTAGTTCGGCCAACCTCAATGTTGTTGTGTTATTGAAGATAGTAGTCTCGTGTGGATGCGAATTTACTAAGGCTCATGTAGTTCGGCCAATCTTCATTGTGGTAATTAGTTTTTGGTATTGGGTTAAAGGGTTAACCTTATTCGTATATATATTGTTATATATATATATATATATATATATATATATATATATATATATATATATATATATATATATATATATATATATATATATATATATATATATTCTTGTATTATCATGATGTAGCTAACCCTCCGGGTGTGGCTTCTTGGCGTTGTTCACATCGTCGTTGGTGAACTTATGTTTGTTGATGCATATTTAGCTTGTTGCTTAGTGATCGTACGGTATGCTTAGACTAGCTTGCCTTTACTCTTGGATGTTTCGGTATGCGGTATTTGATTATTTTTGTGGCGTGGCCATCTTATGCATATATATGTATGTAGTATATTTTCACTCACTAAGCGTTAGCTTACCCTCTCGTTGTTGATATTTTTATAGGTTCGCATGCTTGGCGGCTCGGGTAAGCTTGGGAATTAGAGATCTTGGCTAGGTTGCTTTAGAAGATCTTGCTTTTGGACTCGATTAGAATTTGGGTAGCGTAGTCCCAAATCACCATGCTCGGTTTTGTGTAAACATAACTAGTCGGGTCATAATGATTATAACCGGTTTACGATTTAATCAATGAACCATTGTATTAGGGAGTTTAAATTATTAATGTATGTTTTAAGTTCGTTGAACTTACTTTGGTAACAAATATATTTTGGAACTTGTGTAATGGGACCTAAGGTATTATTTAACGCGTATTAAAAGGGAAAAAAAAATTATGGGCCGTTTTTAATACGGGTTGGGTTGTTTCAAGTGGTATCAGAGCATGGTCTAAGGGATTTAGGTGACTTGAGATAGGTGCCTAGATTTAGACATTTGTGTGTGCTTATTTGTTGCGGGACTTGTAGGATTACAGGTCGGAATAGGTTATAGTTAGTGCCTTGTTTGTAGGTGGACTAACGTTTATATTAGTAATGCGGATATTATTAATATATTAATTGTGTTGTGATAATAATTCTCGTGTATGTGCATATCGCGTAGAATTTTGTTTGTGTTTGTTTATATCATCGAGCAAGGCGGTCGTTGTACTAACGAGTTAATACGGCGTGTGTGCGTAATATGGACTTGCAAACCTTATTACGGGTGCAAATCGTGTCTAGCAAGTGATGTACGACGAGTGTTTATCAAGATGGGGGCGGTATTGTGTGTGTGCTTTATAAGTTTGTGATCTAATCGCTTTGCATTCCTTAGAATGGCGACGGGAAACGGGATCGAGACGAACGATTTGGAGTTTAACGTTAGAGTTGCGGCCACCATTGCGAAGCAAATGAGTGCGTTTCGAGAAGAAATGGATAGGAAGTATTCCGAATCTCGGAGTAGTGGTGAAATGGAGCATTGTCTTAAGAGCTTCATGAGGACTAAACCCCCGATGTACGACAGAAAACCGGATCCTTTGATAAGCACAACTTGGATCTCGGATGTCGAAGGGTGTTTTCGTACTATTGAATGCCCTCCTGAGAAGAGGACAAGACTCGCTACTAGTTTGTTGCGGGGTAGGGCGAAGGATTGGTTGGATGGTAAGATTGATCTTGTCGGCGGTGAGCCGTTTATGGCTTTATCGTGGGACGAATTTAAGAAGAAATTCTTCGAGGAGTTCCGAACTTCAGCCGATTTGTCGGAAATGCGTAATGAGTTGCGAAATTTGCAACAGGGTTCTATGGATTTGAATACTCTCAAGACGGCCTTTATGGCGAAGGCTCGTTTTTGCCCGGAGTATTTGGGGAATGATCATTTGTTGATGCAAGATTTCTATCGGACCTTGAATGATGACTTGAAGAGTAAAATTAGCCGGGGTCAAGTGAAATCGTTTGCGGAATTATTTGACTTGGCTAGAGGTTTCGAGTCGTATTCAAGATCGAAGAGGTGTGAACCTTCAAGTGAGAGAAGGGTTGTTTAGTATGGTACTCCGAGTAAGAGGACTAAGGGTCCGAGTGTGAGCACGGGTGGTACGCGGACGGGTATACTGGATTCCAGTACGTCTCGATGTTACAATTGTGGCGTGAGGGGTCACAAGTCGTGGAAATGTTCGGTGCCAAAGGGTGATGGCATGGTGTGCTTCAATTGCCAAGAAGAAGGACATCGTAAGTCGGAATGTCCCAAGTTAGCGGGGACGGGTGCGGCAAGGAGACGTTAAGGTACGTTTCGTTTTAATAAATATGTCATTTGATTATTTATTAAGTGCCATTTGTGTTTGAGTTGTAAAATGCCTTGTGTTGTGCATATTGTTGTTATGGGTGACGTTCCTAATGGAAGTACCCTATGGTGACGTTTGATTAACGGGCGAAGGGCGTAAGACTTGGTGCAACCAAGCATTCCTTAGTATTTGGGAAATGTTTTTACCAATCCATGGAAATGGGTTTTGGTGTTCGATTGTTAAGCGCGTGTTCGCTTGTGTGTTGGAGTTGATGAACCATGAGGTTCGACGGGTGGGATGAAACCCTTGAGATCGAGTGTTTTGAATCTCGATGTATGTTGGTAATGGAGTTTATATGACGCGACATTAGGTGCCTCTTTTATACCTACTAGCGTGGTGTTCAACTCCGATTGTGTTGCGGTTACATTGTACTTAGGGTACCGAAGTGAAAACCTTAGGTACATGAGTGATCGGGTGAAAGTTGACAAACTATAGCAATTGGATGATTGCGAGGGTATAGTTTGTGTAATCGTGGTACACTTTTCGTTTGGAGTGTTTAAGGATAGGTTAAAATCCTTCGTATGCTCAAGGTTGGAGCAAGTTATGGTGATGGGTCGTGTGAGCCCAATTGTTGGTAAAGTCTACCTTTGGTTGCATTGTACGGTTGTACGAGTTGTGGATATGGAACGTAGTTCCAAGTGGGGGAGTTGCACTCCCGCACGAGGAGGTTTTTAGTTTGAGACTTCAGATGATACTTTTGGTAGATCCGGAAGTTTGCGTTGGGACCTAGTTTTGGTCGATTTGTGGTAAAGTACAATTTCTGTTAAATTGTACTTATGGTTTTGGATGTAAGTTACCACCGAGGTGGTAATGTGGTAAATCTCGTTGAGAAATAAAGGAAGTGTTTGGCGAGCAAGTTGAAATCCCTCGGTTAAGGGATGTGCGTATCGGATTTTCTTCTAGAGAATTATTGTTTTGTACCTATGTTTGATATAGGTGGTTCTTGCTCGATTGTGAGAATGGTTAGTGGTATCCGTTAGGATTCACTATGGCGTGGCAGAGCGCGATGTTACGCTACTCGTTGTTCGAGGCCAAGAGGGCGTTAATTGGTGAAGCATGACCTTCGGGGTCCGCTGACTTCATCATGGTATTGTTGATTGGTGAAGCATGACCTTCGGGGTCCGCTGACTTCATCATGGGAGTACGTGATTGGTGGAGCATGACCTTCGGGGTCCGCTAACTTCATCATAGGGGTAGTGCTATATCGGTGAAGCATGACTTTCGGGGTCCGCTGACTTCATCCGGTGTTGAGATTGGTGAAGCATGACCTTCGAGGTCCGCTGACTTCATCATGGTAGTGGATCGCGTGTGGTTTCGGATACACGATGACGCGTATGGTTTCGGTCATCTTATTGTGGAAGTGAATCTCGTGTAGTTCGGATTCACAAATGACTCGTGTGGTTTCGGTCATGGTATTGAGGAGTGAGTGTCGTGTAGTTCGGATTCATAAATGACTCATGTAGTTCGGTCATTCCTCTGGGATAGTGACTCTCGTGTAGTTCGGATTCACTAAGGCGCGTGTAGTTCGGCCAATCTCGATTGTTGTTGAGGTGAAGGTAGTGAGTCGCGTGTGGTTTCGGATTCACTAAGGCGCGTGTAGTTTTCGGCCAGCCTTCGTGTTGTGTGATCTATCGGTTGTTTTATACACCGATGGTGGGGTCGTAAGGACCATGATGTTGATCTGTTGGTTGTTTTATACACCAGTGGTGGGGTCGTAAGGACCGTGTTGTGTGATCGATCGGTTGTTTTATACACCGATGGTGGGGTCGTAAGGACCATGTCGTTTGATCTATTGGTTATTTTATATGCTAATGGTGGGGTCGTGAGGACCATGTTGTATGATTAGTGATGCGATAGCCATGTTTCGCTCACATGTTGTTACGGGCGTGATGATAGTCGATTTTGTGCACCTTTTGATTAGCGTTGCCATAGTCATTTTGGGCGCTATCGATTTTAGCCGTTTGTTTATGATGGTGCGGTAGTTTCGTATTGGTCGTATTGCGCACTACAAGGGATGTTAAGTGGTAAGTGTTATCTGTAAGGATACGTTTCTATTCGGTCTTCTTCGGTTCGATGATTGACTTTATTTTGACTTGTGGTTGTTACTAGCGATGTGCTTGGTGTGGTACGCTAGGGGTTGATATCTCGGTTCGAGATTGGTTGAGTTTTTCCTGATGTGAGGGGTTGTGTGAGATTTTTAGTGCTCGAATTGTGGACTTTATAAATCACGGGTGACGATTTTGTTGTTAAAGGTGACTCTTTGAGAAGAATTGCCTAGAGGAGTTAGAAGAATACATGGTGATTCCGTGTATTCTAAGTGATTGTTGTAGACTTCGGTTGTTGCGTGTATTGCACGGTCCGGGATGCGTGCAAGTATGTATCTTAGTTAATGGATTAGTCCTTGGGTTAATGAGTAGTGTAATGGAAGTTGTATTGAACGTTGTTGAGAACCGTGGTGTGTCGGTTTGGATTGGTTAAGTGGCTAGGATCACGAGGACGTGATCGAATATAAGTGGGGGAGAGTTGTAACACCCCGTTTTTCTAAACATGACGCTCGGGACGTCATTTGAAGTCCAAGAATGATTATTTAATAGTTTGGATGTAATGCATTGACCACGATTGACTTTGGGATGTTTTAAAAGTGAAATTGGAGTACATCAGGTAAACTGTCGAGTTTGAGTGCAGTTTGTCGCGTTCTGGTGCGTCGCGTTCCGTGACAAACATGCTTGAAACGAGACAACTTCTGATGGTGATTTCTGTCCACTTTGTCGTGTTTGAGTGTTGTGTGTCGCGTATTGGTGTCGCGAAACGCGACAAGGTGTCGCGAAACGCGACAAATGTCGCTGTAATGACATTATTAACCCATTTTAATGGAATCTTTTGAGGGTGTTTTGGTAAATTCACTTATGGCCAGTTCTAGAGCCATAAGACTGATTCAAGGCTCATATTATCCTCATTTTCACTCAAAAACACTTTCACCTTCAAACCCTAGAGAGAGAGGAGAGATTTAGAGAGAGAGAGCTCCATTTGGAGAAGAAGAAGGTTGTTTCGGGTCAAACCTCAAGTATTAAAGTTGTTCCACTCGTCAACGGCATCATTTT
This sequence comes from Rutidosis leptorrhynchoides, assembly GCF_046630445.1. NCBI lineage: Eukaryota > Viridiplantae > Streptophyta > Magnoliopsida > Asterales > Asteraceae > Rutidosis > Rutidosis leptorrhynchoides. The sequence goes on from NC_092338.1 coordinate 381,927,198, forward strand.
GGCGGTATTGGTAAGTCTCAACTCTGAATTTCATCTTTGTAATTTGATATTCAAGTTTAGGGTTTTGAGCTAGTTAGTTGTAAAACCTATTTAGGAGGTGAAATGGGTAATTGTAACTAGTTATTGTTGATGTTGGTGGGTTTTGGGTTGGTTAATGATTTAACCACGTTTAAGGCTTGAAAGTAGTGTGTAATCACTAGTGTTAGTGATTATAGAAGTGTTGGAACCACTTTGGGTGTATTTTGGTTAACTGATTTTGAAATGGGTCAAAATTAGGGTTAAGGTGTCATATTGGGCAAGATTGATATTTAACGCTTATGCTTGGGTTTAATTGGCATATTAGGACTATTTTCACTTGTGTTAGTGATTGTTGGTTAGTTTTGGCTCGCTTTGAGCTTGGAAGTGCAATTTGGGTCGAGATTGCACTAGTTGTCAATTTGGGTTGATTTGTAAATCCACCCTAATTGTGTTGTTGTATTTGTGAAATGGAATAGTTACTTTCCATTGGCGTGTTGCGGATTATTCGGTTGCATTCATCAAGACTTCGAGGTGAGTGTTAATATCCTATGTGCATATGTATGTGTAGGATGGGTGCGGGCCGGGTGAAGTGGTTCTCGGTTATAGAGCTCACTTCACATATAGGTGGATTGATGGACTTGTGTATAGGTCCAATTGGCACGGTTGTGCATTTAGTTGACCACCTTTGGCGAGGTACACGTTTGTGTGTACATTATCAGACGTGGTTGTGATGTGGACGACAATGGCGAAGAGTTTTGATGTTGAGAAGTGAATCGCGTGTAGTTCGGATTCACGATGACGCGTGTAGTTTCGGTCATCTTATTGAATTGTGAAAGTGAATCTCGTGTGGTTCGAATTCACGATGACGCGTGTAGTTCGGTCATCTTGTTGAGGTAGTGATCTCGTGTAGTTCGGATTCACTAAGGCTCGTGTAGTTCGGCCAACCTCGATGTTGTTGTGTTATTGAAGATAGTAGTCTCGTGTGGATGCGAATTTACTAAGGCTCATGTAGTTCGGCCAATCTTCATTGTGGTAATTGGTTTTTGGTATTGGGTAAAAGGGTTAACCTTATTCGTATATATATTGTTATATATATATATATATATATATATATATATATATATATATATATATATATATATATATATATATATATATATATATATATATATATATATATATATATATATATATATATATATATATATATATTCTTGTATTATCGTGATGTAGCTAACCCTCCGGGTGTGGCTTCTTGGCGTTGTTCACATCGTCGTTGGTGAACTTATGTTTGTTGATGCATATTTAGCTTGTTGCTTAGTGATCGTACGGTATGCTTAGACTAGCTTGCCTTTACTCTTGGATGTTTCGGTATGCGGTATTTGATTATTTTTGTGGCGTGGCCATCTTATGCATATATATGTATGTAGTATATTTTCACTCACTAAGCGTTAGCTTACCCTCTCGTTGTTGATATTTTTATAGGTTCGCATGCTTGGCGGCTCGGGTAAGCTTGGGAATTAGAGATCTTGGCTAGGTTGCTTTAGAAGATCTTGCTTTTGGACTCGATTAGAATTTGGGTAGCGTAGTCCCAAATCACCATGCTCGGTTTTGTGTAAACATAACTAGTCGGGTCATAATGATTATAACCGGTTTACGATTTAATTAATGAACCATTGTATTAGGGAGTTTAAATTATTAATGTATGTTTTAAGTTCGTTGAACTTACTTTGGTAACAAATATATTTTGGAACTTGTGTAATGGGACCTAAGGTATTATTTAACGCGTATTAAAAGGGGAAAAAAAATTATGGGCCGTTTTTAATACGGGTTGGGTTGTTTCAAGGATCTCCAAATGAAAATTTCTACCTTTTTCGGAACCAAATTATTTCGCAAAGTTTCTACCCCATTAGGACCAACCATTAGTAACTTTGAGTCTAATAAGGAAGAGAGTCTTTTTGTTTTAAAAAGCCCATTATTCGAGCCTTCCCAACGCCAAGAATCTCTTTTATCAGGAACAAGTTGACACCCACGTAGTAGAACCACCAATGCCGAGAACTCAGAACCTGTACGCCGACTTGGAGAACGCAACCATTCCCAATTACCATCCCATGTAGAGCCGTTCCATACCCATCGATCCGCAACTGTCGTGTTAGGATTTGATTCAAGCTTGAACAATCTCTTGAATTTAATACACAAAGGCGCATCACCTATCCACGTATCGAACCAAAAGGAAGTACCCGAACCATCTCCAATGACTTTAACGAAAGACTTGAGAATGAAACACCAATGTCATCAATCTTCGCACCTATTTTTATTATATTCATCCAAGTAGAATTATTTGTGGAACAAGAATTGTTATCAAATTCACCCAACCTGAAATGTCCCGTTCTTATTGATTAAAAACGTTCCATATTAATTGATTTCGTTGCGAGGTTTTGACCTCTATATGAGACGTTTTTGAAAGACTGCATTCATTTTAAAACAAACCATAACCTTTATTTCATCAATAAAGGTTTAAAAAGCTTTACGTAGATTATCAAATGATGATAATCTAAAATATCCTGTTTACACACGACCATTACATAATGGTTTACAATACAAATATGTTACAACAAAATAAGTTTCTTGAATGCAGCTTTTACACAATATCATACAAGCATGGACTCCAAATCTCGTCCTTATTTAAGTATGCGACAGCGGAAGCTCTTAATAATCACCTGAGAATAAACATACTTAAAACGTCAACAAAAATGTTGGTGAGTTATAGGTTTAACCTATATATATCAAGTCATAATAATAGACCACAAGATTTCATATTTCAATACACATCCCATACATAGAGATAAAAATCATTCATATGGTGAACACCTGGTAACCGACATTAACAAGATGCATATATAAGAATATCCCCATCATTCCGGGACACCCTTCGGATATGATATAAATTTTGAAGTACTAAAGCATCCGGTACTTTGGATGGGGTTTGTTAAGCCCAATAGATCTATCTTTAGGATTCGCGTCAATTAGGGTGTCTGTTCCCTAATTCTTAGATTACCAGACTTAAATAAAAGGGGCATATTCGATTTCGATAATTCAACCATAGAATGTAGTTTCACGTACTTGTGTCTATTTTGTAAATCATTTATAAAACCTGCATGTATTCTCATCCCAAAAATATTAGATTTTAAAAGTGGGACTATAACTCACTTTCACAGATTTTTACTTCGTCGGGAAGTAAGACTTGGCCACTGGTTGATTCACGAACCTATAACAATATATACATATATATCAAAGTATGTTCAAAATATATTTACAACACTTTTAATATATTTTGATGTTTTAAGTTTATTAAGTCAGCTGTCCTCGTTAGTAACCTACAACTAGTTGTCCACAATTAGATGTACAGAAATAAATCGATAAATATTATATTGAATCAATCCACGACCCAGTGTATACGTATCTCAGTATTGATCACAACTCAAACTATATATATTTTGGAATCAACCTCAACCCTGTATAGCTAACTCCAACATTCACATATAGAGTGTCTATGGTTGTTCCGAAATATATATAGATGTGTCGACATGATAGGTCGAAACATTGTATACGTGTCTATGGTATCTCAAGATTACATAATATACAATACAAGTTGATTAAGTTATGGTTGGAATAGATTTGTTACCAATTTTCACGTAGCTAAAATGAGAAAAATTATCCAATCTTGTTTTACACATAACTTCTTCATTTTAAATCCGTTTTGAGTGAATAAAATTGCTATGGTTTCATATTGAACTCTATTTTATGAATCAAAACATAAAAAGTATAGGTTTATAGTCGGAAAAATAAGTTACAAGTCGTTTTTTGTAAAGGTAGTCATTTCAGTCGAAAGAACGACGTCTAGATGACCATTTTAGAAAACATACTTCCACTTTGAGTTTAACCATAATTTTTGGATATAGTTTCATGTTCATAATAAAAATCATTTTCTCAGAATAAAAACTTTTAAATCAAAGTTTATCATAGTTTTTAATTAACTAACCCAAAACAGCCCGCGGTGTTACTACGACGGCGTAAATCCGGTTTTACGGTGTTTTTCGTGTTTCCAGGTTTTAAATCATTAAGTTAGCATATCATATAGATATAGAACATGTGTTTAGTTGATTTTAAAAGTCAATTTAGAAGGATTAACTTTTGTTTGCGAACAAGTTTAGAATTAACTAAACTATGTTCTAGTGATTACAAGTTTAAACCTTCGAATAAGATAGCTTTATATGTATGAATCGAATGATGTTATGAACATCATTACTACCTTAAGTTCCTTGGATAAACCTACTGGAAAAGAGAAAAATGGATCTAGCTTCAACGGATCCTTGGATGGCTCGAAGTTCTTGAAGCAGAATCATGACACGAAAACAAGTTCAAGTAAGATCATCACTTGAAATAAGATTGTTATAGTTATAGAAATTGAACCAAAGTTTGAATATGATTATTACCTTGTATTAGAATGATAACCTACTGTAAGAAACAAAGATTTCTTGAGGTTGGATGATCACCTTACAAGATTGGAAGTGAGCTAGCAAACTTGAAAGTATTCTTGATTTTATGTAACTAGAACTTGTAGAATATATGAAGAACACTTAGAACTTGAAGATAGAACTTGAGAGAGATCAATTAGATGAATAAAATTGAAGAATGAAAGTGTTTGTAGGTGTTTTTGGTCGTTGGTGTATGGATTAGATATAAAGGATATGTAATTTTGTTTTCATGTAAATAAGTCATGAATGATTACTCATATTTTTGTAATTTTATGAGGTTTTTCATGCTAGTTGCCAAATGATGGTTCCCACATATGTTAGGTGACTCACATGGGCTGCTAAGAGCTGATCATTGGAGTGTATATACCAATAGTACATACATCTAAAAGCTGTGTATTGTACGAGTACGAATACGGGTGCATACGAGTAGAATTGTTGATGAAACTGAACGAGGATGTAATTGTAAGCATTTTTGTTAAGTAGAAGTATTTTGATAAGTGTATTGAAGTCTTTAAAAAGTGTATAAATACATATTAAAATACTACATGTATATACATTTTAACTGAGTCGTTAAGTCATCGTTAGTCGTTACATGTAAGTGTTGTTTTGAAACCTTTAGGTTAACGATCTTGTTAAATGTTGTTAACCCAATGTTTATAATATCAAATGAGATTTTAAATTATTATATTATCATGATATTATCATGTATGAATATCTCTTGATATGATATATATACATTAAATGTCTTTACAACGATAATCGTTACATATATGTCTCGTTTAAAAATCATTAAGTTAGTAGTCTTGTTTTTACATATGTAGTTCATTGTTAATATACTTAATGATATGTTTACTTATCATAGTATCATGTTAACTATATATATATATCCATATATATGTCATCATATAGTTTTTTTACAAGTTTTAACGTTCGTGAATCACCGGTCAACTTGGGTGGTCAATTGTCTATATGAAACATATTTCAATTAATCAAGTCTTAACAAGTTTGATTGCTTAACATGTTGGAAACATTTAATCATGTAAATATCAATCTCAATTAATATATATAAACATGGAAAAGTTCGGGTCACTACAGTACCTACCCGTTAAATAAATTTCGTCCCGAAATTTTAAGCTGTTGAAGGTGTTGACGAATCTTCTGGAAATAGATGCGGGTATTTCTTATTCATCTGATCTTCACGCTCCCAGGTGAACTCGGGTCCTCTACAAGCATTCCATCGAACCTTAACAATTGGTATCTTGTTTTGCTTAAGTCTTTTAACCTCACGATCCATTATTTCGACGGGTTCTTCGATGAATTGAAGTTTTTCATTGATTTGGATTTCATCTAACGGAATAGTGAGATCTTCTTTAGCAAAACATTTCTTCAAATTCGAGACGTGGAAAGTGTTATGTACAGCCGCGAGTTGTTGAGGTAACTCAAGTCGGTAAGCTACTGGTCCGACACGATCAATAATCTTGAATGGTCCAATATACCTTGGATTTAATTTCCCTCATTTACCAAATCGAACAACGCCTTTCCAAGGTGCAACTTTAAGCATGACCATCTCTCCAATTTCAAATTCTATATCTTTTCTTTTAATGTCAGCGTAGCTCTTTTGTCGACTTTGGGCGGTTTTCAACCGTTGTTGAATTTGGATGATTTTCTCGGTAGTTTCTTGTATTATCTCCGGACCCATAATCTGTCTATCCCCCACTTCACTCCAACAAATCGGAGACCTGCACTTTCTACCATAAAGTGCTTCAAACGGTGCCATCTCAATGCTTGAATGGTAGCTGTTGTTGTAGGAAAATTCTGCTAATGGTAGATGTCGATCCCAACTGTTTCCGAAATCAATAACACATGCTCGTAGCATGTCTTCAAGCGTTTGTATAGTCCTTTCGCTCTGCCCATCAGTTTGTGGATGATAGACAGTACTCATGTCTAGACGAGTTCCTAATGATTGCTGTAATGTCTGCCAGAATCTTGAAATAAATCTGCCATCCCTATCAGAGATAATAGAGATTGGTATTCCATGTCTGGAGACGACTTCCTTCAAATACAGTCATGCTAACTTCTCCATCTTGTCATCTTCTCTTATTGGCAGGAAGTGTGCTGATTTGGTGAGACGATCAACTATTACCCAAATAGTATCAAAACCACTTGCAGTCCTTGGCAATTTAGTGATGAAATCCATGGTAATGTTTTCCCATTTCCATTCCGGGATTTCGGGTTGTTGAAGTAGACCTGATGGTTTTTGATGCTCAGCTTTGACCTTAGAACACGTCAAACATTCTCCTACGTATTTAGCAACATCGGCTTTCATACCCGGCCACCAAAAATGTTTCTTGAGATCCTTGTACATCTTCCCCGTTCCAGGATGTATTGAGTATCTGGTTTTATGAGCTTCTCTAAGTACCATTTCTCTCATATCTCCAAATTTTGGTACCCAAATCCTTTCAGCCCTATACCGGGTTCCGTCTTCCCGAATATTAAGATGCTTCTCCGATCCTTTGGGTATTTCATCCTTTAAATTTCCATCTTTTAAAACTCCTTGTTGCGCCTCCTTTATTTGAGTAGTAAGGTTATTATGAATCATTATATTAATAGATTTTACTCTAATGGGTTCTCTGTCCTTCCTGCTCAATGCATCGGCTACCACATTTGCCTTCCCCGGGTGGTAACGAATCTCAAAGTCGTAATCATTCAACAATTCAATCCACCTACGCTGCCTCATATTCAGTTGTTTCTGATTAAATATGTGTTGAAGACTTTTATGGTCGGTATATATAATACTTTTGACCCCATATAAGTAGTGCCTCCAAGTCTTTAATGCAAAAACAACCGCGCCTAATTCCAAATCATGTGTCGTATAATTTTGTTCGTGAATCTTCAATTGTCTAGACGCATAATCAATCACCTTCGTTCGTTGCATTAATACACAACCGAGACCTTGCTTTGATGCGTCACAATAAATCACAAAATCATCATTCCCTTCAGGCAATGACAATATAGGTGCCGTAGTTAGCTTTTTCTTCAATAACTGAAACGCTTTCTCTTGTTCATCATTCCATTCAAATTTCTTCCCTTTATGCGTTAATGCAGTCAAGGGTTTTGCTATTCTGGAAATGTCTTGGATGAACCTTCTGTAGTAACCAGCTAGTCCTAAAAACTGGCGTATGTGTTTCGGAGCTTTCGGGGTTTCCCACTTTTCAACAGTTTCTATCTTTGCCGGATCCACCTTAATACCTTCTTTGTTCACTATGTGACCGAGGAATTGAACTTCTTCCAACCAAAATGCACACTTTGAAAACTTAACGTACAATTCTTCCTTCCTCAATACTTCTAACACCTTTCTCAAATGTTCACCGTGTTCTTGGTCATTCTTTGAGTAAATAAGTATGTCATCAATGAAAACAATGACAAACTTGTCAAGGTATGGTCCACACACTCGGTTCATAAGATCCATGAACACAGCTGGTGCATTAGTTAAATCAAACGGCATGACCATAAACTCGTAATGACCGTAACGTGTTCTGAAAGCAGTCTTTGGAATATCATCTTCTTTCACCCGCATTTGATGATACCCGGAACGTAAGTCAATCTTTGAATAAACAGACGAGCCTTGTAGTTGATCAAATAAGTCGTCGATTCTCGGTAGTGGGTAGCGGTTCTTAATGGTAAGCTTGTTCAACTCTCGGTAGTCGATACATAACCTGAATGTACCATCTTTCTTCTTGACAAACAAAACAGGAGCTCCCCACGGTGATGTGCTTGGTCGAATGAAACCACGCTCTAAAAGTTCTTGTAATTGGCTTTGCAGTTCTTTCATCTCGCTGGGTGCGAGTCTGTAAGGAGCACGAGCTATTGGTGCAGCTCCTGGTACAAGATCTATCTGAAATTCAACGGATCGATGTGGGGGTAATCCCGGTAATTCTTTCGGAAATACATCGGGAAATTCTTTTGCAATGGGAACATCATTGATGCTCTTTTCTTCAGTTTGTACTTTCTCGACGTGTGCTAGAACAGCATAGCAACCTTTTCTTATTAGTTTTTGTGCCTTCAAATTACTAATAAGATGTAGCTTCGTGTTGCCCTTTTCTCCGTACACCATTAAGGGTTTTCCTTTTTCTCGTATAATGCGAATTTCATTTTTGTAACAAACGATCTCTGCTTTCACTTCTTTCAACCAGTCCATACCGATTATCACATCAAAACTCCCTAACTCTACTGGTATCAAATCAATCTTAAATGTTTCGCTAACCAGTTTAATTTCTCGATTCCGACATATATTATCTGCTGAAATTAATTTACCATTTGCTAATTCGAGTAAAAATTTACTATGCAAAGGCGTCAATGGACAACTTAATTTAGCACAAAAATCTCTACTCATATAGCTTCTATCCGCACCCGAATCAAATAAAACGTAAGCATATTTATTGTCAATAAGAAACGTACCCGTAACAAGCTCCGGGTCTTCCTGTGCCTCTGCTGCATTAATATTGAAAACTCTTCCGCGGCCTTGTCCATTCGTGTTCTCCTAGTTCGGGCAATTTCTAATAATGTGGCCCGGTTTTCCACATTTATAACAAACTACATTGGCATAACTTGCTCCGAAACTACTTGCTCCGCCATTACTCGTTCCGACACCATTTGTTCCCTTCGTTCTATTAACCCCTGGTCCGTAGACCTCACACTTCGCCGCGCTATGACCATTTCTTTTACACTTGTTGCAAAATTTGGTGCAGAACCCCGAGTGATACTTTTCACACCTTTGGCATAGCTGCTTCTGATTGTTGTTGTTGTTGCGGTTATTATTATTGTTGGGATGATTGTTGTAGTTGTTGTTGTTGTTGTTGTTGTTGTTGTTGTTGTTGTTGTTATTGTTGTTGTTGTTGTTGTTGTTGTTGTTGTTGTTGTTGTTGTTGGGCCGTTTGTTGTAGTTGCGATTGATGTTGCGATTGTTGGGATAATTGTTGCGATTATTGTTGTAATTGCTGTTGTTGCTGTATTGGTGATTCTTATCACCGTTTTCCTCCCACTTTCTTTTGACTTGCTTCACATTGGCCTCTTCAGCAGTCTGTTCTTTAATTCTTTCTTCAATCTGGTTCACTAGTTTGTGAGCCATTCTACATGCCTGTTGTATGGAGGCAGGCTCGTGTGAACTTATATCTTCTTGGATTCTTTCCGGTAATCCTTTCACAAACGCGTCGATCTTCTCTTCCTCATCTTCGAATGCTCCCGGACACAATAGGCACAATTCTGTGAATCGTCTTTCATACGTGGTAATATCAAATCCTTGGGTTCGTAACCCTCTAAGTTCTGTCTTGAGCTTATTGACCTCGGTTCTGGGACGGTACTTCTCGTTCATCAAGTGCTTGAATGCTGACCACGGTAGTGCGTACGCATCGTCTTGTCCCACTTGCTCTAGATAGGTATTCCACCATGTTAACGCAGAACCTGTGAAGGTATGCGTAGCGTACTTCACTTTGTCCTCTTCAGTACACTTACTTATGGCAAACACCGATTCGACCTTCTCGGTCCACCGTTTCAATCCGATCGGTCCTTCGGTTCCATCAAATTCCAAAGGTTTGCAGGCAGTGAATTCTTTGCAGGTGCATCCTACACGATTTCCTGTACTGCTAGATCCAAGGTTATTGTTGGTATGTAGCGCAGCCTGTACTGCGGCTATGTTTGAAGCTAGAAAAGTACGGAATTCCTCTTCATTCATATTCACGGTGTGTCGAGTAGTCAGTGCCATTTCCTTCAAAATAGTCAAATGGAACAAGTTAATCATACAGAATATTAAGAGTAGTTAATAGTATTTCGTAGCATAATATGAACTCATTTATAAAAGCTTTTTCTTCATATTAGCGTTTTATAAGTTTAAATTCGGGTAGTACCTACCCGTTAAGTTCATACTTAGGCTAATATACAATTCAACTACTACAATTCTATATGAAAAACTGATTATAATAATATTTCGCGTTCAAACTTTTACACAATATTTTACAAACTTACAATACCACTTATTTTACATATATCATGAAATATAGCACACAATAAATTTGATACAAGATGGTTGTGAAGATAATTCTAGCTAGTACACAAGTCGTTCAGCAAAGGCAATTAAGACACGTAATTCATACGTCCAGAAACAAGTCATGCATTCTGGTTTTACTAGGATTACTTCCCATCCTTGGTCTTGTGGAACATAACCGTTATGGCCATTGATAAGACAGCGTGTTGTAACGTCATCAAAGGGACGAGGGTTACGTAATGTCCAACAGTCTCGTAACAATCTAAAAACCTCATTTCTTACCCCAATTACCGACTCCGTAACTTGTGGGAACGTTTTGTTTAATAGTTGTAGCCCGATGTTCTTGTTCTCACTTTGGTGAGAAGCGAACATTACTAATCCGTAAGCATAACATGCTTCTTTATGTTGCATGTTAGCCGCTTTTTCTAAATCACGAAGTCCAATATTCGGATATATTGAGTCAAAATAATTTCTTAACCCATTGCGTAAAATAGCATTTGGGTTCCCCGCAATATATGCGTCAAAGTAAACACATCGTAACTTATGGGTTTCCCAATGTGATATCCCCCATCTTTCGAACGAAAGCCTTTTATAAACCAAGGCATTCTTGGAACGTTCTTCGAATGTCTTACAAACTGATCTCGCCTTAAATAGTTGTGCAGAAGAATTCTGACCGACTCTAGACAAGATTTCATCAATCATGTCTCCGGGTATGTCTCTTAAAATATTGGGTTGTCTATCCATTTTGTGTTTTTATACTGTAAAATAGACAAGAGTTAGATTCATAAAAAAAAATACTTATTAATACAAGCAATTTTTACATATATCATAAAGCATAAGCACACTATATTACATATATTACACCACACGAATACAACTATCTTATTCCGACTCGCTTGTTTCTTCTTCTTCGGTTTTGGTTCGTTTTGCCAAGTTTCTAGGGATATATGATGTTCCCCTAATACGAGCCGTCGTTTTCCACATTGGTTTAGAAAAACCTGGTGGTTTAGAGGTTCCCGGGTCATTGTTACAACTTAAGGACTTCGGGGGTTGACGATACATATAAAGTTCATCGGGGTTGGAATTAGATTTCTCTATTTTTATGCCCTTTCCCATATTATTTTCTTTTGCCTTTTTAAATTCAGTTGGGGTAATTTCTATAACATCATCGGAATTCTCGTCGGAATCCGATTCATCGGAGAATTGGTAATCCTCTCAATATTTTGCTTCCTTGGCGGAAACACCATTGACCATAATTAACCTTGGTCGGTTGGTTGAGGATTTTCTTTTACTTAACCGTTTTATTATTTCCCCCACCGGTTCTATTTCTTCACCCGGCTCCAATTCTTCTTCCGATTCCGATTCTTCTTCCGGTTCCGACTCTTCTTCCGGTTCCTCTTCGGGAACTTGTGAATCAGTCCACGAATCATTCCAATTTACATTTGACTCTTCATTATTATTAGGTGAGTCAATGGGACTTGTTCTAGAGGTAGACATCTATCACATAATATCAAACGCGTTAAGAGATTAATATATCACATAATATTCACATGTTAAAAATATATAGTTTCCAACAAAATTTGTTAAGCAATCATTTTTCAAGTAAACACGGTCGAAGTCCAGACTCACTAATGCATCCTAACAAACTCGATAAGACACACTAATGCAACATTCTGGATCTCTAAGACCAACGCTCTGATACCAACTGAAATGTCCCGTTCTTATTGATTAAAAACGTTCCATATTAATTGATTTCGTTGCGAGGTTTTGACCTCTATATGAGACGTTTTTGAAAGACTGCATTCATTTTAAAACAAACCATAACCTTTATTTCATCAATAAAGGTTTAAAAAGCTTTACGTAGATTATCAAATGATGATAATCTAAAATATCCTGTTTACACACGACCATTACATAATGGTTTACAATACAAATATGTTACAACAAAATAAGTTTCTTGAATGCAGTTTTTACACAATATCATACAAGCATGGACTCCAAATCTCGTCCTTATTTAAGTATGCGACAGCGGAAGCTCTTAATAATCACCTGAGAATACACATACTTAAAACGTCAACAAAAATGTTGGTGAGTTATAGGTTTAACCTATGTATATCAAATCATAATAATAGACCACAAGATTTCATATTTCAATACACATCCCATACATAGAGATAAAAATCATTCATATGGTGAACACCTGGTAACCGACATTAACAAGATGCATATATAAGAATATCCCCATCATTCCGGGACACCCTTCGGATATGATATAAATTTCGAAGTACTAAAGCATCCGGTACTTTGGATGGGGTTTGTTAAGCCCAATAGATCTATCTTTAGGATTCGCGTCAATTAGGGTGTCTGTTCCCTAATTCTTAGATTACCAGACTTAAATAAAAGGGGCATATTCGATTTCGATAATTCAACCATAGAATGTAGTTTCACGTACTTGTGTCTATTTTGTAAATCATTTATAAAACCTGCATGTATTCTCATCCCAAAAATATTAGATTTTAAAAGTGGGACTATAACTCACTTTCACAGATTTTTACTTCGTCGGGAAGTAAGACTTGGCCACTGGTTGATTCACGAACCTATAACAATATATACATATATATCAAAGTATGTTCAAAATATATTTACAACACTTTTAATATATTTTGATGTTTTAAGTTTATTAAGTCAGCTGTCCTCGTTAGTAACCTACAACTAGTTGTACACAATTAGATGTACAGAAATAAATCGATAAATATTATCTTGAATCAATCCACGACCCAGTGTATACGTATCTCAGTATTGATCACAACTCAAACTATATATATTTTGGAATCAACCTCAACCCTGTATAGCTAACTCCAACATTCACATATAGAGTGTCTATGGTTGTTCCGAAATATATATAGATGTGTTGACATGATAGGTCGAAACATTGTATACGTGTCTATGGTATCTCAAGATTACATAATATACAATACAAGTTGATTAAGTTATGGTTGGAATAGATTTGTTACCAATTTTCACGTAGCTAAAATGAAAAAAATTATCCAATCTTGTTTTACCCATAACTTCTTCATTTTAAATCCGTTTTGAGTGAATCAAATTGCTATGGTTTCATATTGAACTCTATTTTATGAATCTAAACAGAAAAAGTATAGGTTTATAGTCGGAAAAATAAGTTACAAGTCGTTTTTGTAAAGGTAGTCATTTCAGTCGAAAGAACGACGTCTAGATGACCATTTTAGAAAACATACTTCCACTTTGAGTTTAACCATAATTTTTGGATATAGTTTCATGTTCATAATAAAAATCATTTTCTCAGAATAACAACTTTTAAATCAAAGTTTATCATAGTTTTTAATTAACTAACCCAAAACAGCCCGCGGTGTTACTACGACGGCGTAAATCCGGTTTTACGGTGTTTTTCGTGTTTCCAGGTTTTAAATCATTAAGTTAGCATATCATATAGATATAGAACATGTGTTTAGTTGATTTTAAAAGTCAAGTTAGAAGGATTAACTTTTGTTTGCGAACAAGTTTAGAATTAACTAAACTATGTTCTAGTGATTACAAGTTTAAACCTTCGAATAAGATAGCTTTATATGTATGAATCGAATGATGTTATGAACATCATTACTACCTTAAGTTCCTTGGATAAACCTACTGGAAAAGATAAAAATGGATCTAGCTTCAACGGATCCTTGGATGGCTCGAAGTTCTTGAAGCAGAATCATGACACGAAAACAAGTTCAAGTAAGATCATCACTTGAAATAAGATTGTTATAGTTATAGAAATTGAACCAAAGTTTGAATATAATTATTACCTTGTATTAGAATGATAACCTACTGTAAGAAACAGAGATTTCTTGAGGTTGGATGATCACCTTACAAGATTGGAAGTGAGCTAGCAAACTTGAAAGTATTCTTGATTTTATGTAACTAGAACTTGTAGAATATATGAAGAACACTTAGAACTTGAAGATAGAACTTGAGAGAGATCAATTAGATGAAGAAAATTGAAGAATGAAAGTGTTTGTAGGTGTTTTTGGTCGTTGGTGTATGGATTAGATATAAAGGATATGTAATTTTGTTTTCATGTAAATAAGTCATGAATGATTACTCATATTTTTGTAATTTTATGAGATATTTCATGCTAGTTGCCAAATGATGGTTCCCACATGTGTTAGGTGACTCACATGGGCTGCTAAGAGCTGATCATTGGAGTGTATATACCAATAGTACATACATCTAAAAGCTGTGTATTGTACGAGTACGAATACGGGTGCATACGAGTAGAATTGTTGATGAAACTGAACGAGGATGTAATTGTAAGCATTTTTGTTAAGTAGAAGTATTTTGATAAGTGTATTGAAGTCTTTAAAAAGTGTATAAATACATATTAAAATACTACATGTATATACATTTTAACTGAGTCGTTAAGTCATCGTTAGTCGTTACATGTAAGTGTTGTTTTGAAACCTTTAGGTTAACGATCTTGTTAAATGTTGTTAACCTAATGTTTATAATATCAAATGAGATTTTAAATTATTATATTATCATGATATTATCATGTATGAATATCTCTTGATATGATATATATACATTAAATGTCTTTACAACGATAATCGTTACATATATGTCTCGTTTAAAAATCATTAAGTTAGTAGTCTTGTTTTTACATATGTAGTTCATTGTTAATATACTTAATGATATGTTTACTTATCATAGTATCATGTTAACTATATATATATCCATATATATGTCATCATATATTTTTTTTTACAAGTTTTAACGTTCGTGAATCACCGGTCAACTTGGGTGGTCAATTGTCTATATGAAACATATTTCAATTAATCAAGTCTTAACAAGTTTGATTGCTTAACATGTTGGAAACATTTAATCATGTAAATATCAATCTCAATTAATATATATAAACATGGAAAAGTTCGGGTCACTACACAACCCCCCCCCCCCCCCCCCCCCCCGATGACCCATAAATGCTCGAAATAACTTTGACCCACAAAGAGGAAGTTTCGGTTTTGAACCTCCACCACCACTTGCCAATCAAAGCTAAATTTTTTGATTTTAAAGAACCCAAGTTTAAACCCCCCCCCCTCCCCGAAAGGTAGTAGCACCTCATCCCACTTTACCCAAGCAATTTTAGAGTTTTTCCCCGACCCGCCCCAAAAAAAAGATCGTCTCACACTATCAAGTTTACTTATCACACAAGGCGGGGCACGGTAAAGCGAGAAGAAGTACAACGGAAGACTATTTAGCACCGATTTAACAAGAGTCGCGCGACCACCAAAAGAGATCAAATGTGCCTTCCAATCCGAAAGACGCTTTTCGAATTTATCTATTACCGGTTTCCAACTACTCAACTTTTTCATATTTGCTCCAATTGGTAGACCAAGGTAGTTAAAGGGAAGCGAACCAATGTTGCAATCAAAACACTTGGCCATAAAAGCAATCTCGTGATCATCAACACCTAACCCGAATAGATGACTTTTTCGGAAATTTATTTTAAGTCCCGAAGTGAGCTCGAAACATTTGAGAAGTTTCATTAGATTACGAATATTTTGAAAGTTCCATTCACCAAAATCAATTGTGTCATCCGCATATTGAAGATGCGAGATACACACTTTATCTTTACCAATTTCAACACCCGAGAATAAATTGTTTCGAACCGCAATCTTTGTTAGAGAATTTAAACCTTCGGTGGCAAGAATAAAAAGAAAAGGGGAAAGGGGATCTCCTTGCCTAACACCTCTTCCTAATTTGAATTCCAACGTTGGTGACCCGTTTACAAGAATTGAGATTGAAGCGGATTTAAGACACGAAAGGATCCAATGCCTCCATTTAACACCAAACCCCATAAAACTCATAACCTCCATTAAAAATTCCCAACTCAAGCTATCGAACGCCTTTTCGAAATCAACTTTAAATATGAGGCATTTTGACTTTTTTTTCTTAATATAATCAATAGTTTCGTTTGCAATGAGAACACCATCTAAAATGTTTCTTCCTTTTATGAATGCACTTTGTTCGAACCCCACGAGATTTGGAATAAATTTTCTTAGTCGATTCGAGAGCATCTTTGCGATAATCTTATAAAAGCTACCAATAAGACTTATCGGTCTATACTCTTTCAAGGAGATCGGATCCGAAATTTTAGGAACAAGAGTAATAAAGGACGCGTTACACCCCTTTGATAACTCTCCATGTTCCCAAAAATAATGAATAGTATTAATCAAATCGCCCTTTATTGTATCCCAATACCTTTTGTAAAAACTCAAGTTGAAACTATCGGGCCTGGCGCTTTTGTACTACCACAGTCGTTTATCGCTTCCCAAATTTCCTTTTCGCAAAATTGTACTTCGAGCTCATTAGCTTTTATCTCAGAAAGGTGGAAAAGATCTGGTCCAATACAATTCTGACCAGACAGCGAGGTCAGTGGGCTGCCACTATGCGATCTGCTTGTATCGAGAACAGGGCCTGGGACAGGCCCACTACTGTTCACCAGTCCAACAGCAGCAGCTCGTTGAGAAAAAACAGGCCCAACTGGAGCCCCCAATGCCGCTGTACAAGCAAGAGAGTCAGCCCAAATCGAAATCTGTGGTCTCTCCTTGGCCTTTGATTCGAAATTTTTTTGGAAGTGACACAAAACAGCGTTTTTAACATCGTTCGGATTTTCATTCCAACTTTCATTTATGATAAGGCCACAGAGGTTGCTTTTATTATATTTTCTTTTAATGGAAGCGTGAAAGAATTTTGAATTTACGTCTCCCTCTAAGATCCAAGGATTTTTAGCCTTTTGTTTCAACATGTTGATTTTAATGTTTTCCTTTTCAATCCAATTTTTACGATCTTCTAAACACTCCTTTCTTTCAACTTCATTTAGGAATCCACATTCGGCCTTTTAAAACGGTAAATACATTTTTTTTTTGTAACAACCAAAATTTGTATTAATCAACGCTCCCTAGTAAGATGCTAAGAGAGAAATTACAAAGGAACGGATAACCATGTCTTTCAATTAGAAACGATACGACCTCTATTTTTTAGCCAACGAAAAGAAAATAATCTAACTACATCGAAAAGTCTATTTCTACTAAAACATTGTTCTTTGAACACGATGCCGTTAGGAATGTTAAAATACAATGCAAATTTAGAATAATATGGAATTAGTTAATGTATATGGGTAAAATAT